>NC_056755.1:28825000-29425000 GCF_018687715.1 Carya illinoinensis
CGGAGCTGGAAATGGGTGGGTTAGGACGGCAAGAGGTAGGAGATGAAGTGGTGAAGAGATGGTGGCCGGAGGTGGAGCAACGACGTCGAAAATGGCCAAAATCGTGCTGCTTAGATGGGCTCTAAGCGGCAAACGACGACTTGGATGGAGGTGAGATTTGGTGGGGAGGTGCGCCGGCCGGAGGGGGAAGTTTCTGGATGGGTAGTGTCAGCCACGTCGCCGGCGACAGAGAGAGGGAGAGAGGGTGCCGTGACTTCCAGCCGTGCGTGGTGGCTAACGGCTGCACGGGTTGGCCTGAAAATTGAGGGAGGTGATCACCGGCCGGAGGGGAGTTGACCAGTGGGGGGCGGTGCATTGCATGGCGGCGGGACGGCACCGAACTGGGCGGTGGAAGAAACGAACGGAAATAGAGGGGGCTGAGTCGCGCGCATGGAGAAACGGAGAGGAAAAAGAAAGAAAGAAAAAGAAAAGAGGAAAAAGAAAAAGAGAAAAAGAAATGATGGGGAAAAGAAATGAGGTCCAATCCTCACCTTTGGAGTCCAGAAACTGATCCGGCGAAAATAATTTTAAAAGCTATAAAATAATTAAAATAATTTAAACACCATATCAAGCTAAAATATAATAAATAACTAATAAAAACAACAACATAATTTTAAATCTAAAAACAAACTAAAATAAATTACACAGAAATTTAAAATCAAAACGATAATTAATATTAAGAAAGCTCCACAAAACAGATATTACAACTAAATAAATCCAATTTAAAATACAATAATTTAAAATAAAAGAACTAATATTTTAATTAAATTAAAATACTCCTTCAGTGAAAATACATGTAAAAACGGCTTGTCACAACAAAAAAGAAAAAAAAAAGAACTGAAAGAAAAGAGAAAAAACTCAATAAGTGGAGTATGTATCACTTCAAATTTTGTTAAAGGTGTAGTTGGCATTGCTTCATTGATTACAACAACAATAATGTTACCAATATGAGCATATAGTCGAGAAAGAGTTATGATTTGAATCCTGTGGATATCTCTTTTATTGTTCTTTCTACCAAGTATTTTCTCAATTTGCTTTGATTCTCCATATCCATTTCTTTCTTAACCCTCATCTGGTGGCTTGTCATTACAACCTGATTGAAAACCTTTTGATCTCCAATTTTTGTATTGACTATGTTAGTGGAGAGGATTTCTAAAAATTGGACTTATGGGTAGTTTTGAGAGAATTCTTTTGATTTTAGTTATTATACTTTTATTTGAATTTGTAAGTGGTTTGAAGTTAAATTGACTATATCACATACACACACATTCAAGGTCTTAGCTTTAGGTTGAAGTAAATGCTTAACTCTTGTTTGACAAATTACTAAAATTTTGATTGATTTTCCTGCTATCTTTGATGTTAAAAGAGTAAGATACTAGTGATAAAATCTAAATTCAGATCATGGTTTGGTGAGTGATGATACTTCTCTATGGAGTCTAGTTGATATTGTTTTTAGTGGTCTTTTATTTTATTTTATTTTCTTTTTTGTTTGAGGACAAATAGAGTTGTAAGTTTGTGGGTGTTTGATGACTTGCATAATTTAATATATTTTATCACTTCTTAACTTTAAAATTTAATCTAATTTTATTTACATTTTTTTTTTAATTTTAGGCTTCATTGTTATTATTTAAATTTTATTTTAGATTTGAAGAAAATGAAGATCTAACTTTTAGAAGTCTATCATCTAAGGACTCTCTCATTTAAATGAAAATTTATTTAAATATGAGAGCTGGTCATCAGAACTATTTTGAAGAATAAAGATCAAGTTAAAATTAAAAGCCAAAAATTGAAGGAATCTAAAAGAGAGAGAGAGAGAGAGAGAGAGAGAGAGAGAGAGAGAGAGAGAGAGAGAGAGAGAGAGAGAGAGAGAGAGAGAGAGAGAGAGAGAGAGAGAGAGAGAGAGAGAGAGAGAGAGAGAGAGAGAGAGGACGCTTATTATTGAAAAAGTGGAGGCATGCAATGTGAGGCCCTTAATTTGAATTGAATGAAGAAGTTTTTGGGTTTGACTTGGCAATGAGATGAAAGCTAAATTTTTTTGGGTTTGATTTGGCGATGAGATGCAAGTTGGCATGCAACATGGTGAAAGAAGCTAGCAGTTTGGTTTAGATCCACATGTAACGAGCAGCAACCTTTGAATTTATTTGATTTTATTATCCGTTTTGAAGACTAGTTTTTTTATTTTTGAACACTGAAGCAAGTTGCAACACGCATGAAGCGGAACTGACGGAACGAGATGTTGGCAACAGGATTTGATTTTATCCATTTTGAAAAGGATGGAGATATTTTTTTTATTCTTGTTTTGTGTGTTTACACAGTGCAGAAAAAAAGAAGAAGAAAGAGAATGGAAGGAAGAGAGAAGAAGACAAGGACATTGTGACTTGGAAGACGACATTGTGGATTGCGATGAGTATTTTTTTTAGTATTCATTTCCTTTCATTCTCTCAAAAAAATTATGGTGAATTTGTTTATGTTGAATTTAATTTTTAGTATGAACTAAATTTTCTTTATTCTAGGAAAACGATATAATCTAGTTCTAAACTATGCTTGCTTTTCTATGCTAATTTAAAGTAATTTTTTTCTATGTTTGTCTAATTTATTCTGAACTTATTACTTCTAATTAACTGGCTATTAATTAGATAAATTTGATCTTGTGATTTGCTATCGAAAGAGGAAATTATAAGATAGATCTTGGATATTTTGGCATAAGAAAATATAAAGATCGAAAGAATTGTATGAACCTATGTTGTATTAAAATCTTTGGTCTTAATGCTTTCTTACTTTATTAATTTGCATACTCTTGTGTAAAAGGATGAACAAGAATAATTTCCAACTGACTATCGAAAGAGGCTTTTGGATGAATTAGAGATTTGCTAACAAACAGAGAGAATTAAATTAAATTAGTTAGATTAGTAAAGCATAGTGAGGGATTATGTGAAATTAATTTCCTAAAAGTTTTCTTTCTCATTAATTTGATCTTCGAACAATAACTTTCTTGTCCTTTAAATATTTGCTTTGAATTGATTTTATTTCAAATTGTAATTACAAAAATTTTAGTGGCTTTTCTAAATAAAGTCAAGATTACTATTGTCTTATGTACTTATGAAAAAAACATTGAGAATTTATTAGGGCATCAAAATTCAGTAATAATATTTGAGTGATTTTCTTTCTTTTTTTGGCTCTTACTTCTTATGATAAAATGTTATTAATATTTATATTTTATGTTTAAAGCATATGATCAATTAAATTTTCATGTTTAAGATTAAACTTTTATTTTATAAATTATGATAACATTATCTTATATATAATTATAGTCTATATTATTATATATATTATATATAGAAATTATATATATATCAAACATATTATATATAATATTAAAAAAAGAATTTAAAATATATATTTAATAGAACTGGTTCGGTTCGGGCAAAAAATGTTTGGAACTGGAACCAGACAGGTTCCATCTGGTTTTTCAATTCTGGAAACTGATTCCAGACCGGTGGCTGGTTTGGGCCGGTCCAGACTAATTTTCCAATTGTTTTTAACACCCCTATAAGGGGCTAGTTTGACTTGGTCAAGCCACTATTTGGGAACAATCATGGGGTGACATGATAGCCAAAACATGGCCTTGTAAAGGAGAGAAAACTTGATCAAGAAGCTTGGAAAAAAGTGGAGCGGAGTAAGGGTGTAAGAATGTGTAAATGGGTGACTAATTACATGTAAGTGATTTAATCAAGTGAGAAATCACTTAATCAAAACCAATTTAGAGTTTCAATTTCCTCCATGGATTTAGGGTTTCGGTTGACTTCCAATGATTTTAGATTTTATTAGAGTTGAAACCATATTTTAGTTGTCCAAATAGTATTTGGTTGGATGTAATAGTATTTAGTGTAAAAGATATGATCACATAACTTGATTTACACTCCAACACTTACACATTCATTCTTTACTTGACATGTGTCCTAGGGTTTGCAATTGGATGGCTAGGGTTGTGCTATGTGTCTAACTAAAAAGTTTTCATAGTGACCTTAAGTGGATTTGGACATCCTATATGACGATTTGATAACTGTTTGAACTAGTTATCACATGGTATTCTCCCAAAGGGTTGCTATTTATACAAAAAATTTGAAATTTTTTATTGTAGCATAAAATTCTAAATATTCAAACGAGTCTAGTGGTACAATTTGTATCACAAAATTTTACTTCTAAATGCTTTAATTAAATAGAAAGGTACTTGTCCACTATTCACCCCAAAAAAAAGTTAAAACTTTTTCTTGCACCATAAAATTCTAAATATTCATCCTAATCTAATGGTGCAATTCATTTCATAAAATTATACTCTAAAGTACTTTAATTAAATACAAAGACAATTTTGTTATTATAGTGAATGATCTGACTATATTATCGAACTAAAATTTAATCAATCTCTCGATTAAAAAGGATTTCACGATATTTCTAAAACTTAAAGAAATTCATCAATCAGATTTCTTTCGGGTCGTTCCATGTTAGCCATAATATTGGTTATGGATTAACTTTGAAATTCGGATCATGGTTGGTATGTGATATGTATTCTAAGTAAATAAATATATTTATATAGGAGACTGCTACGCTTACCGTTGGGGAGCTCCCGTTAGGCTTTTTTTTTTTACATCATTTTTTTACATTTTTAAATAATTTTAAAAATAAAAGAAAATTGTAATATTATTAAATAATAATTTCTTAATTACTAAGAAAAAAAACTAAAAAAAAAAAAAAAAAGAGAGAGATAGCTGTAAGCTCCAGCGGAATCCAAAGTGGGTACCAGCATTTTCCATTTATATAATATACTGTACATGCATCACATCATAGTAATTGTGAAATTTATCTCTTTATACAGATCAATGTAAATACAGTGTCCAAAAAAATGGAGAAAAAAATACAACTATTCGTATTGGCCGGGTGTCTATATCTAGCCCCATTTGGCAAATCGTACTAAGTTTTTATGGAATCTTGGGAATGGGGACAAGCCATTGACTTCCTCCGATAAAGGTGGTGCTCAAAAAGGGCTTTGCTTGATCATCAGAAAGAATCTTTCCAAATTTCCGCTTGGAGGCAGCTGACCCTGGGCCCGAGCATTTGTACTCTCCATAAAACACACTCCTGCAACGTATCATGCAATCGTGTTAATGAACCACACCTTTGTGAATTAATAACAAGAATAAAATGATAAAGAAAACTGCACTCTTTTTTCACTAAATTAATGATGTTGTAAATATGTTTTTTCTTAAAAATAAAAAGGTAATAAAAATAAAACCAATAGAATAGTTCTGCAATATCTATATAATGAGCAAAGAAATAATGAGATCACGAGAAGTAGTATATATATATATATATATACCTTTGATGTTAATTAAAAAAATTAAATAAAAATGTAAAACTACGGGTAATTGGATGCATACGTACGTTTGGTGCGGAGACTTCATCCAGCCGTCACTATTGATGTTACTGCCCATGTATGTATAGGCAAATATGACCCGAGATGTCTCCTTCCATGCTCGACCAAGGTACATATCGCCAGTCCCCTGTATATTGCAATGGACGAATACAAACCCGCTGTCCCCTGATTTGCCATTCGTAGCTTGTGATGCGATGACAGCCAATTTCTGTGCAACCGATTTTAAGGTGGTGTTCTGCATATAGCCACCGTACACCACAATTTTTAGCTTCATTCTTAAGTTGATATATACATACATGCATAATTTCATGGTGGTGTTCTGCATATTTATACATATATACATGTATGTATAGAATATACTCTTATGATAGGATAGAATTTCATAGTGTTAGTAGTGAATTCAACAAACTTTAGTTAAAATTTAGTTAAAAAATTTATTTTTACAAATTTTAACTAGCTACTTTTTACAACACCAAATAATAGGCTCAATAAATCTTTCACTGTTTTATTAAAATATTAATTTTAAACTTTTTATATATTTTAATTCTAATTATAATTTGAATATGATTATATTAAATATTATAATTACATTAAAATTTATTATTGTATTAAAATTTATAGTTATATTATTATTGAATTAAAATTTATAATTATATTAAATTTTATGATTATATTATTATTATATTAAAGTTTATGATTATATATACTCCAGTCAATCCACAACAAAAACCCAAATTGGACAACAGATCCTATATAATAATCCAACATTGGCCAAACCGTGTTAGGTAAAAAGCTAAATCCCTTGAGTTTGTACAAACACTAACTGGTGTTTAATATTTTACTCTAAAAATAACATTTGGCTAGATTCTTTTATCTTAATAAATTTAGCCAGTCAAATAGTTGATAGCTAAATTTATTGTATATTCATTACAAGAAAAATGATTTTTTGCGACTAACAAATTGGTTGCTAATAGTCTTTTCGTTGCTATAAATTAATCACAAAATGTCATTTTTCTTGTAGTGATTTATTGAGCCCATTGTAGCACTTTATTTCATATTTTAGTTATTCTTTAGCTATAATTTAACTTTATTGAGCCCATTACTAGTGCTCTAAGACCCATATTTTGAAATTGTCCAATATTTTTTTTCAGAACTTTATCTTAAAAAAAAAGAAAAATATAGTTGCAAGTATAATGATGCACTAATCTGTGCACTAATTTGATGTGATTGGTTAAAAAATAAATTTTATTAAAAACAGTGTTAATTTAAATTTTAAGTATGAACGGTACGTAGATTAGTGCACAACTTTACTTATATATAACAAAATTCTAAAGAAAATGGTAAAGAACATCTTACACTGTAGAAAGATTTTCCGTTTCCAAATATGAAATCAACACTGCCTTCGATGAAGCAGCCCTGAAACAAATGCCTGCCCACGTCATCACACAAGGTGTCTTGGAAGCCTATGAAACTGCAACCGTAGAATGCTGCCTTGTCCCCTGATATCCTCAGTGCCACAGCTTGTCCATCGGACTTTTTGGGATCTGGTTTTGGAGATGAATTCTGTAAACATCATCCACAAAACGTAGCACTATACCTTATTTTGAGCCTATAATTAGAAATTTAATCATGATTGGTGGTGATGAAATCACACTGCTTAGGTTGGCATCATGATTAATTTACGGATGCTTAAGACTTCAATTTGTCCACCCAATCTGCTTGTATATGTATTGCCTTCAATGGCTTTCTTGTTATACTATGATTTTGGCTCCATTTCTTCTTTTTCTTTTCTTTGTTTATTGCTGTTTTTTTAATGTTGTTCTTTATTTAAGATTTAGTCATCTTCAATAATCCTTATTTATATATATAATACACTCCAAAGAAACTACATATCAATTCATATTTATATGATAGTCACTTAAAATATTTTTCATAAATATAATAATTATAAATAAAAAAAAAAATTAAAGAGGAAGAATATATATTAATATTTTTTGGTATTACCACCTTTTTGACCCTCACCCTCCTCGATCTTTTAACTTTACGATAGTGGTATATTTGCTAAGAAAAATAAAAAGAAAAGAAGTGCAAAAACACACCTCAAAGATAATATTGACTGCCATGAAGTTTTCAGACTCAATGGCCACCGTGGCGCTTTTCCAGGTCCCAAATTTCTTTGCTGTACCGTCATACGTTATGGTGACTGTTTTGCCCGGTTGCCCATAGAACGTCACGAAGGGCTTTGACCTATCGACGACTATCTTTTCCCTGTACTTACCACTAGCAATATATATAATTACTCGGTCTTTATTTCCCGACGGAATGCTGTTAACGGCGTCGGTCACCGTTTTGAAATTTCCAGCACCATCTTGTCTGACCTTGATGATCTTCATCGGAGCGTTGCTAAGGGATGCTAGTAGGGCGTTGTTGGAAGCGATGTTCTTTGAAGCCTGCTCATACTCTTGCATGTTAAGTGCAATCCATGCGTCTAGGTTTGACTCTGGATTCGGTGCCACCGTCTGGTTGGCATCGCATAAAGCTGTTGGGATGAGTTGGAGAACGAGCAATGTGGCTAGAAACGACACCAAAGTAGCCAAATGTGTTAGTTTCAAAGTCATTTCGAATGATATCTCAGAAATGTAAGTTCTATCTCTGCGTACTGCTTCACGCTTATGCTTGTATATATGTTATTTATACTAGAGATAAAATAGCAAGAGAGAGATCATGGGTATCAGGGTAGATGTGCAGTTGTACGTGGTTTTCGCGCGGGACTATTTTCTTCTGTTTGTTTGTCATTCAAATGCTCATACTCACTCGAAAAACAACCAAAATGTCATTTTCCTTTTAAAGGATAATTTCAATGATTAAAGCTTTATTTTCGCAGGAGAGAAAGAAACAGGTATACGAGGGATTAGGCTTGGGGCATTTTAGGAGTACTTCAAGGGATAAGGCATTTTTTAGAACTTAAAGGTCTAGTTTGGCACTAGTTTTCGTTGGAACTGGACCCCTTAATATCACACCTCATTTATAATAGAGAAATGATATTTGCAGTCGTGGTTGTGCAAGCGGCGTGCAGTCACTTTGAAAAAAATGAATTAATATAGGACCTACATGAAAAAAAAACTAACTTTTTAATCGTGGACCCTACTTTTTTTTTAAAGCGATTGCGCGGTGTTTACAATTCCACGACTGTATGTAGTATTGCCGTTTATAATAGGGCACAAGGACACGTATTCATTCAACTGAACCAAATCCATAGGAAATGTACTCAAGCCTTGCTAGGGTTAATTACCTAATTAGGTAATGGGATTCATAGAGGATTGAGGATGAAACACTACAGTATATAGATTGTAGTTTTTGTGGCAGACAAAACCATATATAAAAAAAAAAAAAAAAAAACCAAACCAAATCAAACCAAACCGACACAAATTTGAAAAAAACCGTCAACCTACTGACATAACAACTACATGACTTATTAGATTTTGTGATGGTATATAGTGAAATCGTCACTGAAAATACTTTTGTGACGGTTTGTGTCTCAACATTTGGTTGAGCATTCGAATGTGATCAACTTATAGTGACGGTTGAATTCTGCCAATAAAAGTACGATCGAACATTACCATATTTCAAAGCTCTGAACCTAATATGTTTGAACATATATTGTGACATCTAAATTAATGTTCGAAAATAAAAACACCATAACATTAGCATGTAAACTTGGTAACGTTTGAATTTCAATGTTTTAATATTCGAACGTGAAAACGACAAAACATTTGCACGTAAACTTGATAACGTTCAAACGTGAATGTCTTAATGTTTGAACATAGATATAATAACATTTGAAGGTAAATAGATTTAATGTTTGAAGGTGAAGTTAATAATGTTCAAATGTTAATATATATCTTAATGTTCGAACACGACTATAATAATGTTTCAAAGTGAACTTAATAATGTTTGAATGCCAATATCTTAGTTAACAGGCTAGATAACCAGAATTTTTATGATAAATAATAACTTTGTACACAAGCATAAAATTAATTCAAAACTATATAATAATCTTTCAAATAAGAAAAATAAAACGGAAAAATACAAATACGATGATTGTTTACACATTGAAATCATATAAATACAAACTAACAAAAATTTATTTTTGACTAGCTCAATGGAGACAAATGTTTTTTAAGTCTAGTTGGATATAAAGATGCTTTTATCTTATCTCATCCAATCTTACTTCATTTAAATATCCAAATACTACAAATACAAATACTTTTTAATTTAAATTTTCAAGTCTTTCATCTAATCATTACCTAATTATTATAATTTTTTCAAACTTCCAAATAAAACACAAAAACCAATTCAAATTTTTAGAATTTCAAAATAAATATTATATTATAATAATACAATAACTTTATAATATTTTTATTCAATTTTTTCTCATTCATTTTTCAAAATCTCATAAAACATTTTTAACTTAAACCATTTCTAACTCATCTTATCTCAACTCAAATATTTTAATACTATTCACAAACCATTTCAACTCACTATCCAAATAAAAATTTAGGCCTTGTTTGGATTGAGAGAGCCTCTCAACTCAACTCATCTTTTCTAATCATTACAACTTTTTCAATCAAAATAAAAATAATATTCTAAAAATATTTTATTTAACTTTTAATTTTAATATGATCTCATCTAATCTCAAACCATTATCCTCACCTCCCCTTTAGTCTATTTCTCAATTTCATTTGGCATATCTCTCATCGTACAACGTGTAAGTTTTGTTTGAGCTCATATTTCAAAACTCGAGCTCAATGAGGTGCTCGAAAGCTTTATGAAACTATTTCATTCTATCTCATGGAGCTTCTTGATATGATAAAGTTTTATGAACAAATGAACTTGCCCTTCATCTTGAGCCCCAAAACATCAACATCAAATAGAATTAAAGCTTCCATCCTTTGTAGATTAAAAGCTCGTCTCTTTTCTGGAACTTAAAACATCATCTTCAGCAACACATAGGCTTCCAAACATAGAGAAATTTAAAAGGGAAGGTATTGTTAAAATCAAAGATGTTGGCATAACTTTAATTATAATAGCAAAACATAAAAGGAAGGTAGAAACAAAGAACCTATAAACTTATACTAGCCAGGGAAAAAAAGCTCAATTACTCATCCATGCCTATTTCAATGTTTTAAAAGGTAGCAATTATAAATATCCATTCTCCAAAAATAAGGTCTCCATGAATACTTGGAAAATGTCCTTTACCATTAGATTTCTAGTATTGAATCAATGCTTAATTCCAGTTTTCAGATTTTGAAAAAATAAAAAAGAGTTTTACATTGAAATCCATCATAACAACTAATCTAATAATCTTTTGCTTAAGTTTAGCTATAAAGAAAGCAGAAACCAGAAGTTTTCAAATTGACGAAGGGAGAGGGAACACATGGAGAAAGAGAAGAAACTATGAGGGGGAAAGAGACTTACCGCTGACGGTGTTGGCAGTGCTATGTGTACCAGGTTCGTTGGTACAATAGGAGTAGAGTGACAGAGACTGAGAGATGTGAAGTTCCTAGAGGAGACCAAGGAATTAAGATAGGGGAAGGCTTACCAACAATGGCACCTTGTGGCAGGGCTGGGTGGCTCGGCTACGACTGAGATGACAGAGTTGCAAAGAGAGGATAATGAGATGGAAGAGATATGAGAAAGCGAGGGGGAAATTGGAGAAAGCGGAAATAATGTGGCTGAAAAGGGAGCTCTGGGTGCCAAAGTAAGAAGTTGTGCGCCTTGCCGCTAAGTTACGATTTACAAAATTTCATCTTTTGGCTCAATGACAATTTTATTCTTTCTTTTTTTTTTCTTTTTTTTTTGATAGGAAAAATCATATCATTAAGGAGAAATTTACAGACAATTATCAAGTCAATTGTGATGGGCCCCAAGGCGAACCAAGTCTTAAGAATCAATTACAAGATAAAGAGTCACAAAGATCAAAGAAGCAATGTAAGGATTTGTGTAATCCAATTGGGATAAAGCTAGCAAGAGCCAAAACCAGTTTTGATCCAAGCTATGGAAGACACGACTTGCGCGTACTGTTAATGAAGGACATGAACTTATTTATTTTATTAAAAGGCCTTATTTTATTAGTCATAGAAATTAATCTAGAATAATTGGATTTGGGGGATGTCCAGCCCACACGTCTTATTTCTAATGAATTAGGATTTTTGGGAAGGCCTTGTATTTTGGCCAAGGGCTTATTTGGAAAGTAATTATTTTATTTCAATTAGGGTTTTAGAAGTTACTGTAGCGCAGTACTGTTCACACTACAGTACTCACGGCACTATTCCTTTAGGGTTTTAGGGATTGTTTGTTTAAAACACTTGTAGCCTCATTTGAGTAGATTAGATATTATTGAAATTGATGAATTTTATTCATTGAGAGTTGACTTTATCTCCTCTTATTCTTGATTGAACGTTTGAACCTATCAAAAGTAAATCACAACCTTTGTGGCATTCTTTCTTTGTAATCTGGGTTCTTGAGTCGGGTTCTTCAATGAGTCTAGATTAGGGTTTAAAATTTCTTGGGTTTCATTGATTTCCTTCTATTTCCTTGTCAATTTTTATGTGTTTGAATTCAATTATTTGATTGTCACAATTGAATATTGCTATTTGTGATTGAATTGGTGAGAAAAGAAAACAAAAGAAAAGAAAAGAAAGGAAAAGAAAATAAATGAAAAGAAAAAAAAAAGAGAGTACAGAAAAATCCAAAAACTTTTCTTGAGCTTTTCATCATAGGGGTTATGCATCCTTCATTATAGTTGGTATCTTGTGTTATAGTCACTCTTCCATTCGTATAATTTCTGTGATTCTCGTGTCATTTCCTTGATTCCGTGTTTCTCTTGTTCTTGTTTCTTAGATCTAATTGCTAGTTAGGATTAAACAAGATTGCTTTGTCTTGATTGAGTTCAAGAGTGAAACACGAGTGGAGTGCTATTAATTGAGTGTAAACACGTAAGGGAGAATGTGAGGTCTTTTTTCCTCTAACATTCCTTTTTGTGCAGAGCATATGATGTCTCATAAAAATGACTCATCACTAAAAAGGATGGTAGATAAGTGTTGCAGTCCATGCAACAAAAGTTTGAAAGGTAAAATCTGAATTTGGGAGAAGTGAGGGATAAGATGGAACAACGAGGTGTGTTGATTAGAAATTTGTAAAGTGAGAGAGATAGGAGGAGATGTGAGCCTAGCATTGAGAATATGTATGATAAGAATGAAGAGTATGGCGAGTCTCTTATTGTTAGGCGTGCTCCCAATACAGAATTTAAGATGGATGATATAGAGCAACAAAGAGAGAACATTTTTCATACTAGATGCCACATCAAAAACAAGGTATGTAGTATGATCATTGACGGGAGAAGTTGTACTAATGTTGCTAGCACTACCTTAGTTGAAAAATTGAATTTACCTACTTTAAAACACCCTAAACCATACAAGTTGCAGTGGTTGAATGATTGTGAGGAGGTTAGGGTAAATAAACAAGTGTTAGTATCTTTTTCAATTAGGAAGTACAAGGATGAAGTGCTTTGTGATGTAGTGCCTATGCATGCTAGCCATATTTTGTTGGGGAAGCCATGACAGTATGATAGGAGGGTAATCCATGATGGGGTCAAGAATATGTATAGTTTTGAAAATGATGGAAAAACAATCAAATTTGCTCCTTTAACTCCACCACAGATCCATGAGGATCAACTGAAGTTGAAAAGTGAGATTGATCAAAAAGAAAGAGTGAAACTAAGGTTGATCAATAAAGAAAGAGAGAAATTGAGATTGATCAAAAAAGAGAGAGTAAAAGTGAGGTTTAGGAAGAAAGAAATAGTGAAAGCTCAAGAAAAAGAGAGAATGAGTTGAAAAAAATTGTGAGGCTGAGAGCTCAAAAAAAGATGTTGAAAAAGGGATTGAAAGAAAAGAGAGTGCAAAGGAAAAGGAGAGTGAAAGAAATGAGGGTGAGGTTGAAACCACAAGAAAAAAAAAAAGAATGAAAAGAAAGATGAGAGTGAAGAAAGTGAGAGAAAAATAAAGAGAGAATTGAGTTTTTATGCTAAGGCAAATTTTAATACTAACGGACTTAACAAATCTTTGCCTAGTGTTCTTATCTCTTTGTTGTAGGGATATGAGGCCATGATTCCTAGCGGTATGTTTAGTGGATTGCCACCTATTAGAAAGATAAAGCAATACATTGATCTTGTGCCGGGTGCGACAATCCCTAGCCGACCTTTATTTGAAGAGCATAAGTCTTTGACGCACTTGAAGGGACAAGTAAAGTTGGATAGAATGCATGTCGAGTGGGTTCAATTCATTGAGACCTTTCCTCATGTAATTCAGTATACACATGGTAAGAAAAATTTTATGTTTGATGCTTTAGCAAGAAGGTATGTCCTTGTCATCATTTTAGATACAAAATTATTGAGACTTGAATATGATAAGATATTGTATGTGAATGATGATGGCTTGGATAGTGTGTATAGAGTATGTGAGAAAACATCGTTTGGTAAGTTCTATAGACTAGATTGGTACTTGTTTAGAGATAATAGACTTTTTGTACCTAATAGTTCTATGCATGAGTTGCTTGTGCTTGGAGCACATGAAGGTTTTTTGATGGGACACTTTGGTGTAAAGAGGACCTTAGAAGTGTTGCATGACCATTGGTGGCTGTATTGTTTCCCATTCATTGAGTTTGCATATAGTTGGAATGGTCCCTTTAGTGTAAAGAAGAGTTTAGACGTAGTGCATGAATACTTTTGGGAGTATGGTTTGCCATTCATTGAAGTCGCATATAATTGGAGTGGTCATTTTGGTGTAAGGAAGACTTTAGATGTGTTTCATGAAGGTTTGTGAGAGTATCATTTTCCATTCATTGAATTGTTACATGAACGTTTGCGAGAGTATCATTTGTCATTATTAGAGTTTGCATATAATAAGACCATGCATACTACTATTTCTCATTCATCTTTTGAAGTTGTTTTTGGATTTAATTCACTTATTCATTTTGATTTAATGCCTTTACCTGTTGATGACAAAAGTAGCTTGGATGGATATTTCCAAATTTATGATAAAATTAATGATACTTCATATCTAGTGGATTTTCCAGGTATGTATTATGTGTTTGCTATTTTCAATGTTACTGATCATTTTCCCTTTGATCCAAATGGAGATTTGAGATCGAATCCTTTGGAGGAGAGGGGGAATGATGGGCCCCAAGGCAGACCAAGTCTTTAGGATCAATTACAAGATAAAGAGCCACAAAGATCAAAGAAGCAATGCAAGGATTGGTGCAATCCAATTGGAATAAAGCTAGAAAGAGCCAGAACCAGTTTTGATCCACTTGATCCAAGCTATGGAAGACACGACTTGGGCCTACTATTAATGAAGGCTATGGACTTATTTATTTCATTAAAAGGGCTTATTTTATTAGTCATAGTAATTAATCTAGAATAATTGAGCTTGGGGGATGTCCAGCCCACACGTCTTATTTCTAATAAACTAGGATTTTTGGGAAGACCTTGTATTTTGGCCAAGGGTTTATTTGGAAAGTTATTATTTTATTTGAACTAGGGTTTTAGAAGTTACTGTAGTGCGGTACTGTTCATACTACAGTACCCGCGACACTATTCCTTTAGGGTTTTAGGGATTGTTATTTAAAACATTTGTAGCCTCATTTGAGTAGATTAGATATTATTGAAATTGATGAATTTTATTCAATGGGAGTTGAGTTTATCTCCTCTTGTTCTTCATTGAACGTTTGAACTTATTAAAGGTAAATCACAACGTTTGAGGCATTCCTCATTTGTGGCGTTCCTCCTTTGTAATCTAGGTTCTTAAGACGGGTTTTTTCAACGGGTCTAGATTTTCATATAATCTAGGTTCTTAAAACGAGTTTCTCAATGGATCTTGATTCTTCCATCTATTGACTTGAGTTTGGCTTTCTTGGGTTTGTTTTTTCTAATATTGTTGTTGGGTCTCAAAGCGAGTCGATTGGGGTTCACATCAAATTGACTTAAGAAATAAAGTCTGGGAAACTATCCCACCACATGACCATGGATTCAAAACTCCATATAAATCGAGCAATTTTATGGGCTACCTCATTACCCTCTCTACAGACATGTTGAATAAATATTCCACAAACAGGAATTGTAGCTTCCTGATTTCCACCATAAGGGGTTCCAACATCACTGCTAACTCACCACACTCTTGAAGAGCTTGGGCTGGCAACAAACAATCACTCTTGACTATTAGTCTTTGAATTTCCATATTTGCACCTTGTTGAAGTCGTCCTTTGAAGATGGCTGATGTGACGCCCCCAAATCCCACGTATGTACATGGGGAAATCGAGACGTCTAGATGATGACATTACGGGTCACCACTCTATCGCCAAGTGCCAAGTGTGTACATCCAACAAGTGTGCAAAAGAAAACACGCAACGGATAAACAAAGTCATATAACTAAATACCAGAATTTTTCTTTGTTTAATACAAAACCCGTTCAAAACATACATAATAAAATATTACAAGCTACAAATATAGTTTCAAACCCAACAACAAGGCATAAACTCCAACTCAATACTCCGGCGGAGCCGCCTTCTTGGGCTCAGCCTCCTCCTCCTTCTCTATCTTTGCATCAAAATCTACGGTACCAAAAATGGTGCTGCAGGTAAGTAAGATCCAAACGCCACAAGATAAAAATATATTAAACTCAACAATATGCATGAAAGAATGCAAATGCACATAACCCACAAAACACATTTTTTTCCACGCACGCCAAAATCCCATTTTGGCCCAAAACAAAACCTTTATCAAATGTCCTTGCCATTATCCCAGATAATGGTCAAAACAAGAAACCACCATTTTCCCAGAAAATGGATCACATAGCCTCAACGTAACCTCGCCATTTTCCTAGAAAATGGCCCATATCCGAAATCCATAAAACCGATCCAATTATTGCATGCACCATGATCTCCCCTAGGGATCATCCACACACTTTGGCTCCTGTGCCATACCGCAGGTAACGACTAAGCGTGTGACACCTAAATGGGCGATGCCCAGTACTCGCGCCCAACGCGTCACTGGACCAGGCCATCCTTTAGTCCCCGCCACTCTAGGGACCATGGAGTCGACACGATAGAGTTACCGTATTGTGCGATCCGGTTGTCGCCCAGGGGATGTCACTGAGTATTATCCACTCGCGAGTGACCAGAGGAGCTCCATCGAAATAATACCCCATCTCGGCTTGGGGTTGTGATACGCATGCACCCAAAAATCCATTTACACGATTAAAACTGGATTTTCTCAAATTAAAATAAAATGCACATGAATGCACCACGTAATGCACACCTCAAGGCACAATTAACCAACCAATTACAAAACAACCAAATCAAGCAACTCCATCCTCAATCCATCCGACCCCTAAACTCCTCGGACTCAGTCCTGAATCAACCAACCAGTCTAATAATTAATTGTAAGAGAAAAAATATATTTAAATCTAAAATAAAGTTTGGAAAATACTTACAGCACTATAAGGTATTTTTTGAAAGCTCACAACGTTGCAAACGACGGAGAAAAAGCAACGTAACAGTGTATTTTACACTGTGGCCGTGGGTTGTAAATTACCCACTTTTGAACAGGGACAAACCAAGACACGAAATTGATAGGGAATGGTCTAGAGATGTTTATGAAGCTAAAGGAAGTGAGTTTTGGCTATGGGTGGCGGTGGAAGTGCAAAAAGGGGCAGATCGGAGTTGAGCTTGTGGGAGGTACTCCGGCAACGGATTGGGGCCAGAAATGGGTGGCTTAGGACGGTAAAAGGTAGGGGATGAAGTGGTAAAAAGATGGTGGCCGGAGGTGGAGCGACAGCGCCGAAAATGGATCAAAACCGTGCGGAAAGGTAGGGTTTTAGGGGGTTAACGACGGCTCGGATGGGGTTGGAAATTGGTGGGGTGGTGCGCCGGCCGGAGGGGAGTTGAACGGTGGTGGCTGTGTCGGCCAGGTCGGCCAGCAGCAGCAGATCTGGGTGTACATGCTGGACGGTAACGGAAGAGAGAAGAGAGAGCTGCTGCTCGTGTGGGAGAGGAAGGAAAAAGAAGAAGAAGAAAAGAAAGAAAGAAGAAAAGAAGAAAAGGAAAAAGAAAAAAAGGAAAAAGGGAAAAAGAAAAAGAGAAAAGAAAAGATGGAGAAAGAAAATGAGGTCCAATCCTCACCTCCGGAATTTAAAAACTGATCCGACGAAAACGATTTTAAAAAACCATAAAACAACTAAAATAAATTAAACACCACATCAACTAAAATAAAACCAATTTAAAATACAATAATTTAAAATAAAAGAAGCAATATATTAATTAAATTAAAAACTCATTCAGTGAAAATACACATAAAAATGGGGTATCACATCCTCCTCCCCTTAAAAACAAATTTCGTCCTCGAAATTTGCAAGATCAAACACTAATTTGAAGCAAGCCACATGATTCCACTGAGAGCAAGATTAAGAAACGTACCATCATTTACTTAAACAAGTAGGGATACTACTCCCTCATGTCTGCTACTCTCTCCCAAGAGAAATCTTGAGCTAATGGATCCCCCCATGCCACCTTTACCAGAGGTATCGTATTGGATCTCAACTGTTGCTCTTTCCAATCCATGATCTGTGAAGGAACAACCTCATAAGTAAGGTCCAGTTGCAACTGAATACGCTCTGGGTCGACAAAGTGCGGCTTTTGTTGACCAAAACTCTTCTTCAAAGATGATACATGGAAGACATCATGAATATCTCCAAAATATTCTGGCAAAGCAATTCTATAAGCGACGGACCCTACCTTCTCCAAAATTTGAAAAGGGCCAACATATCTCGGATCCAGTTTCCTCCTTTTACCAAAACGCTTAACTCCTTTCATGGGAGAGACTTTGAGATAAACCCAATCACCTTCTTCAAAAGATAACTCTCTCCTCCTGGTATCTGCGTAGATTTTCTGACGACTCTAAGCTGCCGCGATTTTATCCCTGATAATCCGAACTTGGCTTTGCATCTCTTGAATTATTTTGGGCCCAACTACTTTATTCTCCCCGACTTCATCCCAACACAAAGGCGATCTGCACTTCCTCCCATAAAGAGCTTCATAAGGAGCCATCTGAGTGGATGCATGGAAGCTATTATTATATGCAAATTCTATGAGCGGCAAGTGATTTTCCCAACTTCCTTCAAATTCCATAACACATGCTCGCAACATATCTTCAAGGGTCTGAATAGTGCACTCTGATTGGCCATCCATCTAAGGGTGATATGTAGTATTGAACTTCAACTTAGTACCCAATCCTGCCTGCAAACTTTTCCAAAATTGAGATGTGAACCTTGGGTCTTGATCTGACACAATACTCTTCGGTATACCGTGCAACTGCACTATCTCTTTCACGTACAAGCGAGTCAACTTACCCAAGGAATCAATGTTATTAACAGACAAGAAATGAGCACTCTTCGTTAACCGGTCCACAATTACCCAAACCGAGTTCTTTCCACTAGGAATCCTCGGTAAGCCCACTATAAAATCCATCGTGATGTCGTCCCACTTCCACTTAGGAATAGGGAGGGGTTGGAGCATACCAGCGGGTCTTTGATGCTCGGCCTTAACTTGACGGCATGTGTGGCATTTCTCAACATGCAAGGCAATATCCTTCTTCATTCCTTCCCACTAATAATTTTTCTTCAAGTCCTGGTACATCTTCGTACTGCCAGGATGAACTGAATAAGGGGTCGCATGTGCTTCTGCCATGATCCGCTCCTTGAACTTTGAATCTTTGGGGACCACTCAACTTCTCGGAACTGAAGAATTTCATCTTTGTCCATACTATAATGCAACGGCCTTCGAGATTTTCTGACTCTTTTTCTTATATCAATAGCTTCGGATCCTTCCTTTGAAGAGTCATAAATTCTTCAAAATCAGCTACTCGAATATCAAGAATTGAAGACAATATCTCATCTTGCTGTGAACTTTCAATAAGGAGTCTTCTCATCCTGCAAAGTAAAGAATCCAATTCTGATGATTCGGCTTCATCTTCCAAGTGCGACTTTCGACTCAAAGCATTCGCAACTATATTTTCCTTCCCCGGATGATACTTGATCTCGCACTGGTAGTCACTGATTAACTCTAGCCATCGCCTCTGCCTCATGTTCAGATTCTTTTGAGAAAACAGGTGCTTCAAGCTCTTATGATCGGTGTATACTTCGCAAACCTTCCCCATACAGATAGTGCCGCCAGATCTTAAGAGCAAACACAATCGCAGCCAATTCTAAATCATGCGTCGGATAATTCTTCTCATGATCCTTTAGCTGACGGGATGCATAAGCAACAACCCGTCCTTCCTGCATAAGGACACAACACAATCCAAATTTAGACGCATCGCTGAAAACTAAGAATGGCTTATGCGGTTCTGGAAGTGCCAACACTGGTGCAGTCGTCAACATGTTCTTCAATTCTTGGAAGCTTCTCTCACACTTGTCTGACCAAATAAATTCTGCATTCTTTCTAGTCAAAGCTATGAGAGGCCCGGATAAGCGAGAAAATCCCTCCACGAATCTTCGATAATATTTGGCAAGTCCCAAGAAACTACAGATCTCATGCACGGTCGTTGGATGCTACCATGACAAAATGACTTCCGCCTTACTAGGATCAACAGCCACCCCGTCTCGGAAAATCACATGCCTAAGAAATCTGACTTCCTCCAACCAAAATTCACATTTGCTGAGTTTAGCATACAACTGGTGTTCTCTTAATTTCCCAAGAACTAGATGAAGATGATAAACATGCTCTTCAAAATCTCAGGAATAAATTAAAATATCATCAATGAAAACTACCATAAAGGAAACCAAATAAGGTATAAATACTCGATTCATTAAATCCATAAAAGCAGCAGGGGCATTGGCTAAACCAAACGGCATCACCTTAAATTCATAATGCCCATATCTTGATCTGAAAGCAGTTTTGGGTACATCCTTGTCTCTTATCCTCAATTGATAGTATCATGATCTCAAATCAATCTTCAAGAACACAGCTGCTCCTTGAAGCTGATCAAACAAATCATCGATCCATGGGAGAGGATATTTATTCTTGATGGTCACCTTATTTAATTCCCGATAATCAATGCACATTCTGAGGGTACAATCTTTCTTTTTAACAAACAGCACTGGCGCACCGCACGGCGAAGTACTTGGTTGAATGAACCCCTTATCTACCAGCTCTTGCAACTGAACTTTCAACTCTTTTAATTCAGCTGGTGCCATACGGTAAGGAGCTTTATGTACAGGAGCTACTCCAGGTTCCAAGTCAATAACAAACTCCATTTCACGAACAGGGGGTAGCCCAGGCAAGTCATCCACAAACACGTCGGGGAATTCTTCCACAACTGGGATATCTACTAATGACTTCTTCTCAAACGGCGTAGACACCATTTGGACTAAAAAGGCATCCGCTCCACATGCAATTTCTCTTCTTGCTTGAATTGCTGATATAACTACCGGCTTTTCTTTTAGCTTACTTCCCGCAAATTCCAGATAATCACCATCTGAGAGCTGAAAGCTAATAACCCGACTTCTACAATTAATACTCGCAAAATATCGATATAGCCAATCCATCCCAAGGATGATATCAAATCCCAGCAGCTTAAATACAACCAAATTTGCATCCAGAAACCTTCCACCAAAATTTAAAGGGCAACCCAAAGCAACTTTGGAACACCACACCACTTCACCATTTGGTAGAGCCACTACCAATGAATTTGGCAAAGGTTCCGTAACCAGATTACATATCCAAGTGAAAGTGGAAGATACAAACGACTGAGAAGCACCGGAATCAAATAAAGTGCAAGCATAAAATTCATATAAACGGACTCTCCCTGAACCAAACACATTAACCCATGAAATCCAAATACAACGAAGAAAACAAAACACACCAAAAAATCAAATCTAAAATTAAATTAGATCCATACCTGTAATTACTCCAGTATCATGGGTTGCTGGTGCCTCATCATCAACATCTCCGGGTGTGACAGCATAAACCCAGGCTTGCACTATTTGCCTCTGATTTGTTCCTCCACCCTGTCTACCTCCACGGCTTCCTTGAACTCTAACAGGGCACTTACGAGCAAAATGTCCCTCTTGACCACAACGGTAACAATGGGTTCCACCACTTAGCTGACACTCACCCTCATGAGCTCTATTACATCTTCCGCAAACTGACACTCGTCCTCCCATATGTACACCCAAGGCCGTGTGTGGTTAAGTCCCAGTCCGTTGAACAAATTTCTGAGGAGAACCAGAGCTACTTCCTTCACCAGTAAAACTCCGCCTTTTATGTCCTGGAGGGAAGCCCATACTCAAATTATTCTCTCGCTCCGCAAGAGTGGCTAAGTCCACTAAATCCTGAAAAGTGGAAATCCTGTGGCAGACCACCATTTGGCGTATAGCAGGATGCAGACCCTCCTGGAAACGCTCGGCCTGCATCTCCTCCGTGGCGATGAGGTGGGGAGCAAATCGCCCAAGCTCTATAAATCTTCGGGCGTACTGTTCCACGGTCATACTCCCTTGGACCAAGCTTGTGAACTCTCTAGCTTTTTGCCGTCTCACAGAAGCGGGAAAGAATCGATCATTAAATTCTTTCTTAAAGTGCTGCCAGGACACAGTGACAAAAGACCCCAATTCTGACTCCAGCATCACTCTTTTTGTATCCCACCGCTAAGAAGCAGTGCCTTGCAACAGATAGCTGGCATAAAGTACTTGTTGTACCTCAGTAGAACCACATACTTCAAAAGTTCTTTCTAAATCTCTGAGCCACTTCCCAGCCCGAAGTGGATCCTCTTCTCCCGTGTAGGGTGGAGTTTTATGCGCTAGAAAGTGCTCATAGGTGCATCCAGCTTGCACCACTCCACTAGGCCCTCCTTGTTGTAGCCAAGGCCCCCTTGTTGTGGCCAAGGACCTCCTTGTTGTGGCCTAAAATTTTGCTGCATGAACTCAGTCATTTGCCTTATCGCTTGGGCTATAGCATCATCTCTCGGCGTATCATCCCGAGGTTCTTGAGTAGACTTTCTTCGCCTCACCATTTCCTGCCACAACACAACCTTTGACCCCCTTTAAGAAAAATAAATAAAACCAACAACATAAAATCAAAAACCAAAACCAAACCACATAACAAGAAAATAAAACATACAAGCATGCAATAACATAACTAAATAAATAAATACAAGCAAACTAGCTCAAATAAATTCAAAACAAATAAAACATGTCAAATAAAAACTTTACTTAAAATAAATTTTAAATCACAACTTTAAAAACTTTCTGATACTACACCTAAGGGACATGTGGTTTTACCCAGAGCCAAACCGCTTTGATACCACCTGTGACGCCCCCAAATCCCACGTACGGACACGGAGAAATCGAGACATCCGGATGATGACATCACAGGTCACCACCCTATCGCCAAGTGCCAAGTGTGTGTATATGCAACAAGTGTGCAAAAGAAAACACGCAGCGGATAAACAAAGTCATATAACTAAGTACCAGAATTTTTCTTTGTTTAATACAAATCCGTTCAAAACATACATAATAAAATATTACAAGCTACAAATATAGTTTCAAATCCAACAACAAGGCATAAACTCCAACTCAATACTCCAGCGGAGCCGCCTCCTTGGGCTCAGCCTCCTCCTCCTCGTCGATTTCTGCATCAAAATCTACGGTACCAAAAATGGTGCCGCAGGTAAGTAAGATCCAAACACCATAGGATAAAAACATATTAAACTCAACAATATGCATGAACAAATGCAAATGCACATAACCCACAAAACACATTTTTTTCCACGCATGCCAAAATCCCATTTTGGCCCAAAACAAAACCTTTATCACATGTCCTTGCCATTATCCCAGATAATGGCCCAAAACAAGAAACCACCATTTTCCCAGAAAATGGATCACATAGCCTCAACGTAACCTCACCATTTTTTCAGAAAATGGCCCATATCCGAAATCCATAAAACCGATCCAATTGTTGCATGCACCATGATCTCCCCTAGGGATCATCTGCACACTCTGGCTCCTATGCCACACCGCAGGTAATGACTACGCGTGTGAGACCTAACCGAGTGATGCCCAGTACTCGCGCCCAGCGCGTCCCTGGACCGAGCCATCCTCTAGTCTCCACCACTCTAGGGACCACGGAGTCGACACGATAGCGTTACTGTATCGTGCTATCCGGTCGTCGCCCAGCGACAACCCAGGGGATGTCACTCAGTATTATCCACTCCCGAGTTGTGACACTCCCAAATTTCTGTTTGGGATTGGACAGACATTTGAAGCGTTGAGACATGCAATACTAGGTTACCTGCCCCGTTCATGACATATAAGATGCAATGTTCCTAACATGCATCTAACATTATGCAATATTTGCAGCGGATAAATTTTTCTTTAGCAATACTATGCACCAAATTGAAAATATCCCAAATGCTTAAAACATACTTCATATATAAAGACCCATTGAACAACTAAGATCATAACACTAGTCCAAAATGCTTATGATCCAAAAAGTACTGGAGATGCAAATCCATCGTACAAGTAATAATTTACGTTAACTACTATATTAACATTGACGTCGCATCGTCGCTCAATCAACTGTGTCTAGTTGGTCAGCTTCTGATTCTCCTTCAGGTCCTGTAACAAGATCTACCATTCGGGAGAAATGGTAGTTGGAACTACCACAGTGAGATTTGATTACAAATCTTAGTAAGTTAACAACAACTTCCATACAGGCTAATGATGCATGGATGACAGTAAAAGCATGAATGTATAATCAAATTCATAAGTAATTAAAGCATAACTTGACGTACAACATAGCATAATTGACATAACTTAAATTGAAACGTGAACTGAATTTCACTTGACATGAACTTGATCTGAAACTTGTCTGAACATGAACTTGTTCTGAAACTTGACTTAACATGAAAAATACATACTCCACAGTTGTTGTGGCCCCATGTACATAGCATAATTGACATAACTTAAATTGAAACGTAAACTGAACTTGATTTGACATGAACTTGATCTAAAACTTGACTTATCATGAATTTGTTCTGAAACTTGACTTAACATGAAAAATACATACTCCACAATTATTGTGGCCCCATGTATTCTACGTGTAAATACATACTCCACAGTTTTTGTGGCCCCATGTATTCTACACATCACAATGCAATTAAATACATACTCTATAGTTGTTGTGGCTCCATGTATCTACGTGTAAACACATACTCCACAGTTGTTGTGGCCCCATGTATTCTACACCTCACAATACAGTTAAATACATACTCCACAGTTGTTGTAGCCCCATGTATTCTACGTGTCACAATTGCTGTGTCTCACGTACTGTATGCGTCACAATTGCTGTGACCCCATACTTTCATGTGCCACAGTTGTTGTGGACCCCATGAAACTGAATGTAACTCAAGATGAAACGTGACTGGAATACGAAAGGACTGAAGCCCTGACGTAATATAATGTGACTTGAACATAACTTGGAAGACATGACCAATTTGAGATAGAAACATTTCGTAACATGGTATAACATATAATAGATAACATATTTAACATGACATACTTGCAATAGTCAATATTACATGACTTGACATACATGTAATAGATGGCATACTTAGCATGATGTACTTGTAATGTACAGCAATATATGACAAAATATATTATATAACAGATAAAAACTGATGACAGAATAAATTCTGTATCACAGACAATTACGTGATGACTTGGAATGGCATGACATATATGATAACACACATACATACACTGTAGTTCCTTTACTTAGCACACATACACAGTAGACTGCTAGTAAGTTAAAAGCTAACTTACCTCGATTTCCCCGTTTCTTATAAAACCTCAAGCACGATCACGAGGAACTGTAATTAGTGATTCTAAAAGTTAGCACTAAATCACTAATAATTTGAAATATGTAAAATACCAACTTAAAGAGTAAAATTTCTATTTTGCTCTCTACATGTCGGAAAATGACCGTTTTACCCATAACTTAAGGATTTTGCATACTAACTCCAAAAGTCACCAAAATTTACATGCCTCATGTAAATTTTTTCCTCAACTCAAATATCAATTTAGAAAAATTTAAAACTAATTACAACTATTAAAACTCCCATATGCTATTTCTATTGATTTTTGTTTCTAACTTGTTTTGATTAACCTTTTGGTCTATGACTTATAAAGATATGATCTTCAAACCAAACCATCACATGGTTTAAAAAGATGTCCTAAAACATATATAAGTTTCTAATTCAAGATCACATGATTAAACATTAACCAAAACATAAATTGAGCCAATAACATCCACACTTTGGCCTATCTGAATATGTCTTTGCATAAAATTTCATATCTTTGAAACTAACATCAAATATCTTCAAAATAATAATATAACATGTATATAAGATACTTAGGATCCTCCAATAAAATTATCAAAGTCATTGGAATAGGTTTAGACCACCAAAGAGTTAAACTTTCTCAAAACAAAAACTGTTTTTCCTCTTCTAGTTTTCTAAGTTTCTAAATCTAAGAAAATCTTTCATCAAAACCTTTAATCATGCAAAAATCCTCAACCAATAATCATATACACATGTTAAAAATACTCCATAAAAATTTCAGACCAATATCTATCCATTAGCTTGGTCAAAAACTTCAAACTATAACATATTCTCTAGTTTATCTCCTAGAATGACCTTTTTATAGTTTACATAATATTTGACTGACCAAATGATCTTCAAATGAGACAAATAAGATTTTCACATAAACTAGACTAAAAAAAGAACAACTTATATGAAGGAGACTTTATGATAAAACACTTACAAAAGCTTCGAAATGGGTGTACAAAAGAACTCCTAAAAGCTGTCTAAGAGAGAGTGTTTGGTATTCTTTTAATGGAAAGTGTAAATGAAGATAATTTCATGGGGGGAGGTGGCTGGAGATACTTATGGATGATATATGGAAGAGATGAGGCTGGAGTGAGAGTTGAGTATAGGTCTCTCTTACCTAGAGTGAGAGTTAAGTATAGGACTCTCTTACTCGATAATATCTACAAAAATCATCTCAAGATATTTTTTACCCAATAATATCCACGAAAATTAGCTTAAGATATTTTTATCCAATAATATCCACAAAATTAACTTAAGATATTTTTATGTAATAATATCCACAATTTTGAACTGACGTTTCGTCCAAAAATATGAAAAAAAATGTTATTGACCTTAAATGACCCTCCAAGTCTAATGACACAAACCATAATACATTTTGACACTTCTAACTATCTCTAATAATCAAAAAATACACTTCTGATACCATAGTAAATAATAACACTAACTATGTAGTTAGATTAAAACCTATACGATTAATGGATTCGTGAAAACTTATGGAGTCTTCGCGAGGTTCCTAAAGCTAATTGAAATTTTACAATTGAATTTCTAGCGGGCTGTTACAATCTCCCCTCCTAAAAAAAAGATTTTATCCTTGAAATCGAAGTAAGTAAGAAATAACAAGTTAAGGAATAGGTGTTGCTTACCAACCTGTTGTCTATTCCGTATATATTTACCTTTGAGATTATGTCATTTTTTTAACTCTCTTATTTTAACCAACAATTATATTATACTTCTTTCTATAAGGTTGGCCAAGTTGTATCGACATAGTCTCCAAACCTAAACTTCAAGTAAATAATCTTCCGAAACTCTTCCTTAGAAATACATAGGCAGTATTCTTTAAATGTTCTTGTAAATACCATAGTGAGTACAGAATTCATCAAAAATTAAGCTGTTAACCTTTAACAAAAGCGGTGGCCCTCTGTTTTAGACCAGACAACTCTGATCCGCATGATTTTTATAGGTCTTCTGTAGCTGTCAGGCTCCGCATAGCTATGACACTACTTACTCTTTTGTAGTTATCAAGCGCCGCAGCTGATACTACATTGCTCTTGTCTCTTATAAAGAAATGCTTCACGAGAGATGATTCGTCATAATTTTCTCTATAAAAGAATTATTCAATTCATCTTCTTTCGCATCTCATCTTCTTCACTTTTCTGAAATTAGTCTGCATTCTTACTCTGCAATCTCTTTCTGCTTTCTTACTTTGCAATGGCTCAACAATCTTCTCATTACCAATATATGAGGTATTCTCCACCTCATTTACCAGTTGTTTCTACTTCTTTCGTAGGTGCTATAATGCAATCCAACAATGATCTGACTAATAAGTCAGATAATGAAATTATCTACGAGCTTGTGAGTCTCGGTACCCGATACTCATCAACCATTGTCGCATATTCTCAGCGACTACAATCCAGGACTGGTGGGGTTGACAAACTCCACGAGAATATTTCTATCCTTTAGAGGCTTCTTATGGAATCCAACATGAAGATAGAAGCACTAAAGCGAGAGAACAGAGATTTAAAATCTTTGCTTAACTCTTCTTTTGGATTGGCTACTCCTTTAGATAGGAAAGACATGCAGATTTTTGAAGAGCAAGAGCGTTTAAAGATTGAGGCAAAGAGTCTCAAATTTCTGTAATTTTGTTTTGTGATAATAAAATAATACTTCACAAATATTCATATTTGTGTTTCTATCTTCTGGTAGATGCTTTATGTGCTCCATTTTATTTCTTTCAGAGATTTTCATATATATGACATGATCCAATGACTCATATAAATATGCATTTAATCATGCATATCCAAACTCTCGGTAATCTTCAAGTTAATAAAAACCTCAAGGAGTTCTACTGGTCTAGGACTAACTTCTTTATAATCACAACAATCAGTCCTCTTCTTAGGTGGTGCTTCGATAACTGACCAGTTAATAACTTAAACTTGAGACTTTCTCTCTTATGATTGTCAGAACTCTTCTATCCATCATGAGCTATCAATTATTGTAACTTTAAATGATTTGTTTCTAATGTTCTCATAAATCCTCAAGACCAAGATTTTACTCCCCATATAATAGTCTCCAAAAGAAGATTGATCTATGTATCCATAAAGATAGTGCTTTGCCAGAAATCATTTACTGGTGGCGTGGTAATACTATTATCATAAATGAATCCTACTAAGGCTAAAGCTTCTCCTAATCAAATTACTCTTTCAAATACAATTTTTATCGTATTCTCATAATCAAAACAATTCTCCAAATATGTGGAATACCATTCATCAATCCTAAATATCATTTCTCATATTACTAAAAGGTATTTTATATCTACATTGGTATGAACAATAATACTTCTAATGAAAATTGTTACTCTTACCACTAGGGTAACAATTCAGCTTCCAAGCTAAATTCTAAAGCACTACCACAATTAATACAAACAATGACTCGTTTGAATCAAACAATGTACAATTTACCAACCCCAATGACTTGACCTACTCCAAAATAACAATAATGCAATACTACCATCAATTGCAATTAGATCAACCTTAACTATGTTTAACCACACATAGGTCCTAGTAAAATACTAGTGACGATACCAGCTCCTGCAGTTCCTGGGGCACCAACATCTACGTCTCTCTGAGTGACAGCATATACTCTAATGGGTATGTGCACTTGCCGTAGTTGTGGATGTCTAAACACGTTGGTCAGCAAACTTACCACCTCAACTAATCCTTCATCCATCGGGGAATTCTGATCCTCTTGATTGTTATCTCCCTTAGGATTCCGAGGTATTCTACCACGAGTCATATGTCCATTCTTGAAACACACGAGTATATGTATTAAAACCACATACTACGTTTCATATCTTAAGAAATTCAGGCCTACTGACGACTAAAATTTCAAGTCTAATGTTTGGTGCATTTCCTAAGGACATGTGGATTTACTGCCCAGAGACGTATTGCTCTGATATCACCCTGTGACGCCCCCAAATTTCCGTTTGGTATTGGATGGATATTTGAAGCGTCGAGACATGCAACACAAGGTTACCTACCCCCGTTCATGACATATAAGATGCAATGTTCCTAACATGCATCTAACGTTATGCAATATTCACAGCGGATAAATTTTTCTTTAGCAATACTATGCACCAAATTGAAAATATCCCAAATGCTTAAAACATACTTCATATATAAAGACCCATTGAACAACTAAGATCATAACACTAGTTCAAAATGCTTATGATCCAAAAAATATTGGAGATGCAACTCCATCGTACAAGTAATAATTTACATTAACTACTATATTAACATTGACGTCGCATCGTCGCTCAGTCAACTGTGTCTAGTTGGTCAGCTCCTGATTCTCCTTCAGGTCCTGTAACAAGATCTACCATTCGGGAGGAATGGTAGTTGGGACTACCACAGTGAGATTTGATTACAAATCTCAGTAAGTTAACAACAACTTCCAAACAGGCTAATGATGCATGGATGACAGTAAAAGCATGAATGTATAATCAAATTCATAAGTAATTAAAGCATAACTTGACGTACAACATAGCATAATTGACATAACTTAAATTGAAACGTGAACTGAACTTGATTTGACATGAACTTGATCTGAAACTTGTCTAAACATGAACTTGTTCTGAAACTTGACTTAACATGAAAAATACATACTCCACAATTGTTGTGGCCCCACGTACATAGCATAATTGACATAACTTAAATTGAAATGTAAACTGAACTTGACTTGACATGAACTTGATTTGAAACTTGACTTATCATGAATTTGTTCTAAAACTTGACTTAAAATGAAAAATACATACTCCACAGTTGTTGTGGCTCCATGTATTCTACGTGTAAATACATACTCCACAGTTATTGTGGCCCCATGTATTCTACACATCACAATGCAGTTAAATACATACTCTACAGTTGTTGTGACCCCATGTATTCTACGTGTAAATACATACTCCACAGTTGTTGTTGCCCCATGTATTCTATGCGTCACAATGCAGTTAAATACATATTCCACAGTTGTTGTGGCCCCATGTATTCTACGTGTCACAATTGCTATGTCTCACGTAGTGTATGCGTCACAATTGTTGTGACCCCATACTTCGTGTGCCACAGTTGTTGTGGACCCCACGAAACTGAATGTAACTCAAGATGAAACGTGACTGGAATACGAAAGGACTGAAACCCTGACGTAACATAACGTGACTTGAACATAACTTGAAATACATGACCAACTTGAGATAGAAACATTTCGTAACATAGCATAACATATAATAGACAACATATTTAACATGACATACTTGCAACAGTGAATATTACATGACTTGACATACATGTAATAGATGGCATACTTAGCATGATGTACTTGTAATGTACAACAATACATGACAGAATATATTATGTAACAAATAAAAACTGATGACAGAATAAATTTTGTATAACAGACAATTACGTGATGACTTGGCATGGCATGACATATATGATAACACAGATACATAAACTGTAGTTCCTTTACTTAGCACACATACACAGTAGACTGCTAGTAAGTTAAAAACTAACTTACCTCGATCTCCCCGTTTCTTATAAAACCTCAAGCGCGATCACGAGGAACTGTAATTAGTGATTCTAAAAGTTAGCACTAAATCACTAATAATTTAAAATATGTAAAATACTAACTTAAACAGTAAAATTTCCATTTTACTCTTTACATGTTAAAAAATGACCGTTTTACCCATAACTTAAGAATTTTGCATATTAACTCCAAAAGTCACCAAAATTTACAGGCCTCATGTAAATTTTATCCTCAACTCAAATATCAATTTAGAAAAATTTAAAACTAATCAAAGAGTTAAACTTTCTCAAAACAAAAACTGTTTTTCCTCTTCCAGTTTTCTAAGTTTCTAAATCTAAGAAAATCTTTCATCAAAACCTTTAATCATGCAAAAATCCTCAACCAATAATCATATACACATGTTAAAAATACTCCATAAAAATTTTAGACCAATATCTATCCATTAGCTTGGTCAAAAACTTCAAACTATAACATATTCTCTAGTTTATCTCCTAGAATGACCTTTCTATAGTTTACATAATATTTGACTGACCAAATGATCTTCAAATGTGACAAATAAGATTTCCACATAAACTAGACTAAAAAATGAATAACTTATATGAAGGATACTTTATGATAAAACACTTACAAAAGCTTCGAAATGGGTGTACAAAAGAACTCCTAAAAGCTGTCTGAGAGAGAGTGTTTGGTATTGTTTTAATGGAAAGTGTAAATGAAGATAATTTTGTAGGGGGAGGTGGCTGGAGATACTTATGGATAAGATATGGAAGAGATGAGGCTGGAGTGAGAGTTAAGTGTAGGTCTCTCTTACCTAGAGTGAGAGTTAAGTGTAGGACTCTCTTACCCGATAATATCTACAAAAATCATCTCAAGATATTTTTTACCCAATAATATCCACGAAATTAGCTTAAGATATTTTTATCCAATAATATCCAAAAAATTAACTTAAGATATTTTTATCCAATATTATCCTCAATTTTGAACTGACGTTTCGTCTGAAAATATGAAAATAATGTTATTGCGCCATAAGACCTTAAATGACCCTCTGAGTCTAATGGCACAAACCATAATAAATTTTGACACTTCTAACTATCTCCAATAATCAAAAACACACTTTTGGTACTATAGTAAATAATAACACTAACTATGTAGTTAGACTAAAACCTATACGATTAATGGATTCGTGAAAACTTATGGAGTCTTCACGAGGTTCCTAAAGCTAATAAAAATTTCACAATTGAATTTCTAGCGGGCTGTTACACGAGTGACCAGAGGAGCTCCACCGAGATAATACCCCATCCCGGCTTGGGGTCGTGATACACACACACCCGAAAATCCATTTACACGATTAAAATCGGATTTTCTCAAATTAAAATAAAATGGACATGAACGCACCATGTAATGCACGCCTCAAGGCACAATTAACCAACCAATCACAAAACAACCAAATCAAGCAACTCCATCCTCAATCCATCCGACCCTTGAACTCCTCGGACTCAGTCCAGAATCAACCAACCAGTCCAATAATTAATTGTAAGAGAAAAAATATATTTAAATCTAAAATAAAGTTTGGAAAATACTTACAGCGCTATAAGGTATTTTTTGAAAGCTCACGACGTTACAAACGACGGAGAAAAAGCAACGGAACAGTGTATTCTACACTGTGGTCGTGGGTTGTAAATTACCCACTTTTGAACGGGGACAAACCAAGACACAAAATTAATAGGGAATGGTCTAGAGATGTTTATGAAGCTAAAGGAAGTGAGTTTTGGCTGTGGAAAAGGCAGTGGAAGTGCAAAAAGGGGCAGATCAGAGTTGATCTCGTGGGAGCTGCTCCGGCAACGGATCGGGGCCAGAAATGGGTGGGTTAGGACGGCAAGAGGTAGGGGTGAAGTGGTAAAAAGATGGTGGCCGGAGGCGGAGCGACGGCGCCGAAAATGGCTCAAAACCGTGCGGAAAGGTGGGGCTCTAGCGGGTTAACCCGGCTCAGATGGGGCTGGAAATTGGTGGGGTGGTGCGCCGGCCGGAGGGGAGTTGAATGGTGGTGGTTGTGTTGGCCATGTCTGCTGGCAGTGGGGGGTCTGGGTGTACAAGCCTGACGGCGACGGAAGAGAGAAGAGAGAGCTGTTGCGCGCGCGGGAGAAGAAGGAAAAAGAAGAAGAAGAAAAGAAAGAAAGAAGAAAAGGAAAAAGAAAAAAAGGAAAAAGGGAAAAAGAAAAAGAGAAAAGAAAAGATGGAGAAAGAAAATGAGGTCCAATCCTCACCTCCGAAATCCAAAAACTAATCCGACGAAAACAATTTTAAAAAACCATAAAATGACTAAAATAAATTAAACACCACATCAATTAAAATAAAACCAATTTAAAATAGAATAATTTAAAATAAAAGAAACAATATATTAATTAAATTAAAAACTCCTTCAGTGAAAATACACGTAAAAAGGGGGTATCACAGCTGGTAACTCAATTGCTTCTGCATCACTTATTGCATTTTCTACTTTACTAGCTACCCAGACAATATCTCCTACAACATTCCTTAGAACCATACCCATGCCAGCTCTATCTGGATCCCCAAACGTAGCGCCGTCCACATTGAGCTTCAGAAATTCTATGGGAGGAGGTTTCCAACTTAAGTAATCTTTGGTCCGTGCTTTAGGAGCTTTCTTAATTTCACTAAACCTTCGTAGCAGAGAGAAAGCATTTTCAACCACTTGTCTTGGCTCAATAAGCTCCTTATCATGCACCATTTTATTCATTCTCCACCAAAATCCCCATGCTATAGAATAAAACAAAGATAAATCCCCAACTCTGCCCTCTTTCAGTACCTTCGAAGCTATCTCCATTATAGACATACTCCCATTCATCTTATCCATAATAGAAACAAATTGAACCCAGCAATCTCTAATCAGACATCAAGAAACAAGAACATGAGGGTTATCTTCTAACCTTTGTTTGTAGAAACAACAAGACTCTTTAGTGATCACTTTGCTCTTATGCAAATTGTGTTGAGTTGGTAGCCCTTCATTAGTAGCTCTCCAAGCAAATACCTTAATTGTGACATCCCCCTTTTTACGTGTATTTTCACTGAAGGAGTATTTTATTTTAATTAATATATTGGTTCTTTTATTTTAATTTATTGTATTTTAATTAGTTTTATTTTAGTTTGATGTGGTGTTTAATTTATTTTAGTCGTTTTATAGTTTTTAAAATTGTTTTCGTCGGATCAGTTTTTGGACTCCGGAGGTGAGGACTGTACCTCATTTCTTTTCTCTTTTTTCTTTTTCCCTTTTTCCTTTTCTTTTTTCTTTCTCTTTTCTTTCTTTTCTTCCTTCTTTCTTTTCTTTCTTCTTCTTTTTCCTCTTCTCCCCTTGTGCACTACGTCCACTCCCTCTCTCTTCACTAACGTCGTCCAACTTTGGCTGCCCAATTCGCTGCCGTCCTGCTGCCGTGTAGTGTACCGCCCCCACCGGTCGACTCCCCTTCAACTGGTGATCACCTCCCTCAATTTTCAGGCCAACCCGTGCAGCCATTAGCCGCCACGCATGGCTGGAAGTCACGGCACCTTCTCTCACTCTCTCTGACGCCGGTTGCTTCCTCAGCCCAGAACTGCCGTTCGCCGATGACGTGGCCGGCACCACCCACCCAAAAACTTCCCCCTTCAGCTGGCGCACCTCCTCACCAAATCTCACCTCCATCCGAGCCGTCATTTGCCACTGAGAGCCCATCTAAGCCGCACGGTTTTTGGCCATTTCCGCCCCCGTCGCTCCACCTCCGGCCACCATCTTTTCACCACTTCATCACCTACCTCTTTCCATCCTAAACTACCCATTTCTGGCCTCAATCCTTTGTCGGAGCAGCTCCCACGAGCTCAACTTCGATTTGCTCTTTTTTCGCTTCCACTGCCATTTCCACCGCCACCCACGGCCAAAGCTCACTTCTATTAGCTTCATAAATATCTCTAGGCCATTCCCTATCAATTCCAAGTCTTGGTTTGTCCCCGTTCGAAAGTGGGTATCTTACAACCCACGGCCACAGTGTATTTTACACTGTTACGTTGTTTTTTCTCCTCCGTTTGCATCATCGTGATCCTTCAAAAAATACCTTATAGCACTGTAAGTATTTTCCAAACTCTATTTTAGATTTAAATATATTATTGCTTTTACAATAAATTCATTGATTGGTTGGTTAATTCCAGACTGAGTCCGAGGAGTCAGAGGTCGGATGGATTTGACGACGGAGTGTTTGGTTATTTGTTGGATGAATTGTGTCTTGAGGTATGCATTGCATGTATGTACATGTGTTGGAACTTGAAAACTGAGCTTTCAAGCGAGAAATGTTTTTGGTATATGTGAACGATTGGATTGATTGATTTGAGTCAGAGGCACGTGTAGGGATGGTGGTAAGCAGGGACGGTGGTAGAATCCCACTTGTGATTCCCACCTACGGTGCACGTGTAGGGACGGTGGTGAGCAGGGATGGTGGTAGAGTCCCGCCTGTGATTCCCGCTTACAGTGCTCTGATGGTCTGGTTTTTGGGCCATTATCAGGGATATTGGCGAGGTTATGTTTAAAGGATATGTTTTAGGCCAAAATGAGATTTTGGCGTGCGTGGAAAAATGTGGTTTTATGAGATATGTGTATTTGCATTCTTTCATGCATATTGTTTGAGTTTAATATGTTCTTATCTTGTGGCGTTTGGATCTTTACTTACCTGCGGCACCATTTTGGTATCGTAGATTTTGATGCAGAGGTCGAGGAGGAGGAGGCTGAGCCTGAGGAGGCAGCTCCGCCGGAGTATTGATTTGAAGTTTTATGCCTTGTAGTTTGGTTTGAAATGATATTTGAGGCTTGTAATATTTTATTATGTATGTTTTGAATGAGTTTGTATTAAACATAGAAAAATTCTGGTACTTAGTTACAAGACTTTATTTATCCGCTACATGTTTTTGTTGTACACTTATTGCATGTACACACACTTGGCACTTGGCGATAAGGTGGTGACCCGTGTTGTCATCATCCCGACGTCTCTATTTCCACGTGTCCGTACGTGGGATATGGGGGCGTCACATTAATTTTATGTGGAACTTGCATCTTCCATAGAGGCTTGTGATTTGCACCATCTGAACACTCCCCATGACTTTCCTTCATAACCTCTTTGAAGAACCTGTACCAGCTCCTAACACTAAAAGTCCCATTTCTTTCTTCTTTCCATATCCATCTATCGGCTTGTCCACTCGACGATATAATAACTTTCAGGATATCAAAAGTAACTCTTGGATTGAAGAGAGCCCTCATCTTATCTACTTGCCACCATCTAGTGCTTGTATCAATAATGTTCTCCACCTTTTCTTCCCTCAATTATTCATTGACTTCCACACCTTCCAACAACAGAGAGTTATGGCTTGGAATCCATGGGTCTTTCCACATCTTCACTAACTTCCCATCCCCAATCCGCCATCTACACCCTTGTTTCAACTAGGTTTTTGCTTCCCATAACCCCCTCAATGCATATGAAGGGTTGTTTCCCAGCTCATCCTCCATGAAAGGGCCCATTGGAAAATATCTAGCCTTGTATATCTTGTGTAGCATAGAACCCTCCTCTTGCAAAATTCTCAAAGCCTGTTTTGCAAGCAATGCCAAGTTAAAAACACTCAAGTCTTTGAACCCCATACCACCTTTATTTTTTGGCTCACACATTTTATCCCAACTTACCCGATGGATTTTCTTTCCTCTTAATAAAGGCTTTGTAATATCCAAACACACCGGCACTAGCATAAATTCCTCCCAAACAATCTCCCCCTTCTCAACATCTACTTCCTCCGCACCATCGATTGAGTTTCCAATCAGATTACCAATGTATTCATTCCTGGCAAACATTGGTAAATCATGAATTTGAACCCAGAACAAAGCTTCCGTTAGACGGATTTGATGAACCTGTTGATGCCCCACTACCTCCTTTACTAGAATCAAGTGTTTATCAAAGGACCAGGGCCCTTCTCTAATCACCATCTCCTTATCCCTAATATCTTCAGACTCTACTAACATTAGTGATTGAGTTGAAATATTGCATATTTTAGCTATTTAAAACCAATGTATTTCAAATTCATCATGACATTATTATTGGTTTTAAATGGAAAAATGGTTAAAGTGAATAAATCAAAGTTGTGATTTTAATTGATTAAAAGCATGAATTTCTGCTTGAATTCTACCAACTATTGATTACTGTGCAACCTCTTCTATTCGATTTGTTTCCATTAGTTTACTGCATTAAAGAATCTAAGAGCCAGTTAATATTTGAAGCTGTCAACGAGTTCATACCAGCTGGTGCCTGCAAGATTTGTGTGCAATATTTGTCTGTTAATCTCTTTTGCATTCAGACATAGATGGGAGGTGTCCTTCCAACAAGGTACCCCCATTGGATACCCTAATTTTCTCAGAACTCACTGAGCTTTTAGGCTTCTTGTGTTTATGACCCTTCCAGTCAGAACTTGAAGCGTTCTTCGAGATTCTGGGGGAGCTGTTACTAGCTCGATGCAACTTACGGGCCAACTCTTCATCTGTCTTGTTGTTCTCAATCGGTTGGTATTTTTTTTGTACAAAAGCCGAACTGGAAGATGCTTCTTCAGCCTATTCTTTTTCAGATATTTTTCTTTAGAGGCTGCCTCTTCAGAAAATGAGGCAACCAAATCTAAGGCGCTCTTGGCAGCAGCCATTGCCTTTGATGCTTTTGCAGCCTTCTCTTCAGAGGCAGCTCTTGCAGCCTCTGCAGCCTCAACTGCAGCAATAGCTGCTGATTTTGAAGCCTCTACTATTTCCTCTGGTGTAAGGTTAGGATTATTCGAATGAGAGCTTAACAGGTTGTTAAGACGAGTTTCAAAGTCGCTTAAAGTAGCAGCAGATGAATGCACAATACACATGCAAAACAAACTCATTCGGACAGCACACATCACATGGACAGCAAACAAACTCACTCGGCAATACACATATGCAGTGGACTCACAATGCACATGCACACACTCGGACAGCACCAGCAGAACACTCACAGCACTTGCAGAAAAATCTTCATGCAGCAAAAACACTCACACACGCTGGACAAACTCACACATGCAGCAGGAGAAGAAATGGACGATGCACATGCAGAACAGAAAGCACTCGGACAACAGCTACTACAGCAAAAGAAAGAACATCACATGGACAGCACACATGCAGACATGCAGTGGACTCACACATGCACACATGCAGAAAAGTGCAAGCACCATTCGGATCACACCAAGCAGCAGAAAGCATTCGGACACATGCAGACCAACATGCACACATGCACACATGCAGATGCAGAGCAGCAGGAGAAGAAATGGACCAGTTCACACATGCAGTAAACGTGCAGCAGCTGCTACAGCAGGAGAAGACCAGTTCACACATGTAGCACGTTACAGCAGATAGCAGCTTTCGGACAACACACAGCAACCAACTCACACCAGCTCACACAAGCAGAACACTCATTCGGGCAACACACATGCAGAAAGAAATTCACACGAATGTGCAGCAGATTGGCAGAAGAATAAAGCAGCTGGCCTTCAACTTTGACAGAACAGAACCATGCACATGCAGCAGCAGATTTGTTCTCTCTTTTCCGAGTAGCTGGACGTGCAGCAGGAGATCAATAGCATCTGGGGCAGCAGGAGAACACATGGGATCATGGAAGACAGCTGGACGGAAAGCAGCAGCAGTAGATTTTATTTCTTTCTTTCTTTCATTTAAGCTGGACAGAGTATTTAATTAGCTAAAGGCAGCAACACATGGGCAGTTTTTACTTACTTCTTTCCGTTTAGAAGCTAGAGAGAGTGATTGTTTTTTTTTTGGTTTTTCATTCGGCTATAGTTGAGCAACTGAGTTCTTGAAGTTGCACTTGTTTTCCCGTTTGAGTTTTTCTTTCCGTATATAGCAGTAGGGCAACCTTGAGTTTATTTTCTTTCTCTTCCGTTTAAGTAGCAGAATTTTCATTTCATTTTCTTTGACTTTTCTTTCCTAATATAGATTGGTATTCGGCAGTTTTTGTTTTTGCCTACAATGCTTTGTTGTTTTAAGAATTTTTATTAAGTATTAAGAATTGTTTTAGAATTTTATCTCATTAATTGTAATACCTTAATTTCTTTCAAGTGTGCTAGTTGGTTTCATGCAACAAGAGAATTGTTTTAGAAGTTTTTAATCAAGTATGCTAGTTTGTTTCATGAAATAAAGGAATTGTTTTAGAAGTTTTTAATTAAGTGTACTAGTTTAATTTATTGCAAGAAGGGTTTGGTAGAGAGCTTTTGTTTTTTTATTTTAGTTGGGTAATTTAATTGTTGTTTACTTATTTCATGTTATTTATTTTTATTGTTTCATTAAGCTTTCATTTTAATAGTGATTACAATTGTTATGGTTTAATTTGAGAATTTGTGATTTAGATACAATGATAAACCCTAGAATATTGATTTTGAGGCTTTTCAATTTTCAATGCATGTTTTGTCAATTACTTTCTAATCTAGTTTAATTCTTAATTTAGTTTTATTAATCTCTGAATTTAATCTATTAGTCATTTACATTCCAATCCGACAATCAAAAATCTAAAAATATGAATCTAGTCCATGACTAGTAACCTCTTCCATCCATTGCACATATCATCCTCTTGTTTTCTCTTTGTGAAGTTTTTCACATTTTTCAACAAGTTTAATTTTAAGTAACTTTCCCTGAGGAGACGATCTAGGAATTTATTCATAATTATTACACGACATCCTCCTGCACTTGGGATAGCATTAGTGCTACTCATTTTTGAGTGAGTCAATTAGCACCGAATTCAACTCTCTAAACTGAATGGTTTTTACTGGTCTCCATACCTTCTTCATTGTCACTTTGAAAGAATCCCTATTATAATAGCGATTTGTAACCAGATGAATAATCAAACATTTACGTTCGTAGCTAACTGCATCTTGCAACTTTTGGATCTCCACCTGGATCTCCTCATTCTCTTGTTCAGTGAGAGAGAGCCTCTTGTATAATTCTTCCAACTTTTCATCCATTTCTCACTATCCACCAGCAGCATACAAAGTGTATGACAAAAGACCTGTACCAAGGACATGGGTTTTCACCTCTACGTGGGAGTGGCCTAGAGAGGATCAACAATTTTATTCTTTCAAATGTTTTATCTTCAATAATGTTTTTATAAACTTGAAGGGTAGTTTTGTCAAGAATCAATTTTAAATTATATAATCGAGTTATTTTACCCTCCTATTTTATATATGTTTATTTAATTTAAAGCATAGACGTTTGTAGTACTTTTAAATATAAAAATAAACCATATGAGATATAAAGCTATTTAACTTTATGGGCATTACCATTAAGAGCACTCTCTTAATGGTTTGTTTATCTTATCCTTTAAACTACATTACCAAATTTCACGTTTTTTATTTTACATAATAACTTTTACAATATAACATATATCAGCTTATATATTTTTTCTTCATATCTATAAATTTTTTTTATATTATTTAGACAATTCAAAATTATTGTGACTGACTGTAAATCTTTTACCCTAAAAATCAAATATGAAAGGTTCCTAGGGCTTGGATTTCATCAATTGAATTCTTTCAATGAGTTTAAACCTGGTTGCTTGCATTAATATTTTGGTAATTACAATGATCAAATTCCCTTTTTTATATGATATCCTCTTTCAAGAAATAACACCTATACCTATATTAATCCTTTTTTTAGAGGAAATGTACTGTTTTATTCATCTTAAAGACAGGAGGAAACACATTACAATTGGGTCTAATGACCATTTCAGATGATTCCTCATCAAGCTCTAAGGCTCTCTTAACAAGATAGTGGGCAGTATCATTACCACTTCTCTTAACAAAAGTAACATGCCAATGCTCAAAAATAGATAGTAAAAGTCTAGTTTCGGATAGAACCAGTCCCACAGTATCCCATCTCTCTTGGTTAAGATTAAGGCCTTATACAATCTGAAGAGAGTCACCTTCAAAGATCACTGATGCCAGGTTTAGTTCAAAAGCAAAAATAGCATCTTGGAAGACTCCTATTGCCTCAACTAGTAAAGGACCACACAACCAACCTTAGCCACCATTTTAGAAGCAAAAATACCCCCTTCATGATCTCAAGCTACCAATCCAATTCCCAATATGTCATGATCTTCCCACATGGCAGCATCCCTGTTTATCTTAATTACTCTAGTAGGAGGTGGAGTCCATGTCACAACATGATTTGGATTCATTCGAGAAGCAATTTTAGGAGCCACCTAAGAAGCCTTAAAATTTGCAAGTTGGTGAGCAACATTCTGGGCTAGCAAAGTAGGGTGCAAGAAAGAACCTTCAAACACTAGCTTATTTCTTCTCTGCCAAATTCCCCTCGCATTCATAGCAAATAACTCCATAAGTTGTAACTCACAAAGGGCATTTAAACATTCAAAACTCTCCATAAACCTCCCTGCTCTCATAGAACTTTTTTAAAACACAATGGGCCCTTGACTCCACATATCCATGGCTGAAACACAATTCCACAAAGCATGAGCAGCAGTCTCTTCTTCTTTGCAGCATATAGGACATAGAGGAGAGTCCACAATTTTCTTTTTGAATAGATTCAACTTTGTTGACAAGGCCTGCAAACAGGCTCTCCACACAAAATCCTTAATTGCATTAGGAATCTTAAATTTTCAACTATAAGTCCAGTCTTTAAAGTTTTGAGCACCACGAGATGACTGACCCCTATGATCTGCAATGAGTTCCTTTTGTAGGTGGTATGCACTTTTCATAGTAAATCCCCCATCCTTATTGCCTAACCACATAAGCTTGTCTTTAGCACTAGTTGAGCTCACAGGAATCCTCTGAATGACAGCAGCATTTGCAGGATCTAGCATTAGTAAAATCTTCTCTCTATCCCATTGCTAGGTGTCCTCATTAATGAGCTTAGCAACCTTTGCCTCATCATCTATATCCTACCGTTGTTATTGGATCATGAAGGTGGAAGGTTGAGGTAACCACCTATCCTTCCAGATTCTGGTCTCCTGTCCACTCCCAATTCTCCACATAGAGCCTTTCACAATGAGACTTCTAGCAGCCAATATGCTCCTTCAAATGAATGATGGTCTTGCTCCCAACTTAGCCTGAAGAAAACTTGAGCTTCTGAAGTATTTGGCCTTGAGAACTTGAGAAGCCAAGGATTCAGGGAATTGAATTACACGCCAACCTTGCTTAGCCAACAAGGCTAAGTTGAAACTCTCAAAATCTTGAAAGTCCATGCCTCTTGCTTCCTTTGCCAATCCCATTTGACCCCATGAAACCTAATGTACTTTACTCTCTTTGTCCTATTGGCCCCACCAGAAATGATGCATCACTCTATTGATTTCCTTCAACAAGGACTTAGGCAATTTAAACACTCCCATGTAGTAGGTAGGAAGTGCTTGAATCACTTATTTGCGGAGAATCTCCTTCCATGCTTGAGAGAGAAACTTAGACTTCCAATTACTCACCTTTCTTCTCACCCTGTTTAAGATAAGCTTGAAAGTATTGAGCCTTGATCTCCCAATAAGGGTAGGTAATCCAAGATATTTTTCATAACATGTGGTGGCTCTTGTTCTAGCAATCCTCAAGATGTATTCTCTAGTTTCTTGTCGAGTGTTGGCATTGAAGTATATTGTAGATTTACCTTTGTTGAGCTTTTGCCCTGAAGCCCCCTCATAAAGACTGAGCAAGGAGTTGATATTGGCCCATTCCTCAGCATTTGCTCTACAAAAGAGTAAGCTGTCATCAGCAAAAAATAAATGGTTAAAAATAACATGGCCCATTCCCATAGGATAACCATGAATGCTTTTAATAGTTTCAACATGATTGAGAAGGTTGCTAAGGACTTCAACCACAAAAAGAAAAAGATAATGGGATAATCGATCCCCTTGTCTAAGGCCTCTAGATGGTTTGAAAAAACCTTGGGGAAGATCCGTTGAGGAGAATAGAGTAAGATACAGATGACACACAACCCATCACTAGTCTGATCCAGCTCTCATTAAAGCCCATTTTAACCATAACTTCTCTCAAGAAACCCCATTCAACACGATCATATGCCTTACTCATATCTAACTTAAATTGCCATGTGACCTTGCTGGCTTCTTCCTTTTATGGACATAGAATGCATAACTTCAAAAACTACTATCATATTATCAAGTATCAATCTCCCTGGTGCAAATGCACTTTGAGTTAGGGAAATGATTTGTGGAAGGATCTTTTTCAATCTATTGGCTAGAACCTTTGACACCACCTTATATAATACATTGCATAGTGAGATGGGTCTAAAGTTCAATACAGATTTGGGGCCTTTCACTTTGGGTATAAGCACAATATATGTATCATTTATACAACTAATATCCCCCCTAAATTGAGAATTTCTAACATAGTTTGAGTGACCTTTTCACCAACAATATCCTAATGCACTTGGTAAAATTTTGTAGGGAAACTATCGAGTCCAGGAGATCCCAAAGGGTTCATCTAGAATAAGGATTCTTTCACCTCCACTATAGTGAACTGAGATTCAAGCATTCTGTTCATATCCATCTCCACTTTCCTATCCAACCTGTTAAGGAACACCTCAATCCCAACTGGATTACATGAAGAGAAAAGGTTATGATAGTACTGGCCAAAGCATTCAAAAATTTCCTCCATGTCCCTAGTTATATTGCCATCATCTCAAATCAAGTTCATGATCTCATTAGTTTTCCTCCTCTGGTTAGCACACTTGTGAAAGTACTTTGAATTTTTGTCACTATCTTTATGCCAAGCTTGCTTTGCCCGTTGCTTCCATTTAACATTATCCTCTTCAAGTAACTTGTCAATTTCCTGCTACAATTCCTTAATAGACTCGGAACTTGTACCTGTATTGCACTCTTGCAGATTAGCAAGGTGTTGCATCTTTACTTGGATTTCTTTTCTATGTTGTCTAAGAGTGGTTCTGCTCCACTTTACGAGAGCTGCTTTACAATTTCCAAGACATTTCTAAGACATCCATAAGTGGACCCTCTCTGTAGCACCTGAGGGGACCAGCAAGTGGCAACAATCTTAGCCCATTCCTAATGTAGTTTCCAAGCAGCTTCATATCTGAAGATCCTCTCGCTTACACTCCCTTCATTGACATACTTTCTCCCTCCCTTCCTTAGATGCATCACAATAGGATTGTGGTCAGATAAATGTGCAGCAAGAGCTTGGATGCTGCCGTTAGAAAATCTCTTAGTCAACTCCATATTTTCCCAAGGCACAGTCTAATCTCTCTTTGCTAAAAAGAGACCCCTCTCTATTGTTGCACCAAGTAAACTTGTTGCCTTCAAACCCCATGTCACTCAGGCCATAGTATCCTTTGTCTTCTGTCATGATCACCTAAATTAATATAAATTCATTATGAACTATGAAATTCTTGAATGTAGGTCACAAGGTGTGTATTTATTTCTAAACTGCACTGCCAATGTTTGATGAACTCATGAAATAATATTAAACGTCAACTTTCGTTCTTCATTCAAGATATTAAGCATGCTATTCATGTCCAATAAATTGCAAGAATGAAAACCAAAATCATTCAATTACAATTAACAAAAGATATCGAATACAATCATACCATACTCAAATCATATAAAAAATTTAATTACTACATCATAGCCCTAAAATAAGAAAACTAGCAAATCATAACTAATAAGATAATCCAATTATTTCTCAAATATAGATTCGAATTAATAATCCTTAATAACAATTCAGCAACTAAAAAAAAATTAGAGAAAGAAAAAAAAAAGAACCCTGCAATTGAAGAAATCATAAGCTCCATTCATTCTTTTGGAATTTACGGCTCCTCTTTTCCTTTCTTTCTTTTTTCTTTTTCTTTTGTATTGTTCGCCGTGAGGAGCCCCCTTGTGCAATATGTGTAGGTCCATTTATTTTATATGAAAAGTTTCATGTATATTTGCTTTCTTCCTTCTATTTATTTATTTTTTCTTTCACTTTTACTTCACATCAGCCTTCAATGTTTATTTATTTATTTAATTTTTCAAATCCTATTCTCAATAGAAATCTATCTCTTTGCACATCTCAACATATATTAATCTTGAAAATATAATTCTTCACCACTTTAATTCAAAAACTTGTTGTTCATATCTACATCTGAAAATCCAATCAATTCAAAACCAATTCTCCTACAAATTTTAAAAGCAGATTTCTCCCATATCTGCTGCTGAAAATTTAGAATTCTTGGCTTACTAACTTCTAGATGATTTTAGAGCATTGAAAAGATACATTTTGGAGTTGGGCCCTTCACAAAAGTTTTAGATCTCATTCTCAGCTTTCCAACGCACCTAGGTGTGCTTTATTATGATTTCTATAACTCTAGATACAGGCAGAAAACCGAAATAGAGTCTTGACTACAGTAAACTTCTGGACAGATTGGGACTTCTTTATTTCTGCAAAGTTTTGAACTTCAAAACAGTAGAAATGAATTTTGGACTCTGCATAAAAGTTTTAGGCCTATATATTAGCTTTCCAACAAGCCAAACAATACCTGAAACTGAGATATGTAGCTCTAGTTAGAACCCAAAAACCGAATGTTATGGTTTGACAAGACCAGACCAACTAGGATTTGCTCCTTAGGCCTAGCCCGATTTTTGCATTTTCACATCATCCCAATTTCAACCTAATTCAATAAATAAACACCTTCAAAATACCAAAAACTCTCAAGAATTAAATAAATATAAAAGACACCTAAAATTCTAGACAAACGAGTTAAGAAATTCCCAAAACACTCTGAATCAAAACAATTAGGATTAAGAAAATGTGTGAAGTAAATTCTCACATCAATCAGCACCATTAACAATCATTAGTAGGCCTACACATTGGCTAGCCCAAGCACATTTTTGGCCCAACCCACATTTTTCTTTTACTTCCTGCCTTTCCTTACAATTTTTTTTTTTTACCTTCCTTTCTCATGTGAGTACTGCTCTTTTTTTTTTTTTTTTCATTTTCAAAGGCTTTGTGCAGAAATTACTTTTTCTTTTTGCTGTAGAAAGGAGTACATATATAACATCAACCCCAAAAAGTGATAGACCAAGCCTCACAAAACTTCATAACTTAACACAAATGTGTCCCAAATGACTGAACAAATGAAACCAAGTCTGAACATATAAACATGAAAATGGTTAACTTATAACTCTTCTACAACAATTTTCCAACTCTATATCAAACAGAGGAAGTGCTTCACTAGAAGAATTTCAGCAATAATGGTGACAACTTAAGCATTATAGACGCAAGCCTCCCTTACTCTAACCAATATCTCTTGCTTGAAAGCCCTTCTCTCTCTCTCTCTGCCTCTACCTCAGAGATGTAGTCCATGGCCAAGATGCGCATTTCTAGGTCTTGAAAACTCAAAATTCATATGAAACAGACCAATAACTATAAAACTTGTTCATCCAAAAGGAGGAAAGAACAAAAATAGATGTTAAAGACTAACTTCAATCGTCTGTGACCTAAGAAAACCAAAATCTCTAATTTTCCTTAGTGTCTAATGAAAACCTGCCAAGAATATAGTAGTCCTACTAGGCCAACCCAATAATCTCTGAGAACAAGGAAATAAGACTCTGTTCATGGATGCATAACCAAATCAAGCTTATCAAGTGTTTTCAAATCAACAAGCCAGACCAGACCTGAATTTTGAGTTAAACTTAAGAAGCTTGAATTGGCATGCTTATTAGAGGATAAAAAAGTGAATTGAATCTTGACTATCCAAACACCTCAGAAGTGAATCAAGGCATACAAACTATGACCTAATCATTTATAATAGAAATAATACAAGAAGGAAGGTTGCTTTGTTCTGCAAAATAATACACGAAACTACTCATCCATCCACTACATGACATCCCATAGGCCATTCATAACATAAACAATAAACATCCATAACATAAGAAATTCATTCATTATTGTTAGAAATATTAGGACCCATCAAAGGAACCCCACATGGCTTTTCAGTGTCAACAAACAATCCTTAAATAGGAATATTTAACAACAAATATAGAATGTGCAGACCATAAGCCCCGAGTCACTCCTCATCAACATAAATAAAGCTTGATTTGGGATTAAACTCTAAAAAAAAGATTATTAAATGATATAAAACTAACATTATGAAAATTTTTAATAAATATGTAATTAAGAAATATGTTCATTACCTGATTCTACCTCAAAACTTTCAATTTTGTCCAAGGAGGCACAAAGATCAATAGGCTTCTGAGTACAAGCGAGTGCCTCAACTATTATTGGAGATAATGAATAATGAAATGGGTCAAGCACACGACTCCCTGCACTGAAGGTTGACTCAGAAGAAACAGTAGAAGCAGGAATGGCCATCACATCCCATGCAACTCTCGCCAAAATATGGTACTTTATTTCATTGATCTTCCACCAATCCAAAATATCAAAATTTGGAACTCATGCCTCACAACCATGTTTCAAGTATTGATCAATCTTTGATTTGTTCTTCAAATTACATTCAATAATTTCTTGCTCATACTCAACCCAAAAACTTTGCTAAGAATCAAAATTAATCATATTAGGATCAGTTGAGGAAGGAATCTTGGAGTATGAAACTCCACTTGAACTCCCATATATAATACTATACTCCCCATGTCAATCATCAATAGTTTCACTTTTACAACCATTTCTTCAACTAAATTACCACCATATATATTTTTTGAACCAAAAATGCAAAAACCTAAATTTGCATCTTGGATCAAGAATAATAGTAATGAATATCATCAAGTTAGTCTTTTCAATTGATCCCCAATATTTGTCATACTGACTCTTCATGCTCGTAGCCATACCTCGAAACATTGGATCATTACTTTAACTCATTTTTTTATAAATGTGATTGGATACCACAAAACTCTTGGAAATATGCATTAGATGTGATATACAAAGAGCCAAAAAGCCTCACAGTAGCATCATAAAAAATTTTCAAAAATTTAACCATTATTTTAACTCTCCTCCAATCACTAGAGCTTAGGGGGCTCAAGCTTACAATGCAAAAATAATGAAAAAAATAACCATCATCATTCTCCAATTGCAAAAATGGTTTTTGAAATGCTTTTGCAACTTCTAGCATTAGATAAGTGGAGTTCCATCTGATGGGAACGTCATGACACACCAATTTTGAATGGCTAATTTTCTCATTCTCTATACACTTTTTAAAATTTTCCATTCTTGCAAGAGATTATCTAACTTACTTAACTGCATTGCGCACCCTTGTGATTGAATCATTACAATCTTTTAGCCCATCATTCCCAAAAAGGCTTATAATATGGGTGTAACACCTTATGTAAATATACTTTCCCTCCAACAAATGACCTCCCACAAAGCTTTTTAAGTAATCAATGGCAATATCGTTTGAGGAACCATTGTCAATTGTAACAGTAAAAATCTTGTCAATACCCCAATCCTGTAGACATGACCCTACATGCCTTCCAATAGTATCTCCTTTGTGATTAGGAATCAAAGGAAAATTTATAATTTTTTTTTTGGTGTGATTTCCATTCACAGTTATAAAATGTGAAGTAAAACACATATAATTGAAGTTTTGATTGGATGTTCAAGTGTTAGTAGTTAAACTAACCTGCCCAACTACCTTAAATACTTTCCTCAACTTCTACTTCTCTTTTTTAGATAGTTTAATACAATCTCTCACTGTAGTGGTTCGAGATGGCACTTGGAATGTTGGTTCTAGTGATTTACACACATTTCTAAATCCTTGTCCTTCCACCACCTTAAACGAAACCTCATCACAAATTATCATCTTTGCAATTGCCCTTCGCACATTTTCTGGATCAAACTTATGTGTAGTTTGTTGATCCATGGGTCTAATTCTATCAAAGTTTTTCCCACAAACACCAACATGATGCAACATACTTGATGTACCATGCTTTTTGGGGTGACAAACGTAAGTCTTGTGGCAGTAATTACACCCCGCTTTTGGGTCACTTAATGAACATTTATCTATTTTGTGAGGTGTTTTCACACCTCTGAGGGGTCCTTACTTGCCTTCCTTTTGGAGGGAGGATGTTGTTATTGCTACTAGACAAGTTAATGTTTGAAGCTAAAGGAGTAGTAATCTCATCGTCTCTTAAATTTGTAGTAGTGTCAATTCTGAAGGAATCCATGGTATGAATTAACATATAATAAAAGCACGAGAAAATAAGAATACAATACTGTTTTGATTGAAGGAAATTTAATTTTTTTAAATGCTAAAGAGAAATAGATGAAAAGACATAAAGCAAATAAGAATGCAAAGTGGGTTGTAAATAATTGATTTTCTCCTCTATTCACCACGCTTAAATATCAATCCAATTCCCATTATAGAGAGCAAGCTAAACATCAAAACCGTAAGAATTTGAAATAATAAAACTTGGCAAGACCAAGAACTGAAGAATATTATATAGGAACTAGTTGGAGTTTTTATTATTATCAATAGTAGCAGAGAGTTCTAATTTAGTTATTATGAACTAGATGACTTTGGCTTTAAGGCCCATCCATGTTGCTATCATTTTCATACAAACTCATGCATTACATTGATAGTGATGAAACTTGAGTAGCCATGTGCCCCAGTTTGGTCATGCAACCCAAAACCAAAGGCACCATCTTGGTAGATTCTGAGATGCACGGGAAAACAAGGAATTAATCTACTGGGGGGGATGGGGATGGGCCTCTTGAGAGTGACTCTCCCTTCATTCCTTGATAATATGTTCAGTTTTTCCCCACCCTAAAACTAAATGATTTTAAACAAAACCAAACATACACACACAAACAAAATGCATACGTGCACAAAGTCCCTAACTATTTTCTAACAATGTTTATGTAGGAGCCACAGTAATGCATTTTATCTACAAATTAGCTTATGCAACAACCAAAGAACATACGCATACAAACTCAATGAAAACAGCCCAATGCACCATTTGAATGTGAGAGAAAAGAAACATACCTCTGTTTGGGAGAGCCATGCCGAAGCTGATCTTAGAGCTATAGTTGAAGAGAGAGAGAAAGAGAGAGAGCCACAATGGTGAGAGAGAGATCAAGAGAGAAAGGCTATGGTTGAAGACAAAAGGAGATACAAGTTTGTTCTTCTACCACGGTTTTGCCTTCAAAATTCTTAGGATGACCCGATTATAATTTTAACTCAACTTTATCAGGTGGTTTTGATGGAGTCAATTGGTTTTAAGTTTTTCTACATAGGCCTAATTGTTAGATGTGTTCCTCAACTGACAACAAGCCAAGTTTGTAGTATAATGGGATATGGTTAAGGGCTGAAAAGAATCACAAAAAGAGATATTTCATGAGGATGGAAGAACAGGAACTATTGAAAGAGAGTGGGGGGAATGCACAATAGCACAAGGCAAAATGTAGTGGGGTGCCAATGGAACCCACGATAGTGGTGGGAGGTGCCACATAGAATGGAGAATCCAATGAGAGTAGAATACCTGAGGCCGAAAAGGATGGGATTTCAAATTTGATTGCAAATGAAGCTAAATTTTTGGAAGATAGGCATCACTTGAATTTCAAAATGGATGTACAGGAGAGTAATATTGAGATAATGATAAGGGGAAGAAATGGCCGAAAACTACCAAAATTTTGAAATAGTGGAGGAAACGTGTGGAGAAAATAGCAGGAAGGATAGTGAAGAGAAATATAGTAATTTGAAGATATGGGCCAAAGACCAGATTGGAAGAGACTTAGTTCAAGGGCTTGGTCAGCAAATGAGAGGTAAGCCCATTTACTCAAACTTTGTTATCTTTCACGAAAATGCAAATAAGTGCAGTGGTGGAAGTGATGTGGAACATAAAGAGAAATCGAGACCAACTAAGGGATCATGGAAAAGGAGAGCTCGTTTACAAGGTAATAGTGCTGATTGATTCATTGCTCAAGTGCATAAAAGAAGTGATGATAGAGTTGATAGTAATGGTGGTGAAGAGAGACTTGGTAAAAAATGTAGAAGAAATGAAGTGCAACATATCACTAAAAACTCTATTCAAATGGTGGCGGCTTAGTGTTAGCCCCACAAATCATTATTAATACTTTAAGTTGGAACTATTGAGGGCTTGGAAACCCTCAAACAATTCATGACTTATGCCATTTGGTGAAGAAGAACAAACCCAAAGTAATTCTTCTATGTGAGACAAAACTACAAGCAAGAAAGTTTGATGCAATGAAGAGAAAGCTAGACTTTGAAGGATGTTTATTGGGATCCAAATGGTAGAAGTGGGGGCTTGGCATTATTATGGATTCGGGATGTGGAAATTCTCAATTTTCTCAATATCGTATACATGCTAAAATTCCTTTTAAAGAAAAGAATACCAGTTGGTATATGATAGGTAGGCATCTTGATAGTAGTAAGATAAAAGAAACAGGGGATTTGTTATCAAGGTTAAGAACACAATCACATCAAGCATTGTGTGTGATAGGTGACTTCAACAAAATTACATCTCAATATGAGAAAAGTGGTGGAAAACAAAGGCTTGAAGGACAGATGGTGGAATTAGAAATGTTCTTGAGGAAAACAACTTGATTGACTTAGGTTGGAAGGGTGAAAAGTTTACATGGAGTAATAGGCATGAGGATGAAACATTTACAAAGGAAAGACTATGTAGAGGGGTGGCTTATCTAAAATGGTCAGAACTATTTAGTAATGAGGTGTTTGAAGTCTTAAATGCCAGATGTTCTGATCATAAGCCATTATTTCTATCATTGAATGTTGTGAATGAGGTAAAGAGGAAAAGGAAGGGTATATTCAGGTAAGAAGCTAAATGGGCTTTGGAAGATGACAGTGAGGATGTTATTAATGAAATTTGGGAAAGACATGTAGCTTGACAAAACTCTTTCAAAATAGTAAAGAGTAATTTGTAGGCATGTAAAGGGCCTTTTTCAAGGTGAAATTTAGTTAAATCAAGATCAAATGAAAGGGATATTAGTGTGATCACCAAACAACTCATGCTAGAGCAGTTAAATGAAGGACCTAAAAATGCTGCTACCATCAAAGCATTACAAGAAAAGGTTGGGATTCTGTTGGAGCAGGAAAATATGTGTGGAAACAAAGAGTTAGAAGGAACTACTATTAGTTACGTGATCAAAATACAAATTTTTTTTAGGCTTGTACTGGCCAAAGAAAGGAAAAATAATTGCATAAAGTAGATAAAAATCCAAAAAGGAATAACATCCATTAAGCAGGAAAGCATTGAAGCAGTGTTTAATCAGTATTTCCAAAATATTTTCAACTCATCCAACCCAACCTAAGAGGCCATAGCAAAATGTCCTGCTCTAGCTAAAAAGAAAGTGACTAGTGATGGAAGGGATATTTCTACCCTCTAGTAAACAAGCCCATACCCTATAATTTAGCTAATAGATAAAGTTAGGAAAAGATAAAACATGTTGATTCAAACTCCTAAGAGGAAAGAGACTCAGATTCCTAATAAGAGAGAGGCTCAGACACCTAAAAGGAAAATGCTTCACAAAGCTAATTGGACTTCTATCACTTCAAGAAAATAACCTCTATAAATAGCCTACATGAGGTAATAAATACTTCACTGGATTTACTTCATCTTCTACATACACTAACCTTCATATTATTATTCTGACTTTGGCATCAGAGTGTTCCCAAGGCAACCAGTGCCACCCCTTTGTTCGTTGCAGGTCATTTATGTGGTTGGTGGTATGAAATACATCCTTAATATTGGCATCGTCTTTGGGATCTATATAGAATTCAACATGATTTTTACATGCCAACTACCACGCAATCACAAGCAACCAATGATTTCTTAATGCCGGAAAGGAGAGTAGGGGAATTTTGTGATTCACAAGATCGTCTCCAAAAACCATATAAGATCTCTTCAACTTTGTTATTTCCCAATATTTATTTTCCTAACGCTGCATGAATGGTAAAAGAATGCGAGAAGCATACTGTATGTGCATCATGCATTGGGCATGTACAGCATGCATGTGCCATGCACAATGCACGTAAGAGATTCACGGTGTGCACCCAATTCCATCACTAGGCGGAACTTGTGGCACCAAGAGAAGAAGTGGAGGTAGCATTGCACCAGATGGCACAAAAAATGTAACACCAGAGCCCAACACCAAGCTCACATTGTAAAAGTTTTTGGGATTAACTAGAAATTTTAGAATAGGCTAAAGGCCCAACAATTTATTTTGGCAGAGTATGGATTTTATTGGAGTTAATATCAGGTTAAATTGTTTTTAATTGGACCAAGTGGGAATTTGCTTGAAACAATTTATGGGACAAGTTGGATTATTTTAGAAGTTGAGTTGAGACCCATTAGTGTTGGTTAAATACTTGACCCATGAAAATATGATTAAACTAAGAGGCTATTTGGACTATGCTAACTGGGTCAACCCATTTACTAGGTCCTTTCACCACCCCAAGACACGGGCCCAAATATCTCAAATGGGCCCAAAAATCCCAAGCCAAGAATCAGTTCCCACACCCTCCATGCCATGCACGTCTCCATGTTTCCTCTTCCCTAGGGTTTTACAATTTTCTATAGATATATATATATACTTATATCCCTCATGCAACTCCAAGATTAGGGTTGCCGCACCTTCCCCATTATCCTCCAATAAAAACAAATTGAACACCGCTGCCCTCTTTAAGACCTCGACCATTCAAACTCTATAGAATAATGCCACTCCAAGTCGTAGATTGAAAGCCAACCACTCAAGCATAAAGTGAGGGCCACACCAATGTCAAGTGGAAAACAATTGGAGGAAGCCTTCACCACCACATGTCCTCCACACTCACATTGTTCCTGCACCCATAGCACGTAAGTCTCTATTTTCACCAAAAGAAACATAACAACTTTGGACACCACCGTAAACCCACATCCCTCCATTGTTAGGCATTGTTCCTTGTCGAAAATGACCACACCACATGGCCATAGCTCGGTCATACTACTCCCTGACCACTATACGTAAGTCCCCCTCGCTTTCCCTCACCACCCTCTCTCTCTCTCTCTCTCTCTCTCTCTCTCTCACACACACACACACACACATCACACTCTGTCCCTTTCTCAGTGCTCTACCACCTCGTTAACACACACGATCACCACTTAATCCTTGGCTCCTCCACACGCCTCCTTCCTTCTCAGTAAGCCTCAGCCATACCACCCCTTTGCTAGTGTTGTTCTGCATTGTTTTCAAAATAGGAAAGACTTCCTTTGTATCACGTAAAGTTTAGAATAGATTTTTTATGAAATTAAATTTATGTCCTTTGAGTTACAGGCCAAAGTTTGAACTTGTATTTTTATGTTGGGCGTATTTTTTTACCATGGGCCTCAATTGGATTGTAGAAAATTAGTATAATAATTTTAGGTTGGTCTAGTCTCACTTTATATTAGTACAAAAATTTTATTTTATAGAAATATTTTTAAATTAATGTATTAGTCAATGGAATTAAATGGATATCGATGAAATTTGGTAAGTAATGATATTTTTGGGTTAAGAAAATTTTAGACATTTAGGTAGAATAGGTTATTTTAGTATTTCAGCTTTAAGTATCGAAATACATGTGTTATGTGACTATTTATAGGTAACAATTAATATTTACATGGCACTGTTGTGGAAAAATTCTAAAAAGCTAAAAAATCTAGGCAAGCAGGGTTCTTATGCTAAACTTTGCATAAAATGATTGGACTTAGGGTGATTTTATGAAAAATGTGCATGTTTTGTTATGAAAAGAAATTTTAAAATAACCTCAGTCATGTTATCTGCATTCGCATGAGACTCCATTTAAGAAGAGAAAAAACTTTTATGTCATGACTGCTAGAGTCATGAGCTTACTTTTAACATTCTATTTCTAATCTATGAAAAAGAGCAAATATGAAAATTTTTACATAATTATATGACGATTATCTAATTCTATTGTATTCGAAATATGTTCTGTACTCTGATATGATATGATGTGATCCCTAAAAACCTTTGGCATGATATTTTGTTTATGTTTTGTTTTGACTTTACCATGGGTGTAAAATGGAGGTCTTATTTGGATTGGAACCAACTTTTATGTTTCTAGTGTACCCACTTTGGAAGCCAAAATGGTTTTCTGCATGGTTTTTTCTATGTGCATACTCGGAGCTCCAAGAATGAATAAATGGAAGATTTTACATTCTGTTTCTGATATGATGTTTTAGTTATGCTATGCCAAAGGAATTTTGAATGAGAATATTTCTAAATTTTAGCTCTGATATTTTTGATAACATGTTATGATTCAGCATTCTAAAAATAAAAAATATTTTGTTCTGTATTCTGAATTTTGTAAATGATCATGTTTATGTACTAGTATAAGTTCTCTGCTTACTGAGTTATTGATAACTCACCCCTTATCTCCACAATATTTTTTAGATAATTTTGATGGTTCAACTGGAAATAAAGAGTAGGAAGTGTCAGCAAGGTTTGATGATCGTAGAGGAATAAGTGCCGAAGGGTACAATTATTTATTGGAGAGTCATACTTAGTAGATTTATTGTTTTATGTTATTTTGGTATTTTGATTCATGGATATTTTTGAGTCTTCGTAGAGATTTTAGTTTATTTTATTGAAGTATTTCTTTGGTCTCCATGCACAGATATTTGTGTTGAAAAAATAAGTTAATATTTTTATGGAATCTCTGGAGTATATATAATTGTGTTATTGGAGATTATTTTAGACAACAGGAGCTAACTCTTTGAACCTCTGGGACCGAGGCATTACAGTTGGTATTCGAGCTAGGTATGAGGTTTTGCAAACTATAACATATGAGGTTTTGGATATCTATGGGTTTAGGAAATAACTTCAGATTTGAGGTGTAGAAATTTGAGGACTAAGATATCATTATGTGGATATTTAAGGTTTGAAATTCTGCAGACTTCGTAGATTTTGTGGAAATTCAAGGTTTAGAGATTTTGCAAACTTTACAAATGATTTTGATAATATTTGTGGTTTTAGAGTTTGTAAAATGTGGAAAACTGGTTTTGAGATATTTGTGGTTTTAGATAAGAAATTAGGGCAGAGAGGTTAGAGCTATGCATAAGCTTAAGCGAATACTAGGATTCAAATTCAATAGATTTTTAATGTATGAACTGATTTGATTTGGTGTGTAGCTTCCGATCTAGTAGGAAAGTTTGATTTGATGTCAAGTTTAAGAATAGTTGAGGTAAAGTTTTTCACATAGGCTTTAATCAAAATGGTTTGGTTTAAATGGAATGAACTATTGAGGAGTATGTTTACTTTAAGCTAGTTTAGTATATGTGTAAGAACGAGTAAGACAATAAATTGATGATTCCTGATATATAGATTAATTGGTAGTTACATTTACGCTTAGTTTATTTTAGTATTCCCTTTGAAATGTTTAACCAAGGATAAGTCTTCCAGGATGACAGCTCGTCGCTATGTTCAAAATCTTGGGAAATTGAACATGAAAAATGATGAAGGCAGATACACCATAGAGTAATTCAACCGGATGCACCCTCCCACTTTTGATGGGCATGGAGATCAAACCTTGGCTGAGGACTGGATCCAAGACATTAAGGAGATACTTCATGTCTTGAATTGTACTAACGAGTAGAATTACTGTACTCTGCCTTCAAGCTGATATAAGAGTAAAAAAGATGGTGGATTTCTGAGCCCTAAGTCAATGGTGGCCATAATAATGAGAGAGAAGTGCTTTAAGCACAAGCATATGTTAGAAGCAAAATTGGGCTCAAGGCCTTCTTTAATCTGAGAAGCTTGTTTTCATCCCTAGAACTAATTTGAGCAAGCTTGGTGTGGAGAGTGGGGAATGAAAAGAAAATCAAGATTTGGAAAGATAAGTGGCTGCCAACACCAATATCTTATAGAGTTTAATCTTTAGTAAAAGGGCTAGACATTTATTCCAAGGAACATGTCTTAATAAAATAGGGAGGTGGAAAGTGGAAGGAGAACCTGTTGGATACGGCAGCACATGATATACTTCCAACTAGAGAAAATATGTGTAAAAAAAAGATAATAGAAACAATTTTATGCCCAATATGTGGGAGACAAACAAAAACTATAATTCACGCACTATAGAGTTGTCTTGCAACTATTGATGTTTGGGGTGAATCCAATAGTCGAGTTAAAAAATGTTCTAGTATGGAAGTACAATTCCTGGAGCTATGAAAGATATTAAATGATAGATTAAATATTGAAGGCATAGAGAGTAGCTTTCAAGATGAGAAGGATCTAGTTTAGAAGGAATTCTCTTTTGTTTGAAATTAAATTTGAACATCTAAGTAAATTGTTCCCGTTAGCTAAACAAAGCCTTGAACATTACAATCTAGCAGTACCAAAGAGAAAGGGTCTAAGTAAATTTTTCCAGCGATGCAGGAAGACAACTAGTAATGTGGAAAAAACCATTAGGGCTGAAGTTTAAAGTCAACTGGGAAGCTGTAGTGGATAACCAAAATAACAAAGGAGGAATAGGGTTGGTGATTAAAAATAGTGAAGGTGAGCTTATGGCATCCTTATGTTTAAACATTAATTGCTCTATGAATATAGCTGAAGCATGTGCACTTAGAAGAGCTGCAATTCTGTGTCAAGAACTTGGTCTATTTGATGTAGTGTTAGAATTAGGTGATTCCAAGGTAATAGTAGCAGCTACAAATAGTAGGGAGGAGCTTAATGTAGACTATGGCATTGTAGTTGCAGATGTGCATAGTATAATAGCAGATAGAGACAACTGGAGCATTTGTGTCACTCATAGAGATGCAAATAATGTGGCTTATATATGTTAGCAAAGCTAGCTATTTCAATTTTGGGTGAAAGGGTATGGATTGAGGATGGGCCTTATATGCAAATCATTCCTTCAGTATTGAAGGAGAAATATTGTATTGATTGAGTTTTGTTATTCAATAAAAAGTACCATGGTTTGAGACTTCAACAAACAAAAAAAAAAAAAAAATGGAAAATTTTCCCAATAGATGTTGTTTCGTATTATTGAATAGTTTTCATATATTTAGATTCTATTTAATATGATATATCTATACATACATACATACATACATACATACATATATATATATATATCTCTTTGTGCTTATGATTTGGAAGGAATGAAATGCCAATTGAATTACAAGTCAACCAATACTAGTTATATAATATTGTTAGTATATTTGACAGTTTACAGTAATATATTCAAACGTATTCATGAATCCCCAAAAAAATTATAAGTATAAACTTTATTTAAATTTACTTTGGAACACGGTGATGTGCTTAATTAATTTCTATATAAGTTTTGTCATATTTTTATTCTTAATTTTATGCTAGTTTGTGTTTAATTTTCTTATTTATTAGAGTTTTTATTTATTTTGTTTATGTTTTTCAGGAATAAATAAATTGAAAGAGTCATAAAAATTGAATGAGTCATCAAGAGAATAGGAAATGTTCATTTCTTGAAATTCTTGAAGTACCCTCCGGTATTGGGAAGATAACTTTTTCTAGACAACTCCAATAAGGGTAATTTTGGTGTCTACAAAAATTCAACAGAAAACCCTACAACTTTCATGTTTAAGCCAGAGCGAAAAATCAATATCTTCAGAGAAGAAATGGTGCTTCAAGCAAGAGGTCAAAAATCTGTGGAATTAGAGTTCAACAACGATGGAGATTCTCGATCTACATAGAGTTTCCTTCTTAACTCTTTAATCTTCTCTTTTTATAATTATCATTATGAATTCTAGAATTATTATGGTTTGTTTTAATTAGATTATGAACTAATTTCTATTGCTAAGGCTACGATGTAGTCTCTCCATGACAATCCCGAATCTTATTTCGTTGTGATCATAATTTTATGATTCTTTTTTAGTATACATCATTGAGTTTAATGCCCTCAATTATTTGGCCAATAGTTGAATGATTTGTTGTGTATGTTAATTCGAGAGATGATGCATGTAGTTTAGTTTCGTATAATGTATGCCATGAATTGAACAAAAGACATGAATGTGCCAATGTAATTTGTGCAGTTTTTATGTTAAATATTATTAATCTTAATGTGCTCAAATGCTTTTAAATTTGTATAGACATATCACTGGTTATCGTATGTTGAGTAATTCTAATTCTACTCGAGAGAGAATCTTAGATAAGTTAGAATATTTCGCCGTCAAATAGAATGATAATTAATTGATTGTATGGTTAGGATTTGGGATTGGAATGGTTAGGTGAGTAGGATGCCTTAGTGTTTTCCTCTTGGATAAATCTTCTTCTTTTTAAGTGTTTGGTCAATTTTTCAGTTGTTGATTTTCTATTTAATTTGTTGCTGATTTTCTAATTCAAAATCCACAATTGTTTTTATTTTTATTTTCAAATAACTTAGAATTAGAACAATTTCAATAGTTTTTTTTTTTTTTTAAATACTGATCTCATTAAACATGAAATAAAGGGATACAACTCTCTATGGTCCAAAGTGACATAGAACTACTCACCTACATCATCTCTCTGTGTACAATATGGAAAACACAGCTCGGGCAGCTCTCGACTTCATAGACATCTTCTACCATCTCTATAGCCACTTTTGCAAGTTGGTGTGCTGCCATGTTTGCCTCTCTATGGACATGGGAGGCTGTCCAGTTGACACTTGAATTCAATACCCTTTTTGCATCTTCAATTAGGCACCCCCCCAAGCTCCAATCCAGTGCTTTGCTCTGCAACACATCCACCACTCGCTTAGCATCACCCTCTAAACAAACCTGTTGCAATCCCAGGTCTCTGCTAAACACAGCTGCAACCAACAATCCATAAGCCTCAGCATCGAAAGGAGTCCCTCTTAAAGGTCTCTGAGCTCTTACAGTGCCAACTACCTATCCTTGGAAGTCCCTGACTATCACACCTATCCCAACTCTTCCCTCCTTTGCTCTAATAGCTGCATCCCAATTGAGCTTGTGGGAGTTCTGCATTGGTTTGGACCACTTATGCCCTGCAGATCCAGCCTATTTCTTTGTTCCTTGGTCTGTTACAAGGGATTCTCTAAAAATGGATACTTCTTCTATGGCCTGTTGATACAGACTAGTAGGATGGATGAATCCTTTCCCATGATACAGCTCGTTTCTCCTGGTCCAAATCCTTTTCAGTACAATTGCAGTCTCTTCTAGTTTAGTAGCATCCAAATTCTATACTAGAAGGGACCAGATATCAAAAAAGAGGTCACTATGGCAGGACATTTTCTAGACCTTTTTGCAGCTTCGTTTCCACACATCCTGAGCAGCAACACAGCTCCACAAGGCTTGACTTGAGGTTTCAGTGGCTTGAGTATAGATAAGGCAATTGCTGTCCTCTACAACCTTCCTTCTCTTCAAATTTGCTAGTGTTGGTAGGGCCTCACTACATGCTCTCCACACGAACTATTTGACACTTGGACGGGTCTTTAGCTTCCATATACTCTTCCACACATGCTTGACCTGTGTTTTCCTAGATGACTCCCCCTGAAAATCAGCCTCCATTTGTATGTGAACATGGTACCCACTTTTTACTGAATACTGGCCATTGGTCATGAAGTGCCAAACCATCCTATCTTTCCTACCCCCAACACTGATGGGAATTGTTTTTACAGCTTCATATTCCTGTGCAGTTAACAGCTCCTGAATGAGAGAGTACTTCCAGGTTTTTAGATCACTGTCTATAAGATCACTTACTTTTTCACACTCACAGCCCACTGGTCGAGTAAAGACTACTCTTTTTGATGGAAAAGAGGTTATCCACCAATCCTTCCAAATGTTAATATTGTGCCCATTGCCCACTCTCCACACTAATCCTTCTCTTAGAATTTCCAAACCTGCACACACTCCTCTCCACGCAAAGGAAGGTCTTGCCCCCAGTGTTGCATCTAGGAATCCAATTTTTGAAAAGTATTTTTGTTTTAAGACCATAGCAACTAAAGAGGATGGATTTTGTAAAATCCTCCATCCTTGTTTAGCAAGTAAAGCAAGGTTGAAGCTTCTGAAATCTTTGAACCCAAGACCACCTGCCTCTTTGCTGTAGCTGAGTTGATTCCACCTAACCCATTGTATCTTTGAGGTATCCTCATTGTATCCCCACCAGAATTTTCTTATAAGTTGGTTCAGCCTGTTTGTAATCGAGGTTGGTAGCAGGAAAATCCCCATTGCATAAGAGGGAATGGCTTGTAACATTGATTTTAAGAGGACTTCTTTCCTTACATTTGACAGAAACTTATTCTTCCAGTTGACCATTCTAGCCCAGGTTCTGTCAATGAGTGTGTGAAAGGTTGCCACTTTCTGCCTCCCTACTACAGTTGGAAGTCCCAAGTACTTCTCGAAGTTGCTTGTTGCTTTAACACCTACTTGCTGCAAAATCTGAGTCCTACATACTGTCTGTGTGTTCTTGCTGAAAGGATTGAAGACTTATCTTTGTTCAGGACTTGACCCGATGCCTTTCCATAGACGTCAAGGACTTTGAGGACACATGATAGTTCCTTGGTTGTTGCTTGACAGAAGAGAATGCTATCATCTGCAAAAAACAGATGATTAACTGTGATGAGGCCTCTTCCAACAGGTGCAGGAGTGATATGTCCAGCTTGTTCAACTCTTTTCAACAATGAGGAGAGGGCTTCTACACACATGATGAAAATGTAGGGAGACATTGGATCTCCTTGTCTAGGTCCCCTCGATGGCATGAATTTCCTTTGTGGCTTTCCATTAACTAAAATAGAATAGGATACTAAGTTAAGGCAGGACTGAATGAGCCTAATCCATCTCAGTGGAAATTCCATCTTAACCATTACAGCTTCAACAAAGCTCCACTCTATCCTGTCATATGCCTTACTCATGTCAATTTTTAGTGCCATACATCCTCTTTTTCCTTTCATTCTTGAGTTCATAGAGTGTAAAACTTCATAAGCCACTAATATATTGTCTGAGATGAGCCTACCCGGGACAAAGGCACTTCGGTTCAGTGAGATAAGGTTGTGGAGAATACCTTTCATTCTATTAGCAAGGGTTTTAGACACAATTTTATACAACACATTACAAAGACTTATTGGTCTAAACTCAACTACTCTCTTGGGGTTTTTCACTTTGGGAATTAGGGATATGTAAGTGTCATTAACATCTTGGAGGGGCCTACTACAGTTTAGGACTTCGAGTGCATAAGAGTATACTTCCTCTCCCACCACTTCCCAATGTTTTTGATAGAAATGAGCTGGGAAACCATCAGGTCCAGGTGACCCTAATGGATTCATGTGAAACACAGCACCTCTGACTTCCTCTCGGGTGAATGGCTTAGAGAGCCAAGACTTCATATCTCCTATTAATTTTGACTCCATGGCATGCAAGCATTCATCAAAACCAGTGGGACAAGAGGTGGAAAATAATGAAGAGAAATAACCTGTGAACACTTCACTTATTCCTGCCTGGTCAGCAATTACTCTCCCTTGTTGGTCCTCAATGCTTCTAACTGTGTTGGTTCTTCTTCTCTGAGAGGCCTGCTAATGGAAGAAGTGTGTGTTCCTGTCACCAAGTCTTAGCCAGTGTTGTTTTGCCCTCTAATGCCACTTCACATCTTCTGCAGCCAGGGATGATTCTACTCTCCTCTGGAGCTGTTGCATTTCTGTTATATGGGAGCCAGTACCATTGTTTTGAAGGTGGCTTATTCTTTGTAGAGTCTTTGCATCGTACTTATGGTTATCCTGCTTTGTTCTTTTCCTCCACTGCTGTAGGGACTTTTGGCATGTTTCCAATCTATGCCTCATTGTGCAGCCTGAGAGACTAGTTGGTCTGGTACTCTTCCATCCATTTGCCACTATATTATGACAATCTTCATGTAGATCCCACACAGCTTCATACCTAAATCCTGGACTCCACCTTTTCCTACTTTGGTTTGGGGACTATTTGTTTATGTAGAGGGGGGAGTGGATTGATTTTACTGCTGCTAGTGCAGTACATGTTGCACCTCTGAAGAGTTCTTTCCACTCCTTGTTAGCCATAGCCCTGTCTATTCTCTCCTTGGTAAACTCCTTACCCCTTCTGTTGTTTGACTAGGTAAAGTGTTGTCCCAGGTGATGCACATCATAGAGCCCACATCTCTCAACAGCTTGTCTAAATGCTTCAATTTGGTTGTATGGTCTGTTGGATGCTCCTTGCTTTTCTTTTTGATGCAACACTTCTTTGAAATCTCCTGCACATAACCAAGCCACAGATGATTGAGGCTTTAACATCTCAAGTAGCTGCCAACTACACTTTCTTTTGGCTGTCCCAGGATGGCCATAAAACCCAGTGAAATGCCATGTTCTATCATAGAGCTCTTCCTTAACCACTGCACTAACATGCCACCTGGTATAGCTAACCACTTGGACCTCCCATTCTTCCTTCCACAGCAAAGCAATACCTCCACTCATTCCAACACTTTCAACATCAAAACATCCATCCATCTTCATAGATCTCTTGACTACCTCCATCCTTTGTTTACTACACTTAGTTTCCACCAGGAAAACTAAGAGTGAACCCTTTTCCTTAACAAGTTTGCTAAGGATCCTAACTGACCGAGGGTTCCCAAGCCCTTGGCAGTTCCACACTAAGAGGCTCATTGTCTTTGGCAGGGCTAGAAACCAGCCTATGCCATTGTGTTGTTGTTCTCCATGGAAACATTCTTCCTCTTTTGGCGTCTTGGATTAACATTACTCACTATAGTTTTTCTTTTTAGACTAGTTCTGGTTCGACACTTACGAGGGAAATTTTTTACATCTTCCAAAGCCACCACCCCTCCTCCTTCATCTTGATTTAGACCACCTTTAGTAAGCCTTTTCCACTTCTTTCCTTGTGTTTTCTCAGTCCCCTTAACTAACTCCTTTTTTGTTCTTTTGTCATTCAAGATACCTTCTACTATTCCTCCAATGGTAGTTAGTTCCTTGTTATTTTCATTTAAATTGTTTCCTACTACAGTCTGACCACCATTTGGCTCTTCAGTTGAGATAAGGTCCAGTTCCATGCTAGATAGGAAGGAAGAATTTTGCATCTCCGATTCAGTTTTAAGAGTGGTTACCTCGTGTATGTGTTCTGGTTCCTGATCCCTAAAAGTTTGACTGTCCAGCTGTCTCGTGATGTGAGGTTCATTCATATGTCCAGTTACTTTCCCATTGGTCAGTTTCACGCCCATATCTTCCTGCTTTCTACTAACTCCGTGGACTTTTTCCTGACTTTCCTGTTTAGTCATATCTTGTTTTGGTGCCAAAATTTCCTATTTGATAGCATGGCTTTCTGGCCTGGACTTCTCCTCTACATCGTGCTCATAGACTCCCTGCTGCTGTCGATTCTGGTTACCGCCGTACCTGCGCCCATTGGAGATACTATTGTGCATAGGTTGAGCTCTGAGCCATGCACCAAACTGCTGGTGTTCTGGTTCAATACCTTGTTGTTCGTAGTGCTGCCTTATGCAGTTCTTCCCCTTATGAAATAACTTACCACACTGGAAATAGAAGCTCTACAACCTCTCATACTTAAAGGAGATCCAGATTTTTTGGTCGTTAAAAAACAACCATTTTCCCCTTAAAAGAGGTCTATGGAGGTTTACTGCAACTCTAACCCGTAGACATCTTCCCCATGCACGACCATCCGCCTCGACCTCTACTCTGATGACATGCCCGATGGAGGCCCCTAGCTCTTCTCCTACTTCTTCTGTCATTGTGTCTAAAGGCAAGTTATGAAGTTGGACCCAAAAGGGTTCATACTTGAACTTCAGACCATTTATGGACTCCATGCCATCCAAATCTTGTAACGTTAGCAGGCTTTTTGTGATGACCCGCTTTTACGTGTATTTTCAGTAAAGGGTTTTTTTTAATTTAATTAATATATTGGTTTATTTATTTTAAATTATTTTATTTTAAATTGAGTTTAATTTATTTGATGTGTTTAATTTATTTTAGTTGTTTTACGGTTTTTAATATTGTTTTCGGCAGATCGTTTTTTTTTGTTTTCGGAGTAAGGATTGGCCCTCATTTCTTTCTTTTCCCTTTTTCTTTTTTCCTTTTTCATTTTTCATTTTTCCTTTTTCCTTTTTCCTTTTTCTTTTCTTCTTTTCTTTCTTTTTCTTCTTTTTCCTTCTCGGTTTCTCTCTCCCCGCGCAGCTCTTCTTCCTTTTCTCCTTACCGTCGCCGCCCCTTTGATCGCCCTGTGCGCCGCCGTGTAGTGCACCACCCCTACCATTCTCTTCCCCTCTCAACAGAGATTATCCCCACCAATTTTCAGAGCCATCGGACCAGCCGTTAGCCGCCACGAGCCCCTGGAAGTGATGGCACCTGCTCTGCTTTTCCCCCCGTCGCCGGTTGCTTTCGCAGCCCAGAACCGCCGCTCGCCGGTGGCGTGGCCTACACCACCCACCCAGTTTTCTTCCCCTCTCACCGATGAACATCCCCACCAAGTTTCACCTCCATCCGAGCCACCGTTAGCCACCACGAGCTCCTCCAAACCAAACGGTTTTTCACCGATTTCGGCGTCGTCACACCACCTCCGGCCACCATCTCTTCACAGCTTCTTCCCCTACCTGTTGCCGACCTAAACCACCCATTTTCGACCTCGATCCGTTGCCGGAGCAGCTCCCACGAGCTCAACTCCGATTTGAGCTTTTTCCGCTTCCTCCGCCATTTCCACCGCCACCCACGGCCAAAACTCGTTTCCTTTACTTTCATAAATATCTCAAGACCATTCACTATCAATTTCCTACCTTGGTTTGTCCCCGTTCGAAAGTGGGTAATTTATTACCCACGACCATAGTGTAAATTACACTGTTACGTTGCTTTTCCTCCGCCGTTTGCAACATTGCGAGCTTTCAAAAAATACCGTATAGCGCTGTAAGTATTTTTCAAACCCTACTTTTAGATTTAAATATATTTTTCTCATACAATAAATTATTTGCTCTTGGTTGGCTGATTCCGGACTGAGTCCGAGGAGTTCGGGGGTCAGATAGATTGAGGACGGAGTTGCTTGACTTGTTAATTTGGATTGGTTGGTTGTTTTATGCCTTGAGGTTGCATTTATGCGCATTTGATTTTAATTGAGAAAATCGTGTTTTGTTGGCGTAAATAGATTTCGGGTGCGTGTGTCTCACGTTTTTATTAATTTGAAATAAAGAGTCTCATACCCAACTCAAGTTTTTGTTAATTTGCCTTTTTGATTAGAAACTCAAATTTCAACTTCGATTTTTTTTTGCATTGCATTTTAATTTTATTTTCATCTCTCATAATCGACACATTTGTTACCCAAACATCTCATATACGCTTTGATAACCCTTTGTCCCTGTGGAATACGATCCTGGACTTATCCTTGATACAACTTGACACTTCTACACTTGGAAGCACATTCGAAACCGAGTCAAGTTTTTGGCGCCGTTGCCAGGGACAACTGTTGCTTATTAGAGCATTCCTCTACTGCTGAGAGGACGTTTGTGGAGCTATGAACCTTTTCACAGCCTGGGTGACATCTAATCGTTTTCCCTTCTCTCTGTTTATTTTTCATGGTCTTTGATTATCTGCTCTTGTTTGTATGACTAGTTGGACTAGAGACCATACATCTCGACTGTTTAGGACAGAATCATTGACATCTTTTAGCTCTGCATCATCTTCTGTTGAACCATCATCAGACACTGATAGCATCATGGCTGAAAATGAGCATCATGATAGGGAAGTGGAGAATCCGAACAGGACACTTAGAGAATATCTTTAGCCTATTAGGACTAGCACACCTTCTTGCATCATTTTACCTCTTAATGCAAATGTTTTTAATTTCAAACCTGGGATGATTCCATTGTTACCACACTTTCATGGTATGGAATCTGAAAACCCCTATTTGCATATCAAAGAGTTTGAAGAAGTGTGTTCCACATTCATGGATAGAACATGCACTGATGAGGTCATAAGATTGAAACTGTTTCCATTTTCCTTAAAAGACAAGGTTAAGACATGGTTGAATTCCTTAAGACCAAGATCCATTGGGACTTGGCAAGAAATGCAAACTGAATTTTTAAAAAAATTTTTTTCCATGCATAGAACCAATGCCTTGAAAAGACAGATCATGAATTTTTGCCAAAAGGATGTGGAAAGATTTTATCATTGTTGGGAACGATTCAAAGACCTTTTAAATGCATGTCCTCATCATGGATATGAGAATTGGAGGGTCATTATTTTTTTTTTTATGAGGGGTTGCAACAAAAAATGAGACAATTCGTAGAGACCATGTGTAATGGAGCGTTTTTTAACAAAGAACTTGAGGAAGCTTTTGAATATTTTGATTATCTAGCTGAAAATGCCCAATCATGGGATACATCTGATGTTCATGATAGGTCGGAAAGTTCAAGGACAATTTCAGGGGGTGGGAAATATAATCTGAGACAAGTAGATGATTTGAATGTTAGGTTGGCTATGATTTCTAAGAAATTATAAACCATAGAACTGAAGAAAGTGAATGAAGTACAAGCGGTACCTCAGATTACCTTGAGCTATAATATTTGTGAGGGCCAAGGGCATTCAACTAATGATTGCCCAACCATTCCAGCTTTTAAAGAAGTTCTTTTGGATCAATCTAATACTGTTAATATGGTTGCTAAATCTTTTTCAGGTCCTTATTCCAACACCTACAATTCGGGATGGAGAAATCACCCTAATTTCAGTTGGAGAGGTGATCAAGCTGCTTTACCTGCACCCAACATACCTGGTCCTTCACAAATTGTACCCTACACTACTCCAGGAGGTTCAGGACCATCTCAATATGCCAACCACATGGTCCCAGCTTAGAAAAAGAACCTTGAAGACAATTTCTAGCAATTATCCACCAACTTCCAGCAGCTGTCCACCAATTTTCAACAATTCATGCAAAGCCAAGCTGCTATCAACAGTCAAAATTCACAAGCCATTGCTGAGATTCAAGGGTCAGTCACAAGGTTGACTACCACCATGAGTGCTCAAGAGAAAGGGAAGTTCCCTGCACAATCTCAGCCTAATCCCCAAGGCCAAAACCAGCAATTTCAAAGTGTGGCAGGAGATTCAAATGTCAAGCAAGTCAAGGCTATTACAACCTTGAGAAGTGGTAAGGTGATTGGCATTCCAGCTCAAGAGGTAGAAAAGAATGGTAACACTTCTAAACCTCCTTCTGAAAATGAGGCACATGATCCTTTGGAATCTGAAAGTGTCCCAAGCACTACACTTGCACCTTTTCCTCAAAGGTTAGACCCTTTGCACAAAGATAAGCATCATGCTGAAATTCTTGAAATTTTTAAGCAAGTTAGGATTAATATACCATTGTTAGATGCTATTCAACAGATTCCTACCTATGCTAAATTTTTAAAGGATTTATGCACCGTAAAAAGAAAATTGAATGTGCAAAAGAAAGCTTTTCTTACTGAGCAGGTTAGTGCTATTATCCAAACCAACACTCCTCCCAAATATAAGGACACAGGATCCCCTACCATTGCTTGCATGATAGGGAGCTCAAAAATAGGCCAAGCATTATTAGACTTAGGTTCAAGTGTGAACTTATTGCCTTGTAATGTTTATGTTCAGCTTGGATTGGGTGAGTTGAAATCTACTTCTATCACATTGCAGTTGGCTGATAGGTCTATAAAGATTCCTAGAGGTGTTGTGGAAGATTTTTTGGTTCAAGTAGACAAATTCTACTATCCAGTAGACTTTGTTGTACTCAACATGCAATTGACTAATCATTCTACTTTCCAAGCACCTGTTATCTTAGGAAGACCCTTCTTGGCTACTTCTAATGCACTCATAAATTGTAGAAGTGGAGTTTTAAAGTTGAGTTTTGGAAATATGACTTTGGAGCTAAATATTTTCAATTTTTGCAGGCAACCGCAAGAAGTTGAGGAAGTTCATGAAGTGAATTTGCTGGAAAATTTCATTGATGAAAATTCTGCACATTACTTTCAACTTATTGATGCTTTAGAAGAATTTGAAGAAGATTTAAAAATATTTGATAATGTTAATGACTCATCTTTTGTTTCCTCAATAAGTTAGCAAGTTACACCACCATGGAGGCCAAAATTTGAGCAACTTCCACCATTGACATCAACCCTCAAGCCTTCGGAGGAGCAATCCCCAACTCTGGACTTCAAACCTCTTCCATTGGAGTTGAAGTATGCTTTCTTAGGACCACAAAGCACCTTCCATGTGGTAATTTCTTCTCACTTAACTAATGAACAAGAAGATACATTGCTAGATGTGCTTAAGAAGCATAAAAAATCTATTGGTTGGACAATGGCTGATATAAAAGGTATAAGTCCCTTGGAGTGTACCCATAGGATTTATTTAGAAGATGATGCAAAGCCTTCTAGGGAAATGCAAAGAAGGTTGAATCCCACAATGAAGGAAGTGGTTAAAGATGAGGTGTTGAAATTGCTTGATGTGGGTATCATTTACTCCATCTCGGATAGCAAGCGAGTAAGTCCCATTCATGTAGTTCCAAAAAAATCTGGGCTTACCATTGTTAAAAATGAGCAAAATGAATTGATTCCCACCAGAATTCCTACTGGTTGGCGTATGTGTATAGATTATAGGAAGTTGAATGCCGCCACTAGGAAAGATCATTTTCCTTTGCCTTTTCTTGATCAAGTGTTAGAAAAAGGTGCTGGACATGCTTTTTATTGCTTCTTAGATGGATTCTCCGGTTACTATCAATTAGAAATAGCACTAGAAGATCAAGAAAAGACCACATTTACTTGTCCTTTTGGTACTTTTGCTTTTAGGAGAATGCCTTTTGGTTTATACAATGCATCAGCAACTTTTCAAAGATGCATGCTTAGCATTTTTAGTGACATGATTGAGAACACCCTAGAAGTGTTTATGGATGATTTTTCTGTATTTGGTGATTCATTTAAGATTTGTTTAACCAATTTACAAGCTGTTTTGGCCAGGTGTGAAGAGAAGCAATTGCTACTTAATTGGGAGAAGTGCCATTTCATGGTACAACAGGGCATTGTGCTGGGACATATTGTTTCATCTAGAGGACTTGAAGTAGATAGAGCAAAAATTGAGTTGATTTCTAAACTTCCTACACCTAAGTCAATAAAAGACATTAGATCTTTTCTTGGGCATGCGGGTTTTTATAGGAGATTTATCAAAGACTTTAGCTCTACTTCTAAGCCTCTATGTAAGCTATTGATGAATGATGTAAAATTTGATTGGACACCCGAGTGTCAAGAAGCTTTTTGTCGGCTTAAAACTTTGCTAACCACTACTCCTATTCTTCAACCTCCTGATTGGTCACTTTCTTTTGAAATCATGTGTGATGCAAGTGATTTTGCTATAGGAGCTGTTCTTGGACAGCGTAGGAACAAACTTCCTTATGTCATTTACTATGTAAGTAAAACTTTGAATTTTGCTCAAAAAAATTATTCTACTACTGAAAAAGAATTACTTGCTGTGGTATTTGCTTTAGAGAAGTTTCGTGCATATATTCTTGGTTCTCCTATAGTCATCTTTACTGACCATGCAGCTCTCAAGTATTTATTGACAAAGAAAGATGCAAAACCAAGGTTGATTAGATGGATACTTTTACTCCAGGAGTTCAATATTATCATCAAGGACAAGAAAGGAGTAGAGAATGTGGTAGCCAATCATTTGTCTAGTCTCACAGTTGCTGGAACTGAACAACCGACACCTGTTCTTGATTCTTTTCCTGATGAACATCTTATGTTAGTTGAAAATTTGCCTTGGTTTGCTAATATAGTTAATTTCTTGGTAACAGGACAAACACCACCTCATTGGAGCACTCAAGATATACAGAAATTCATGCATGAGGTGATATCGTTCTTTTATGATGATCCTTACCTTTTCAAGTATTGTTCAGATTAAATCATTAGGAAGTGCGTGCCCAATGATGAAATTTCTGGTGTCTTAAATTTTTGCCATACGGAAGCTTGTGGTGGGCATTTTTTAGCCCACAAAACAGTGGCCAAAATTCTTCAAAGCGGATTTTATTGGCCAACCATGTTCAAGGATGCCTTTAGTTTTTGTAAAACTTGTGAACCTTGTCAGAAATTAGGAGGAATCACTAGGAGAAATATGATGCCTATGCAACCCATACTAGTGATTGAAATTTTTGATTGTTGGGGGATAGATTTTATGGGACCATTTCCTTCTGCTTATGGCTATTTATACATTTTGCTTGCTGTTGACTATGTTTCTAAGTGGGTTGAGGCAGTCCCTTGCAAATCTAATGATCATCAAGTTGTTTTAAAATTTTTGAAAGAAAACTTTTTTGCAAGGTTTGGCATGCCTAAAGCCATAATCAGTGATAATGGCACCCACTTTTGTAACAAGCATTTCTCGACTTTAATGAAGAAGTATGGTATCCATCACAAAATCTCTACTCCCTATCATCCTCAAACCAATGGACAAGCTGAACTAGCAAATAGGTAGATTAAAAACATTCTTGAAAAAACAGTTAGCCCAAACAGGAAGGATTGGTCTTTGAGATTGTCTGATGCCTTGTGGGCTTATAGAACAGTGTATGGTAAGGCTTGCCATTTTCCTGTAGAGTTGGAACATAGAGCGTATTGGGCCATTAAGCAATGCAATTTTAACATTGATAAAGCTGGTTCTGTGAGATAATTGCAGTTGTCTGAATTGGATGAGTTGAGGATGGATGCCTACAACAACTCTAAGTTGTCCAAAGAAAGAATGAAGAACTTCCATGACAAACACATCCAACGTAAGACTTTTGAGTCTAATCAAAAAGTGTTATTGTACAACTCTCAGTTACACTTATTCCCTGGTAAGTTAAGGTCTCGATGGAGTGGGCCTTATGTGGTACAAACTGTTTTTCCTCATGGTGCTATAGAAATAATGAATCCTCTCAATGGTAACATTTTTAAGGTTAATGGTCAAAGGCTCAAGCCTTTTATTTCTAATTTTGTACCTGAGGAATCTACTCTACATTTGCTTGATCCTAATTGATGGTTCTTGATCTATCCATTTCTTTTCATTGTCTTCTTTTGTTCTTCAGTTTTTATCTTTTATTTTGGCTGCATTCCTTTCAAAGCCATCTAGGTACTTCCTTTCCCTCTTTCCTTAAGTTTTTCTTTGAATTTTCGGTTCTTCTTTTAGTTGTTTTGTCCCTTAACTGCTCTCTTTGTGTAAATTCTTTCGTTTCTCTTGCATCATTGAGGACAATGCTACAATCTAGTTGGGGGTGGAAGAGAATTTATTTCTCTGTTTGCATGTCTTAGACATATTTTGGTCCACCTTGGGGAGTGCTAGTAATGAGTTGAAAGCAGATTAAATTCCCCATTCTTGAATTTTACATGTTGGAAAGTTAAAAAATAAAAAAATAAAAAAATAAAATAAAAAAGAAAAAGATTTGTTGAGGTCATGGAACATGTGGAATGTAGTGCAAATATGAGTATATGTCAAAAGAGGGACTTATCCATTTTATTTAGTTGTTAAACCAAGGAAAAGATGTTAAAAGTTTTGCTAAAACACACACAACACATACCCGGAAGGCCTAGAAAGACTACATTGAGTCATTGTTGGTTGATTTACACTTCAATTGTTTGAGACTCTAATGAACCATATCCTAATGGCTTAGAAATAAATTTGAAATGAATTAAATGAGAAAATGGACAAGCCAGGGATCAAAAATAAAAATAAAAAAATAAAAGAAGAAGAAGAAGAAGAATTCTTTAGGTAGACTAGTGGTAAGGGCTGACTTGTGAAAGTGTGGGTAGGCGCACATTCATAGGTCCGATTCCCCTACTAGGAAATCTAAAAACATAAAAAAAACAAAAATTACATTTGTGTAGTGAAAAAGGCTGCCTATTACCGAGGTCCTTACAAAAAAAAAGAAGTAGGCGCCTTTCAAAGTGTAACAGCGTGAAAGCCGCCACTACAATGGTTTTGAATTAGAGTAAGACTATGTGGTTTTCTCAGATTGGTTATTGTGATTGAAACTGTTAATGTCTCTTGGTAGTCGATCTTGGAATTCTAACCCCATTTCCATGCACTTAAAAGAAAGCAAGCTTTGTTACATATAATTCCCTTGGTTGATTAACTAAATTGTGTATAAATTTCTTAGTTGATACAAAATTCAGATTAATCTATCTCCAGTGTTCTTAAACTCAACAAGTCTATTTCATGGCATGTGATTCTCGAACTTCTTTTGAAATTGTAGTTGGAAATCTCACCTTTGCATGAATTCATTCACTTTATTTGCTAGAGTCTAGCAAAAAGCTAGTTGGGGGGTGTGATGACGCGCTAAAACTGCATGATTAAGTTACTTAAGTGAATAAATTGTTTAATAAAAAAATGATTTAAGTACTTAATTATGTAGTAGATCATGATACTTGAGTCCATTGATAAATTCTGATATTTTTTGTGCTTAAAAAGATTGATAATGCAATTGTTTCACATCAAAATAAATATCTTAATTTTACTCTTCTCATATCATGTTTATACGTTGCACGGCAATTATTTTTTAAAAGAAATACATGAGTTGTTGACATCCCTTTTTGAGTATAGAGAAATATTATAACAAAGGGACATTCTTGACAAGTCACAAATAAATGTAAAAGGAGCTGCAAGCTGCAGCAAAGAAACTCACGCACGCCGAAGAGATTAATAAACCTGCAGCAAGGAAACTCACACGGACGGATAGCACACACTCAGAAAGCAGGAGCAATGCAGCTCATGCATCATTTCGTTGGAAAGCAGCTTTTGGCAAGTGAAGCTAAGAGATGGAAGCACTCGGACGTGCAGCAGGTCAGCAGAATAGCTGGCCCTCAACTTTGACAGAAGAGATCACGCTGGCACCAAATGGAGATCAGATGCTGACTGCTGAAGCATTGAGGATTTGGTTTTAGCTTTTGCATGGAAGCACGTTGAAGACGGCAGGTTTTATTCCTTTTGTTGGTTCTACAACAGTACATGGATATACGCTGGATCGTTGAAGACGCTGGGCGGAAGTCTTTATTTATTATTTCTCTGCTTCTTTTGTTATTCATTCGGCTACAGCAGAGGAGACCTTCTTTCTTTCTTTCTTTTTCGTTTAAGCTGGAGTTCAGTAGCTTAGCTTGGATTTTCTTTTTCTTTTCATTTTCGTTCAGTGCAGTAGTAGCAGCAGAGTTTTACCTTTATTCTTTCTGTTTCGGTCGGCAAGCTGGTTTTGTCTTTAACACATTATTATTCTTGTTTTCGTTTAGACAGAGAAGTAGCTGGTTTTGGGTTTTCTTTTTCTTTTCATTTTCGTTTTAGACTCTAGCAGCAGTAGTAGATTAGTCTTTAGCTTTATTACTTCTTTTTTTTTTTTTTTTGGTAGTAGGCGGTTGGCCGGCTTCATTTTATTCTGTCTTACTGCACTCTATTTTTGGAGAGACCTTCAGACAGTAGTTTTATTTTTATTTCATTTTCATTCTAGACGGTGGGAATTTTTGGTAGCCTTTTGGCATGCTATTTGTCTTTCACACATTAGTTTTATTACTTTACTTTTCGTTTAGACCTTGCGGTAGAATAGCTTGGAATTTTATTCTTCTTTTCCTTTGAGACAGCTACTGGTCGGCAGCATTTACTGCATTCTTTTTTCGTTTACAGACCATTTTGGTCGGCAGCAATTTTATTTCATTTGAAGTTTCTTTCGGTTTAGACTTTAGGCAGCCGGTTTCATTTACTTGTTTTTAGTTTTAGATTTTCTGGATTTATTGGGTGGTGGAGTCAGCGTGGTGCTGCTTGTCGGCATTGGATTATTTTTCTGCAGTTTACATTTTCGTTTGGCAGTTCGACGTCTTTGTTCTTCTTCTTTCCTTTTTTTTTTTTTCGTCTAGCATCTTGGAGGTGGCTTTTCTTCTTGGTTAATTTTTGGCTTTCAGCTTATTTTTATTGTAGATTTCTTTTGCTTTTAGATTTTGTCATGACTCATCTTAGACTTATTTTTGTTGCTAGAAATATCATGTGTAGCTAATTTCTAAAACTTGGGTTGTGGAATGAGACTTAATTTATTTTAGGTTCTAGTTTAATGCAATATTTTGTGATTGAATGTTGATTTCACTATATTACTAGTCGGATCTAAATTGAAAATAGATTGCAGCTCTTGCTCTTGTTTTGTTGTTGATGTAAGGCACAACAAAAACTTGAAAATTATCAAGGCTTCTCTCGATTGTTTGTTAATGTGTGTTTGGCTAGTAAAGTAGAGAATCCCTTAGAAAAAATATTGCAAAACTTGAGCACAACTTTTTATCTTCCGTTTATCAATGCCTTGATTTGATTGTTAATCGAGAAAATTATCTAGGATCTGAAATAAAGAGAGTCTCATACCCAACTCAAGTTTTTGTTAATTTGCCTTTTTTATTAGAAACTCAAATTTCAACTTCGATTTTTTTTTTTGCATTGCATTTTAATTTTATTTTCATCTCTCATAATCGACACATTTGTTACTCAAACATCTCATATACGCTTTGATAACCCTTTGTCCTTGTGGAATACGATCCTGGACTTATCCTTGATACAACTTGACACTTCTACACTTGGAAGCACATTCGAAACCGAGTCAGTTACTTAGGTGGATTTTACTCCTACAATAATTTGATTTGGAGATCAAAGACAAAAAGGGAATTGAGAATCAAGTAGCCGATCATCTCTCTAGACTTGAGCACACAACCGAAGAGGGAGCCCCACTTTCTCTAATAAATGAGGTATTCCCGGATGAACAACTCTTTGTTGTATCTCTAACACAAGTTCCTTGGTATGCAGATTATGTAAACTACTTGGTAAGAAATGTGATCAATCTTGGTTTTACATACCAACAAAGGAAGAAATTCTTTTCGGAGGTCAAGCACTACTATAGGAAAGAACCTTTCCTCTACAAGCATTGTAGTAATCGAGTGATTAGGAGATGTATACCTGAGGAAGAGATAGAGTCGATTTCAAGACATTGCCATTCATTAGAGGTTGGTGGGCATTATGGAGTGAACAAAACAGTAGCTTAAGTGTTCCAATCAGGTTTTTATTGGCCCACCATTTTCAAAGATACTTATGCTTTTGTTTCTTCTTGTGATAAATATCAAAGGAGTGATAATAGTTTCTAGAAAAATGAAATGCCATTAAATAATATACTTGTTGTTGAGCTATTTGATATTTGGGACATAGATTTCATGGGGCCATCCCTCATTCTTTCTCTAATCAAAACATTTTAGTAGCTGTGGATTATGTTTCCAAATGGGTTGAGGCTATGGCCCTCCTTACAAATGATTCTAAAGTTGTGATGAATTTTTTGAAAAGGCAAATATTCACTCAGTTTGGAACTCCAAGAGCAATAATTAGTGATGGGGAAAGCATTTTTGCAATCGAAAATTTGAGGCACTCTTGAGCAAATATGGTGTTACACTCAAGGTTGCCACTCCATTCCATCCTCAAACTAGTGGACAAGTAGAAATTTCCAACTAAGAGTTGAAACGAATTTTGGAGAAAACCGTGAGCAACTCAAGGAAAGATTATTCCAAAAAGTTAAACGATGCACTATGGGCATACTAGACAACCTTCAAAACTTCAATTGGTATGTCCCCCTATCGTCTAGTTTTCGGGAAGGCATGCCACTTACCGGTGGAGTTGGAACACAGAACTTATTGAGCTATCAAGACTCTTAATTTTGACATGGAGGCAGCAGGTCAGAAGAAGAGAGTATTACAACACAATGAAATGGATGAGTTTCAGCATGCATCCTATGAGAATGCTTGCATATACAAGGAGAGAAACAAGAAATGGCATGATAGACACATTCTCAAGAGAAACTTTGAACTTGGCCAAAGAGTTCTACATTCTAGACTTTGCCTCTTCCCTAGAAAATTATGATCCCGATGGTCCGGACCATTCATGATAACAAGAGTTTTCCCATATGGTACCGTAGAGGTTTCTAACGGCTCAAAATGCACATTTAAACTTAATGGTCAATGTCTAAAGCCCTAATTCGAATGAGATTTCAACAAGCAAAAAGTTTCTATTGATTTGATTGATCAGTGATTCAAAGAAGGAAAGGTCAAGCTAAAGACTATAACCAAACGCTTTTTGGGAGACAACCCAAATTTCTTTCCATTATTTTATTTTGTTTTCGTTTATTTTTATGATTATTCAAATTTTATTTTATTTTTCATGCTCTCACTTTTCAAACAGTGCAACTTCGCGTCGCTGTGATAGAAGAGCCTTCCACAACATTCCTTTGAAACACACCCAGGCGCACAATCTCGAGAGTCTGTACTGCAGCGCCCAAATGACTGCCTCAAATATTCCCTAGACACAGCATTGCATTCATGCAACATTTTCAATGAAGTTTATTTTTATCCTTTCAATTTTTCATCTCTTTTGATTCTCCACATTGGGGACAATGTGTTCTTTAAGTTTGGGGGTAGGTGTAATTTATTTTAGGAGTATCTATTTATTTTTACAAACAAAAAAGAAAAAAAATAAAAAATTTTGAAAATCACAAAAATATTTTGTTTTCCTTTTGTTTTGTTTTTGGGTTGATGATCACAAGCCCTATTATATTACCTAATTGAAATTGAGTTGGATTTTTTGAAAATGTTAAATTTGGCTTGTTTGTGCTTAATTCTTGTGTTAGCTTGGGTTATTTGAATTCTTTTGAACACTTTTGCCCAATACCATGATCAATAAGTTGCATTGTTGGCTTAGAGTGTATTTATGTGAATTAGATATTTTCTAAGATGTTATTGAACTTTAGAACTTATTTGATAATCCCTTGAGGCGAAATCCTAGGAAACACACCACTACAGAAATGATCTAAGCCATCTTTGGAATGTTTGAGCTTTTTTATCCTACCCTAATTATCTATTAGTAGTCACCCCTTTGAGCCTTAAACACACTAGAAATTTTTCTTTCATTAACCCACATTTACCACACTTTTTAACCCATAAATAATCATCCTACATTTTCAAGAAAATTTGTTACTTGCTTAGTCACTGGAGAATAGCAAAAATTTATTATAGAGTTAAAAGAGAAGGAGCAAGTTTTGTTATTCTATCATAAAAATAATAATTAAGTAAAAAAATGAAAAAAAAATTATACAAATAATACAACCTAAATTACAAAAAAATAATCATAAGTTTGGGGATTGTGGAATAAAAAGAAAAAAAGAAAAAAAAAAACAATGAATAAATTGCTCATAAGTTGCTCTAGGAAGTAAATGTAAAACTTTGTCTTTCTCTTCATTGATGAAACTTGTGTTGAATTTTCTTACTTTGAATTCCATACCAATTTTTTTCTTTTGCCATTACCTTAAGCCAAATATTACAAACTTTTACTAAGACATTTTGATCTTTGGTGGTGTGTTTGTACTATATTAGTAGAGAGTTGATTTGAAAAATAGGCATATGAAGTTCGAGAATCTCATCCTCATAGAGATCAATCATAATTCAATCGAGATTGCATAAATTGATTCGAGTTAATAGAGTAGCAAGTTGAGATTGGTTACTCACACACACACTCAAAGGTTTTCTTGTAGCCTAAGCATGCTCTTGAATTAATCTAAAAACTTGTTAAATGTTTAGACTTTTCTTGAATCAGTTTCTTTATGCAATCCATGAGGCAATCATTGTGAGAAATTAACTTATTCTATTTGTTTAATTTTTCTTTTCCCTTTTCTTCTTGCTCAGGACTAGCAAATTTTAAGTTTAGGGATATTTGATGTGCTTAATTTCTATATAAGTTTTGTCATACTTTTATTCTTAATTTTATGATAATTTGTGTTTAATTTTCTTTTTATTTGACTTTTTATTTTTTATTAGGAATAAATAAATTGAAGGAGTCATCAAGAGAATAGGAAATGTTTATTTCTCAAACTTCTTGAAGTACCCTTTGGTATTTAGAAGATAACTTTTTCTAGATAACTCAAATAAGGGTAATTTTGGTGTACGCGGAAAGTTAAGAGAAAACCCTACAACTTTCATGTTTAAGCCAGATCTAAAAACAAACATCTTCAGAGAGGAAATGACACTTCAAGCAAGAGGTAAAAAATATACAGAATTGAAGTTCAACAACGATAGAGATTCTCGATCTACATAGAGTTTCCTTCTTAACTCTTTAATTTTCTCTTTGTATAATTTTCATTATAAATTTCAAAATTATTATGGTTTACTTTAATTAGATTATGAACTAATTTCTATTGCTAAGCCTACGATGTAGCCTCTCCATGACAATCCTGAATCTTATTTCGTTGTGATCATAATTTTATCATTCCTTTTGAGTATACATCATTGAGTTTAATGACTTCAATTATTTGGCCAATAGTTGAATGATTAGTTGTGCATGTTAATTCGAGAGATGATGCATGTAGTTTAGCTTCGTATGATATATGTCATGAATTGAATGAAAGATAGGAATGTGCTAACATGATTTCTGTGGTTTTATGTGAAATATTATTAATCTTAATGTGCTCAAATGCTTTTAAATTTACATGACATATTGCGGGTTATCGTATGTTGAGTATTCTAATTCTACTTGAGAGAGGGTCTTAGATAAGTTAGAATATTTTGCTGTAAAATAGGATAATAATTGATTGATTATATGATTAGGATTTGGGATTGGATTGGTTAGGTGAGTCGGATGCCTTAGCGTTTTCTTCTTTGGTAAAATCTTCTTATTTTCAAGTGTTTGGTCAATTCTTCAATTGTTGATTTAATTTAATTTATTGTTGATTTTCTACTTCAAAATCTACTACTTTTCTTGATTTTCAAATAACTTAGAATTAGAACAATTTCAATAGTTAATAGATAAATAGTCCTAGTGGGTTCAATATCTTTCTTATCATTATATTACTTGGTACGATTTTGTGCACTTGCCAAATTTCCCAACATGCGGAAAAAATAATAGATGAACAAGATTTAATTACGTTTGAACTGAATAAACTCAGTTCAACGTTAATGGTAGCATGTTTGAGCTTTAATGGTAACACTTTTGAACATTAATAGAATTTGGTTCAAATGTTAATGCTATTACGTTCGGATGGTTAACTTATCATGTTTGAATGTTTAACCTAGAACATTCGATGACGTTCCAACTTGTTAGACTTAGTTTAAATGTTAAAGGTATTAACGTAACACGACTTGTTATACTTAGTTCAAACTTATAGAAGCTAATGTTACTATGTTTGAACGTTAATAGTATTAATGTTCAAACATTAATAGTAAGAAATTCAAACATTGGTGGTAGTACATTCTAACATACTACTTATGAATAAAAAAAAAAAAAACATTTGCAAGTAAATTTTTTTAAATTTACATTTGACCGTAAAAATATTATTTGAACGCAATTTTATTACATTCCAACTTAATCAGTTCGAATGCTGATCTAGAGTATCGTTCAAACACTATACAATTATATTTGACTGTAAAAATATTATTTGAACGCAATTTTATTACATTACAACTTAATCAGTTCGAATAAACTCAGTTACAATTTTATTGCATTTATTATGCAAAATGCCTTCAAACGTTCTCAAAGATGAGTAAAAGTTTGTTCGAATATAAAATAGTAACAAGTTTGACCATAGTTCTCTAATTCCGTTGAAAAAAAAACTCAGATTTTCGTTTGTAATGACACTTTTTTTTATGAAGAAAAAAGCATCACAAAAAGAATGTATAGATATACATTCTGCACGTTTAATGATATACATTTGAACGTATAAAACTCTAAAACGACGGTGTATCATTGATGTTTGAACGTAATTTGTATATGTGCAAACGTTTTTCAAATAATATTCCAACTTTAATCGTAGTTAAATGAAACCGTCACCAAATATTATCTGTGGTGATGGTTTCATGACCATCATTGTGCTCACCCGCTTTTACGTGTATTTTCACTAAAGCGTTGTTTTTAATTTAATTAATATATCGGTTTATTTATTTTAAATTAATTTATTTTAATTGATTTTTATTTATTTGATGCGATGTTTAATTTATTTAGTCGTTTTACGGTTTTTAATCTTGTTTTCGGTGGATCTGTTTTGTTTTCCGGAGAGAGGATTGGACCTCATTTCTTCCTTCCATCTTTTTTTTTTTTCTTCTTTCTCTTTTTTCTTCTTTTTCCTTTTTCTTTCTTTTTTTTTCTTTCTCTTTTTCCCTCGCCGATTCCCCCTCCCGAGCGATAACCCCCCCCGTTCGTCTCTCTCTCTCTCCTCTCCCTCACGGCCGGAAGCTTCAACCTCCCTAAACCACCGCCGTCGGCCACCGTGTGGCACACCACCCCCACCAAAATCTTTCTCTCCCTCCGGTGAACCACCCCACAAAATTTCACCACCAACGGAGCCGCCGTTTGGCCGGAAAAAGCCCATCAAGCTACACGATTTTTGCTCCGATCTGCCGCCGTCGCTCCACCTCCGGCCACCACCTCTTCACCACTTCATCACCAACTCCTTGCCGTCCTAACCCACCCATTTCTGGTCTCTAACAGTCACCGGAACAGCTCTCACGAGCTAGTTTCCATTTTGGGCATTTCGACCCTTCCTCCGCCGTTTTCGCCGCCACCCACGGCCAAACTCCACTTCCACTATCTTCATAAACATCCTTAGACCCTTCCCCATCAATCCCGAGCCTTGGTTTGTCCCCGTTCAAAAGTGGGTATTTTACAACCCACAGCCACAGTGAAATTTCACTGTTACGTTGCTTTCCTTCCGCCGTTTGCAACGCCGCGAGCTTTCTAAAAATACCATATAGCGCTGTAAGTATTTTCCAAACCCTACTTTTAGATTTAAATATATTTTGCTTATTCAATAAATTATTTGTTGTTGGTTGGCTGATTCCGGACTGAGTCCGAGGAGTTCGGGGGTCAGATGGGTTGAGGACAGAGTGCTTGGTTTTGCTTGTTTGTGATTACTTGATTATTTGAGCCATGAGACGTGAGTTGCATATTGTGTTTATGTGCATTTTGTTTTAATCGAGAAAATCCCGTTTTATTGGCGTAAATGTTTTTTGGGTGCGTGTGTCTCACGAGCCCAAGTCGGGATGGGTTATTATCTCAGTGGAGCTCCTTTGGTCACTCGGGAGTGGATAATACTGAGTGACATCCCCTGGGTTGTCGCAGGGCGACGACCGGATCGCACGATATGGTAACACTGTCGTGACGACTCTGTGGTCCCTAGAGTGGCGGGGACTAGAGGATGGCCTAGCCAGGCACGCGCAGGGCACGAGGCTAGCTAGGCATCACTTGTTTAGGTGTCACATGCGTAGTCGTTACCTGCGGTGTGGCACAGAGCCAGGGTGTGCGGATGATCCCTAGGGGAGATCATGGTGCATGCATAACTGGATTGTTTTTATGGTTTTCGGATGTGGGCCATTTTCTGGGAAAATGGCGAGGTTTGGTTTCGAGGCTTTTGATCCATTTTCTGGGAAAATGGTGGTTTGGGCCATTATCTGGGATAATGGCGAGGCTTGGTTTTAAGGATATATTTTTGTGGGCCAAATGGGTTTTTTGGCATGCGTGGAAAAATTATGGTTTTATGGCGCATGTGCATTGGTTTTTCTTTCATGCGTATTGTTTGAGTTTTATATGTTTTTATCTAGTGGTGTTTGGAGTTTACTTACCTGCGGTACCATTTTTGGTTCCGTAGATTTTGGTGCAGAGTTCGAGGATGAGGAGGAGGAGGTTGAGCCCGAGGATGCGACTCTGCCGGGATGCTGATGTTATGTTTTGTATTTGGTTTAAAACTATATTTGCGTTTTGTAATATTTATTTATGTATGTTTTGAACGGCTTTGTATTAAACAAGAAAAATTCTGGTACTTAGTTATTGACTTTGCCATCCGCTGCGTGTTTCTCGTGCACATTCGTTACTTACACACACTTGGCACACGTCGATAGGGTGATGACCCGCGATGTCATCATCCAGACGTCTCGATTTTCCCGTGTTCGTGAGTGCGGATTTGGGGGCGTCACAGGTGGTATCAGAGTGGTCTGGCTCTGGGTAAAACCGCATGTCCCGTAGGTAGTACCAGAATGTTCTTAAAGTTGTATTTTAAAAATTATGTTAAGTAAAGTTGCTATTTGATTTGTTTTATTTGTTTGAACTTGTTAGCTTGTATATATTTATTTAGTTATGTTTTTGCAAGCTGGTTTCTTTTTGTTTCTTGTTATGTGGTGTTGGTCTTTGGTTTTTGTTTTTGTTTGTTGTTGGTTGTATTTGTTTTTGTTTTCTTAAAGGGGGTCAAAGGTTGTGGTGGCAGGAAAAATGGTGAGACCAAGGAAATCTACTCAGGAGCCACGGGACAATACATCAAGAGATGACTCCATAGCCAAGCAATACGGCAGATGACGGAGTTTATGCAGCAAAATTTTAGGCCACAGCAGACAGGGTCTTGGCCACAACAAGGAGGACCTTGGCCACAACAAGGGGGTCCTTGTCCGCCACAAGGAGGGCCTTGTCCGCAACAAGGAGGGCTTTGGCCACAACCAGGAGGTCCTTGCCCACATCAGGGAGGGCCTTGGCTATACCCAGGAGGATCTAGTAGCATGGTGCAAGCCGGATGCACCTATGAGCCCTTTCTGGCGCATAGGACTCCACACTTCATTAGAGAAGAGGATCCACTTCAAGCTAGAAAGTGGATCAAGGACTTGGAAAGAACTTTTGAGGTGTGTGGTTGCACCGAGGCACAACAAGTACTCTACGCCAGCTATCTGTTGCAAGGCACCGCTTCTGACTGGTGGGATACCAAGAGGGTGATGCTGGAATCAGAATTGGGATCTTTCGCCGCTGTGACCTGGCAGCGCTTCAAGAAGGAATTTAACGACTGCTTCTTTCCCGCATCTGTAAGGAAGCAAAAGGCAAGAGAGTTCTCAAATTTGGTCCAAGGGAGCACGACAGTGGAACAGTACGCCCGAAGATTTATAGAACTTGGACGGTTTGCTCCCCACCTCATCGCCATAGAGGAGATGCGAGCTGAGCGTTTTCAGGAGGGACTACGCCCTGATATACGCCGTATGGTGGTCAGCCATCGGATATCCACTTTTCAGGACTTAGTGGATGTGGCCACCCTTATGGAGCGAGAAAATAATCTGAGTATGGGCTCCCCTCCAAGGCATAAGAGGTGGAGTTTTTCTGGTGAAGGAAGCAGCTCGGGTTCGCCTCAGAAATTTGTTCAGCTGACCGCAAGCATCCTCAGGTGTTCGCATGGGAGGACGTGTGCCTGTTTGCGAAGTTTGTAATAGAGCCCATGTGGGGGAGTGCCCTTCTGGTGGGGCTCGATGTTATAATTGTGGCCAGTAGGGTCACTTTCCCTGGGAGTGTCCAAGACCAGTTCAAGGAAGCCGTGGAGGTAGACGTGGTGGAAGAGCAAATCCAAGGCAAGCAGTGCAAGCCCGGGTTTATGCTGTCACACCCGGAGATGTGGATGATGAGGCACCAGCGACCCATGATGCTGGAGTAATTACAGGTATGGATTTAATTTAAATTTTATGTTGGATTTAATTTTTGGTGTATTTGGTTTCTCCTTTGTTTTTGGATTTCATGGGTTAATGTGTTTGGTTCAGGAAGAGTTCGTTTATATGAGTTTTATGCTTGCAATTTGTTTGATTCCGGTGCGTCGCAGTCGTTTGTATCTTTCACGTTTGCTCGGATGTGTAATTTGGTCACGGAACCTTTGCCTAAGTCATTGGTAGTGGCTTTACCCGATGGTGAAATGGTGTGGTGTTCCAAGGTTGCGTTGGGATGCCCGTTAAATTTTGATGGAAGGTTCTTGGATGCTAATTTGGTGGTGTTTAAGCTGTTGGGTTTTGATATCATTCTCGGGATGGATTGGTTATACCGATATTCTGCGAGTATTAAATGCAGAAGTCGGGTAATTACCTTTCAACTTCCAGATGGTGATTGTCTGGAATTTGCAGGGAGTAAGTTAAAAGAAAAGCCGATAATTATATCGGCAATTCAAGCAAGAAGAGATATTGCATGGGGAGCGGATGCATTCTTAGTTCAGATGGTGTCTACGTCGTCTGAGAAGAAGACTTTGGCAAACATTCCAATTGTGGAAGAATTCCCCGATGTGTTTGTGGATGACTTGCCTAGACTACCCCCCGTCCGAGAAATGGAGTTTGTTATAGACTTGGAACCTGGAGCGGCTCCTGTACATAAAGCTCCTTATCGCATGGCACTGGCTGAATTAAAAGAGTTGAAGACTCAGTTGCAAGAACTAGTAGATAAGGGATTTATTCAGCCTAGTACTTCGCCGTGGGGTGCGCCGGTGTTGTTCGTTAAAAAGAAAGATGGAACCCTCCGTATGTGCATTGATTATCGGGACTTAAATAAGGTGACCATCAAAAATAAATATCCTCTCCCACGGATCGACGATTTATTTGATCAGCTTCAAGGAGCAGCCGTGTTCTCGAAGATTGATTTGAGGTCGGGATATTACCAGCTGAGGATCAGAGACAAGGATGTGCCCAAAACTGCTTCCAGGTCGAGATATGGGCATTATGAATTTAAGGTGATGCCGTTTTGGTTAGCTAATGCCCCTGCTGCTTTTATGGATTTAATGAATCGAGTATTTCAACCTTATCTGGATTCCTTTGTGATAGTATTCATTGATGATATTCTGATTTATTCCCGAGATGTTGAAGAGCATGTGTATCATCTTCGTCTGGTACTTGGGAAATTGAGAGAACACCAGTTGTATGCCAAGCTCAACAAGTGTGAATTCTGGTTGGAGGAAGTCAGATTTCTTGGGCATGTGATTTCCCGAGACGAAGTGGCTGTTAATCCTAGTAAGGTGGAAGCCATTTTGTCATGGCAGCGTCCGACTATAGTGCGCGAGATTCGGAGTTTCTTGGGACTTGCCAGATATTATCGAAGATTTGTGGAGGGATTTGCTCGCCTATCCAGACCTCTCACAGCTTTGACTCGAAAGAATACAAAATTTGTTTGGTCAGATAAGTGTAACAGAAGCTTCCAAGAATTGAAGAGCAGGTTGACAACGACACCAGTGTTAGCGCTTCCAGAACCGCATAAGCCATTCGTAGTCTTCAGTGATGCGTCTAAATTCGGTTTGGGTTGTGTCCTTATGCAGGAAGGACGGGTTGTTGCCTATGCATCTCATCAGCTAAAGGACCATGAGAAGAATTATCCGACGCACGATTTAGAATTGGCTGCAATTGTTTTTGCTCTCAAGATCTAGCGGTACTTTTTGTACAGGGAAGCTTGTGAAGTATACACCGATCACAAGAGCTTGAAGCACTTGTTTTCCTAGAAAAATCTGAACATGAGGCAAAGGCGATGGCTAGAGCTAATCAGTGACTACCAATGTGAGATCAAGTACCATCCGGGGAAGGCTAATATAGTTGCTGATGCTTTGAGCCGAAAATCGCACTTGGAAGATGAAGCCGAGCCATCAGAATTGGATTCTTTGCTTTATGGGATGAGAAGGCTCCTTATTGAAAGTTCACAGCAAGAAGAGATTTTATCTTCAGTTCTTGATATTCGGGTAACTGATTTTGAAGAATTGAAGACTTTTCAAATGAAGGATCCGAAGCTGCTGAATATCAGGAAAAGAGTCAGAAAATCTCGAGGGTCGTTGCACTATAGTATGGATAAAGATGGAATACTTCGGTTTCAAGATCGCAGAGTGGTCCCCAAAGATTCAGAATTCAAGGAGCGGATCATGGCAGAAGCTCATGCGGCGCCTTATTCAGTTCATCTTGGCAGTACGAAGATGTACCGGGACTTGAAGAAAAATTATTGGTGGGATGAAATGAAGAGGGATATTGCCTTGTATGTTGAGAAATGCCACACATGCCGTCAAGTCAAGGCTGAGCATCAAAGACCCTCAGGTATGCTCCAACCTCTCCCGATTCCTGAGTGGAAATGGGATGACATCACGATGGACTTTGTAGTGGGTTTGTCGAGAATGCCTAGTGGGAAATATTCTATTTGGGTGATTGTTGACCGGTTAACGAAGAGTGCTAATTTCTTGCCTATTAATAACACTGATTCCTTGGGTAAGTTGACACGCTTGTACATGAAAGAAACAGTGCGGCTGCATGGCATACCAAAGAGTATAGTGTTGGATCGAGACCCAAGGTTCACGTCCCAGTTCTGGAAGAGTTTGCAGGCAGCTTTGGGTACTAAGTTGAACTTCAGTATTGCTTACCACCCACAGACAGACGGCCAATCGGAGCGCACCATTCAGACCCTTGAAGACATGTTGCGAGCATGTGTCATGGAATTTCAAGGGAGTTGGGAAAACCATTTGCCGCTCATAGAGTTTGCATATAATAATAGCTTCCATGCGACCATTTAGATGGCTCCCTATGAAGCTCTTTACGGGAGGAAGTGCAGATCGCCCCTTGTGTTGGCATGAAGTTGGGGAGAGTAAGATTATTGGACTCGAAATAATTCAAGAGATGCAAAGCCAAGTTCGGATCATCAAGGATAAAATGGCGGCAGCTCAGAGTCATCAGAAAAGCTACGCTGATACCAAGAGGAGAGAGTTATCTTTTGAAGAAGGTGATTGGGTTTATCTCAAAGTCTCTCCCATGAGAGGTGTTAAGCGTTTTGGTAAGAAGAGGAAACTGGATTCGAGATATGTCGGCCCTTTTCAGATTCTGGATAAGGTAGGGTCCGTCACCTATAGAGTTGCTTTGCCAGAATATTTTGGGGATATTCATGATGTCCTCCACATATCATCCTTGAAGAAGAGTTTTGGACAACAAGAGCCACGCTTTGTCGACCCAGATAGCATTCAGTTGCAACCGGATCTCACTTATGAGGTTGTTCCGTCGCAGATCATGGATTGGAAGGAGCAACAGTTGAGGTCCAAGACGATACATTTGGTTAAGGTGGCAAGGGGAGATCCGTTCTCTTGGGAGCGAGTAGCGGATATGAGGGAACAATACCCATACTTGTTTGAGTAAAGACGGTACGTTTCTTAATCTTGGTCACAGATGGTTTATGTGATTTTATGTGACTTGTTTTAAGTTGGTGGTTGATCTTGCAAATTTCGAGGACGAAATTTGTTTTAAGGGGGGAGGATGTGATAACCCACTTTTACGTGTATTTTCACTGAAGTGTTGTTTTTAATTTAATTAATATATTGGTTTATTTATTTTAAATTAATGTATTTTAATTGTTTTTTATTTATTTGATGCGGTGTTTAATTTATTTAGCCGTTTTACGGTTTTTAATCTCGTTTTCGGCGGATCTGTTTTGTTTTCCGGAGTGAGGATTGGACCTCATTTCCTCCCTCAATCTTTTCTTTTTTTTCTTCTTTCTCTTTTTTCTTCTTTTTCCTTTTTCTTTCTTTTTTTTCTTTCTCTTTTTCCCTCCCCGGTTCCCCTCCGGCGCGATACCCCCCCATTTGTCTCTCTCTCTCTCTCTCCTCTCCCTCACGGCTGGAAGCTTCAACCTCCCAGAACCACCGCCGCCGGCCACCAAGCGGCACACCACCTCCACCAAAATCTTCCCCTCCCTCCGGTGAACACCCCACAAAATTCCACCACCAACGGAGCCGCCGTTTAGCCGGGAAAAGCCCATCAAGCTAAACGGTTTTTGCTCCGATCTGCCGTCGTCGCTCCACCTCCAGCCACCACCTCTTCACCATTTCATCACCGACTCCTTGCCGTCCTAACCCACCCATTTTCGGCCTCTAACAGTCACCGGAACAGTTCCCACGAGCTAGTTTCCGTTTTGGGCATTTCGGCCCTTCCTCTGCCGTTTTCGCCGCCACCCATGGCCAAACTCCACTTCCACTAGCTTCATAAACATCCTTAGACCATTCCCCATCAATCCCGAGTCTTGGTTTGTCCCCGTTCAAAAGTGAAAATTTTACAACCCACGGCCACAGTGAAATTTCACTGTTACGTTGCTTTCCTTCCGTCGTTTACAACGCTGCGAGCTTTCTAAAAGTACCATATAGTGCTGTAAGTATTTTCCAAACCCTAATTTTAGATTTAAATATATTTTGCTCATTCAATAAATTATTTGTTGTTGGTTGGCTGATTCCGAACTGAGTCCGAAGAGTTCGGGGGTCGGATGGATTGAGGACGGAGTGCTTGGTTTTGCTTGTTTGTGATTACTTGATTATTTGAGCCATGAGGCATGAGTTGCATATTGTGCTTATGTGCATTTTGTTTTAATCGAGAAAATCCCATTTTATTGGCGTAAATGTTTTTTGGGTGTGTGTGTCTCACGAGCCCAAACTGGGATGGGTTATTATCTCGATAGAGCTCCTTTGGTCACTCGGGAGTGGATAATACTGAGTGACATCCCCTGGGTTGTCGCAGGGTGACGACCGGATTGCATGATACGGTAATGCTGTCGTGACGACTCCGTGGTCCCTAGAGTGGCAGGGACTAGAGGATGGCCTGGCCAGGTACGCGTAGGGCGCGAGTTTGGGCATCACTCGTTTAGGTGTCACATGCGTAGTCGTTACCTACGGTGTGGCATAGAGCCAGGGTGTACGGATGATCCCTAGGGGAGATCATGGTGCATGCATAACCAGATTGTTTTTATGGTTTTCGGATTTGGGCCATTTTCTGGAAAAATGGTGAGATTTGGTTTCGGGGCTTTTAATCCATTTTATGGGAAAATGGTGGTTTGGGCCAGTATCTGGGATAATGGTGAGGATGTGTTGAGGGTTTTGATCCATTTTCTAGGAAAATGGTGGTTTGGGCCATTATCTGGGATAATGGCGAGGCTTGGTTTTAAGGATATATTTTTGTGGGCCAAATGGGTTTTTTGGCGTGCGTGGAAAAATTATGGTTTTATAGCGCATGTGCATTGGTTTTTCTTTCATGCATATTTTTTGAATTTTATATGTTTTTATCTAGTGGTGTTTGGAGTTTACTTACCTGCGGCAGCATTTTTGGTTCTATAGATTTTGGTGCAGAGTTCGAGGATGAGGAGGAGGAGGCTAAGCCCGAGGATGCGGCTCCGCCGGGATGCTGATGTTATGTTTTGTATTTGGTTTAAAACTATATGTGCGTTTTGTAATATTTATTTATGTATGTTTTGAATAGCTTTGTATTAAACAAGAAAAATTATGGTACTTAGTTATTGACTTTGCTATTCGCTGCGTGTTTCTCGTGCACATTCGTTGCTTACACACACTCGGCACACGTCGATAGGGTGATGACCCGTGATGTCATCATCCGGACGTCTCGATTTTCCCGTGTTCTTGCGTGGGGATTTGGGGGCATCATAATCATTGATTTTAAATCAACAAAAATTTTCAAATCTATTATAGTGAAAGTACTATTTTAGTGGTGTGTGATTGCCCATAGATGGTGCGTCCACTACACTCCACACTTCAATTTTGGGACCTTATTTTCACCTTGTTCTTGATAACCAAAATCACAGTCCTCTTAAAGGTAAGGCCACTTAGGCCATTGCTCCAATACTCTATATATACAATGCTCCCAAAATTAAAAGTGAGATGTTATTTTTTATTTCTTTTATAAAAATATAAAAAAAGATTAAATGAAAATTGAAATACGCAGAGATTTCACAAAAAATAAATGCATTCAAATATCAAAGAACACGATGTGAAAATATTATTAAACAAAATGGCAAAACAATTATTATTTCACAATTAAATAGTGGGAGATTATAGAGTGTGTATGAACCAAAATTTTATAACATTCTCACACAAGATTTACCTCCATATTCCTTGGTGCTGTCTTAGAAAGTAACCTACCTTACGGTCTTAGAATTACGGCGGTGCTATGTTGCTCAATTTTTGTATTCTTTGAAGTCGTTGGCTGTAACAACCCATTAGAAATTCAATGGTGAAATTCTAATAGGCTTTAGGAACCTCGTTAAAACTCCATAAGTTTTCAAGAATCAGCTAATTGAATAGATTTTAGTCTGTCAGCATAAACGTTGATACTACTCACTATGTTGTTAGAAGTGTGATTTTATTTATTTGAAATAGTTAGAAGTGTCAGAATGCAATATGATTTGCGTCATTAGACTCAGAGGAATATTTAGAATTTTATAGCGCAAGAAACTCATTTTGAATTTTTGGATGAAACGCTTGTTCGAAAATGCATTTAGTTTATTTCAAGGTCCTTTGGAGTTGAATTTTGATAACGAATAGTATAGTTAGGTTAGTGTATATATTTAGGATTTTATAGTGCAAATTTTATTTTCACTTTTCCTAGAGTGAATAGTAACCTTGATAGTAGTACAAAGTGCAGTGTTTTTAAAATCACAATTTGGAATATCCAAATTAGGTTAGAGAACTTTTATTTAGACACATGGAGAGATCTTAGCCACTAGGCACTTGGCACTAAGAGGAACTATAAGATGGAAATGTGAAATAAATTAATGTGTGAGATCATGCTATCTAAATTGTGCCAAACCAAAGAGGATTTCAACCCCAGTGAAATCCTGACTAGTTGGAATCCAATAGAAATCTCAAAAACTCAGTTGAAATTGAAACCCTATATAGTTACCCCAAACTTGATTTCAAAACCCACCTCTTGGATTTGATTTCTAGCATTGTATTTAATCACTTGACTCTTGATTAAATCACTTTCACATACTATTAATTTCTCAAATTCATATTATGACATTATAATTCAACCATTTAAATCATGAAAGTTTGATTGGTCCACGAAAAATTGGATTTCGACTTAATAGCATCTCAAACCTTCTTTAAACCCCAAATTGAAGCTCATGAATTTTACCCACCTTGGCAAAGCTTATTGAGGAAGTTTTCACCCACCCATGGCAGGCCAAACTTTGCTCATGACTGTCCCAAATAGTCACTTGATGTAAGAGGAAAAAACCACCTCAGCACAACCCTTCTCTTGGAAGTTTGCTTGGCCGAAAACTCTATTTGCACATTTTTGTGACCTAATCACCATCCATCAATGTGTCACTTAAGCCCATACTTCAGTTTTAAGAAGCTTTCTTTCACTCATTCACCCCTTTTTATTTCCGTTCTTGGAGAGAACACCTAAAAGCTCTCTTGGGCAATTTTCTCAGACCTATTATGTGCTAGTTTTTAAACCCTTTTAAGTATTTTATCATGATGATTTCTTCCTAAACATTTCTAGTCTTTGAATCTAGTTTCCGTGAGTACCTTTGTTATTTGATTTCATGGTCATTTGATTGGTAAAAAATTATTTTAACCATGGAAAGGTCAATCTGGGTGATAAACTAGATAGTGTGTTGTATTTTAGAGTTTTTGACCAAGCTAATAGATAGATCTTGGTCTGAATTTTTTATGGAGTGTTTTCAACATGTTTATATGAATTTTTGTCGGATATTCATTGCATGATTAAAGTTTTTGATGAAATATTTTCTCAGATCTAGAAACGTAAAAGTGGAAGGAGAAACATAATTTTTGTTTCAAAATTTTGGAAATTTTGTGGTTTAATCTTACTCCAATAGTTTTCATATTTTTATTTGATGATCCTAACCTTTGATCTATATGTTGGGATGATATTTTAAATATTTTTTATATTAGTTTCAAAGATATGAATTGTTATGCAAGAGAATACTTGATTAGGTCAAAAGTTTGATGTTTACAGCTAAATTCATGTTTTGGTATATTTTTAGCTATGTGATTTTAAGTTTAATGCTTGGATCTATTTTAGAACATATTTTTAAACTATGTGATGTTGTTGGTTTGAATATTTCATCATGGTATGTCTCGGATCAAGTGTTTGATCCAATCAAAGTTGAGAAAAAATTATGTTTTTGACTAAGTGTTAGAGCCGAGTACTTTAAGTGAGGTTTTGTGATTTTTGATGAATTTTATGTGTTGATTCAAGGCATGTTAGTTCTTAATAATGTGTTATGAACATGTTAGAATAAATATTTAGATTTTTGGAGTTCTTAGAGATGTATTAAAATAGGTCAAACCTTGAGATTCAAGGGTTTGTATTTTAGTTAAAAAGTTTAGATCTTTTTACTAAAATGTTTTATGTTTATGAGAATTATACTTTTATTGGATATTTTAAGCATGCTTTTAAGCTTATGATAGGCGGATCTTTGTTGCAATATTTCAGTTTGATCATAAGATTTGAAATTGGAAGAAATTGCAACAAAAAATAAGAGATATGGCCTTTGGAAGTTTCAGCCCTATGATTTTTTTCTTAGTTGTGTTTGGTTTTAATTTTTTTCTAAGTTGATATTTGAGTTGAGGACAAAATTTTCTTGAGAAATGTAAATTTTGGTGGTTTTTGGAGTTAGAATATCAAATCCTTAAGTAAGGGGTAAATTAGTCATTTTTTCATATGTAAAGAGTAAAATGATAACTTTACTCTAAGTTAGCATTTTTCATATTTCTAAGTTATTAATGATAAAGTTTCTAAATTACTACTATTTACAGTTTCTTGTGTTTTATGCTTTTCCTCATAAAATGTGATGATTACTATAAGCTAGCTTCTAACTTACTATAAGATTATAGTATACGTATGTTGGTAAGGGAATTATGGTTTGTGTACTTATATTGTCATATATATCATGCAATACCATGTCACTACATGTTTATCTGTTACACAATATATTCTTTCATGCAATATTTATCTGTTATAGGTTGTGCCATGTCACATAATGTTAATTTGTTTCATGTTATGTCATGTCACAAAATTTTAATATGTTTCATGTTATGTCATGTCACGATATGTTTATTTGTTCCAAATTATGCCATATCACGAAATGTTTGTCTGTTAAATGTTATGCCATGTCAATAAATGTTTGTTTGTTATATGTTATGCCATGTCACAAAATGTTTGTCTATTTCATGTTATGCCATGCCATGAAACGTTTATCTGTTATATATTATGTCATGTCACAAAATGTTTGTTTGTTTCATGTTGTAACATGTCATTGATCTCACGTACATGTCATGCTACATTACATCAGGTCATCTGTCATTTCACTTTATATTACGTAGTGTCTCAAAAACAATATTTTCACATTAGTCAAGTCAGTTAAAAGTTTCAGTTTCATGTTCAGTTTCATGCATTGTTATTTCACGTTCAATTCAAGTTTATGTTAGTAGTTAATTTATACTATGGTCAAGGAATATACGATTTGCTAGATACTGTTGTCAAGGCATATGCGTTGCTTGGTACTACAGTGAAGGAGTATAATTTGCTGTAGTACAAAATGATACTCATGGTGAAGGTGAGAAGCTACCTAAGTATTTCCATTTTCTTAATCAGAATGCATAACTTCAGTTACACAAGCTAGCATTTCTAGTTCAAGCCAGTCCATGTTTAGTTTAGTTCAATTCATGTTCAATCTCAGTTTAGTTTACATTTAGTTCAAGTTTAATTCATGTTCAGTTTCATGGCAAACTTAGTTATGATTATATATGCATTCATGCTTTTACCACCATGCATGTATCTTTAACTTGTATGTTAAGTTAACTGTTAACTTGCTTAGATTTATAATCAAATCTCACTTAATATTCCAAATTATCATTCTCCCAGAATGGTAGATGATGTGCCAGGATCTGGAGAACCCATGCATGGGAGATTGAACAAGGTCAAATAGAATGTGGAGTAGATAAAGAGCTAATGGAGCCTAACCCCCCATTTTCTAGACGTCAATTTGGACATCATACTTTAGCTACGTGAATGGCTCAACGAATTACACTACAACAAATATAGTTTTTAGTGACGGATTGAAGATAGTTACAGTCTCCAAACCGTCACTAATATAGTTTTTAGTGACGGTTTGTGGGAACTGTCACTAAATATTGAGGAAGAAATTTTTAACATTCGAATGTTTTAGTTAATTTGTTTTCACGTCACAATAACGTCCGAACGTTATTGTTCAAATTACGTTATATGTTATAACGTGCAAATGTTATATGTAATTACGTGCTAACGTAACCACTATTAGCGCCAATGTTCAAACGTATAGTTGTAAGATTTGAACGTTATATTTTAATTTGCAAAAATTAATCATAATATATATTTGTTTAATATTAAGGTTGCATAATATTAATCATCATTTAGAGTATAAATTAAGCTACAATACATACATTAAATAATATTGTCAATTACATCTGTCGAAAATAGAAAATAAAATATAATTAATTTTTACGAATAACATTTAGAAGTACTGTTGGTCTACAAAAGATCGAAACTCTTCAGTCAATGTCTCAACCTTATTATTTAGTACATCTACATGATGTGCAAGATTTACGACAGCTTGATCTATATGCGTAATCTGTCTATCGAATGGTCGGTCTATATGTGCCTTCATATCTGTCATCACTGTATCAACCCAAGCAGGTCGCACATCCCTTGCAGATGCAGTCGTCGATTGTTGACAAGTACTTTTAAACGGGGGAGCAACACTAGCCCCAGCCTCGGTCAGAGGAACAAGATCTAATATAGGAGCAGCAGCATGACGCCGAGCTGAGCCTCTCCCCTGTGAAATGCTCCGACGGTGTATGGTGATGTCAATGGGGCTCATCTAGTTTAGTATCATCTCCTCCGCCTGGAGTGGCATTCCCCGGGCTAGTGAGAAGTGGCTGATGATGACTCCATATGGGAGATTATCCATCGTAACAATGCTGACCTCATAACGGATCCGCTCAAATATAACCAGTGGTAAGTCAATGGGATCTCCACGTACCAAGTGAATAAGGAACTGTGCGCGAGCCCGACTGAATGTGGTCTTATGTGCCACAGGGTCTACATTTGTTGCAACAAAAATTTGCAACATGCGAAAGAAAGGCAGCAGTTGATTCTGGCTTAAGGAGTTCGGCCTATCCAGCTTCGTGCGGTCTATGCTAGTGAGGATGTAGAAATCATGATCCCGTTCGTCATCACCAACCTCCGGAGCAATATCCTTACCCTCGGGCCGATCTCCCTATCCACTGGGCATAGTGTCAACAGGGCCCGTAGATGAAACAGAAGTGGCTGGATCTGCCTCAAAGGTGCCAGGATCAAATGCAACTGTTGTGTCACCAGCTTGAGCAGCTGTCGCCTCAAGAAGTATCCGAGGAATTTGGAGTTACTCGACGATAACATCCGCAGAGAACTCAAACTGTACACTGCATACAGTGAAGGTATGGGATGATGCATGGTTAGGCATGGTGGCCATCCCAATGTAAAACTCTCGAACCATTGAGGGGTAAATCTTTCCCCTCAATGCGCAAATTGGGCCCCAGCCTCTTGTGACGAAGACGTCTCTGAGCATCTTCTGCTCCCAACTAAGCTCATCGAACTGATTAATCAGAATTTCTCGTTCACCCATGACAGTTCGTGCCCCCAGCCGAGCAATGTTCGGATTGCCTCCATCCCTCCCTCATTTCCTCGTTGTCATAAAGTGAGCCATATCCTAAGGGAAAAAAAATACAAGTTAAAATATAATAAAAAAAATCCCTAAATTTACATATACATATTACGACATATATAGATTATACAAAATTAAAATATCATTATTATAAATTTTAATAATTTTGACAGTACATGTATTAAAAAATTCAACTATTTAAATACCCAAAATAATAATAATAAGACGAGAAAATAGAAATTAAATTAAATGAAGAAACGTTCGAACGTTACTCAATTGACATTCGAACTATAAACTTATGCTAATTAGAATCAAATTACATCCGAATGTACAATGATTTGACGTTCGAACGTAAACTATTAACATTCGAACGATGATAGTCAAACTAATATAACAAAAAGACGTCCGCATGTAAATTTACGTCCAAATGTAACTTCGAACAAACGTTCAAACGTATTCAGATAAATTCCAACGTAAATCTGATCCGAACGTCTTATGTATACGTTCGAATGTTCTATTTACGTGTGAACGTACTTATCCAACGTCATCTTTAAACGTTCGATAGTACATTTAATAAATACGCACAGTGACGTTTGAACATTATGCTGTAACGTTCGGACGTAATGAACTTGAAACGTCAAACGTTCGGACGTATTTGCTAATGGAAGAATACAAACAGTTTACGTTCGGACGTTTTATCCAACATCCAGTGAAAATATTGGATAAAAATGTTTGAATGTGAAAATTTACGTTTACATGTTACAACGTAACGTTCGGATGTAAAAAAACTCTGACGTCACACGTTCGAGCGTCTGTCTTGTAACGTTCGAATGTTACAATACAGAATGGCTGAGTCAACTCAGCCATTTCTGAAAGCTTCGAAACGTGTGTTTCGAAGTAAAAAAAAAAAAAAAAACCATAAAACTACTCTATAGGCTATGGGAAATATTTCTACAGCGGTTGTTTACCGTTTAACAACCAATGGTGGCCAAAAAATCAAGAAGAATATCCGGCCTTGGGTGGGTTTCAAATTTTTGAAACCCACCGATAAAAGTGTAAGTCTATACGAGACGGGGAGGCTGCATTACCTTTTAGTGACGGTTGAGGTAGCATATGACGGCAGATGCGGCGGCGTGCGTGGCGGAGAGAACGACGTTCGGATAGTTTTTGGACAAAATGAGTTCCGCTGCCATCGGGGAAGACTTTATATACAGTTAACGTTCGAACGTATTGATAAATACGTTCGAACGTTTAATGAACATTCGAACGTATTGGTGTTATACGTGGGAATGTTAGTGTGAAACGTCCAAACGTAAACCGTTTGTAGTTCGAACGTATCCGGTAAATTATATTAAATATCTAATACGTATATATTAATATATATATTATATATAACAGTACTAATATATAATAGCTATAGTATAGTATATATATATAATTTATTAAATATCAGTAGATGATATATTATAATATATATAATATTATATATTATATAGATAATAACTATATAATATAGCCATCAGGTATCTATAAAATTAACCCACTGCTTTATGAGATTCCAGTTTTACCCTTTTTCTCTCTACCGAATAGGGTTACAGGTTCAGCTGCGTCCTGGTCTCTACGTGAGGCTGCATGGCAGCAATTGAGGGTGGCCCCAGTCGGCCCTCTTTTGCCAATCTGGTGGCTGCTGTTCCGCAACCCATCCCTGAGATGGTTCTTGCGCCTAGACCTCCAAAGATGGTTGATGGTGAGGTGTTCTTTCAATTCTCCAAAGAAGAGATCGCAAGGTCAGCGGAGCCATTCTGCTTCTCGGTTGTTTTGAAGTTCTTGAAACAGAGACATTTGTTGGATGCCGTTCGATCGTTCATTCATAGCCAATGGGGACTCTCTTCCAATCTGGTTGTATCTTCCATGCGGCGTCCTTGGAACGTGTTTGTTCGTATGATGTCTGAAACTGATTTCACGAAGGCACTCTCGCGGGAGCTGTGTGAAATCAACGAAAGTTTTTATCGTCTGTTTTAATGGTACCCAGATTTTGATAAAGATGCTAAACCTTCAAGAGTGCCAGTCTGGGTTTACCTTCCAGGGCTTCCGAATTTTTATCAAGAATCGTTCTTGAAAATCCTCATGTTGCCGATAGGAAGTTTTATCCGACGGGACAACCCAACCAGGTGTGCTACACGTACGGATGGAGCATGCTTATGTGCAGAAGTGGATGCTGCAAAACCTCCTCTTTCTCATTTCTGGATTGGGGCTTCGGGGTTACCGTCTAGTCGCAAGCAAGAGGTGATTTATGAGACACTACCGGCTTATTACAATTCATGTAAGATGCAGGGGCACAATACTCGGACATGTAGAGGAAAGTCTGGGCAGAACGGGAATGGATGTAAGGGGAAGAAGGATAAGCAGGAGAAAGGGCAACTAGTTGTGGTTAATGGAGAGGGAAGGAAAGAAAAACATACGGAAATTACCATGCCTGTTGTTAGTGTGGAAAATATGCAGAGCAGCGGCAAGGATCAAACGGGTCTAGTGGAAGAGAGGACTACGGTGGATTTACATCCGCTGTCTGCATCTATGGGGGTGTTTCTGTTATGTGAAGAACCTGTAGGGATGGTGGAATCTCAAGATAATATTGTGTTAGTGACTGACCAGGTTGACAACGAAGTGGAAGTTATAGAACCGAAGGCTGTATAGGAAGTGCTATGTGTGGAAACTGCTAAAGAAGAAAACATAGTTAATGCGAGGGGGACAGAAAATGCAGAAACTGCTACACGTGGTGATCTAGGGAAACCACCTGTGCTTATGGGATGCTTAGACACAGATCAAAATGTGCCTTCCCTGGAGGTGCAATTTGACAGGATAGGTTTGGTTGAAGTGCTAACGGAGAGGGTGGGTGAAGAGGAAACCGAGAATCCAAGAGTTCAGGAATCGGTTGAGATTGACAATTTAGTTTCGGAGCCAGAACCAGAGATTCAAGCAGAAGTTTTCAATCAAGAGAAAGACTATCTTACGGAGTCGGAGGCAAATGAAGGTAAGAAAAAATATAAGAAGAAGATGTTTGTTAAAATGCGTAGTTCCTCACGGGCTCATGCCCGAGTTTCTAAACTTAACCTATGATTGAGTCCATCTTTGTATGGAATATTAGGGGGGTTGGTACCTCTCAAAATAGACTAAAGAAGTTGATTGGAAAATTGAGACCAAAAATAGTTGCTCTTTTGGAACCTTTTCAAAATGAAGAGGGTGCACGTCAATTGGCTCGAAGGCTGAATTTTGACAACTATATGTCTAATGAGGGTGAAGGGGGTAAAATATGGATTGTTTGGAATAACACTCATATGGTGCATTTTGTTCGGATGGGTATGCAATTTATTTCTATCATGGTTGGAGAAGGTAATAGGAAATTTTTGCTTACAGTTATTTATGCCAAGTGTAACTTGGCGGAGAGACGGCTCCTTTGGGAGGACCTTAGCATTAATAATATGGGTTTCGACTCTTGTATGTTTGTGGGTGATTTTAATATTATACGGAATGATTCTGAAAGAAGAGGTGGTAGGCCTCGGCCTATAATGGCTATAGAGGAATTTAATAATTGGATTCATCAAGGAGGTTTAATGGAGATGGTGACGAAAGGGAATGTTTTTTCTTGGTGTAATGGGCAAATGGGGCTTGCTCGTTCTTGGGCGCGCCTTGATCGCACTCTCATGGATAGTTCTTTCTTGGCTTTGTTTCCTAATGCTTGTTGTTCTTATTTACCGCGTTCGACTTTAGATCATGCTCCCATGTTTATTGAGCTTCTACAGGATCCTTTGTCCTATGGCCCTGCTCCGTTCCATTTCCAGCAGATGTGGGTGGACCATCATGATTTTTTAGATTGTGTTCGGTCAGCTTGGGAGGTCCATATGGATGGGTCGGCTATCTATATTTTGTCTAGAAAATTAAAAATGACAAAGGTGGCTCTTCGAGAATGGAACAAAAAGGTCTTTGGCCATGCTTTAAGTCGTATTGATGCTCTTGAAAAACATATTGAGGATATTGAACAGCAATTGCAAATTTCTTGGGAAGATAATTTGGGGAATGAATTACAGGAGGTAGTGGCGGATTTGGCTATTTGGAGACGTCGGGAAGAGGTGAGATTGTCACAGATGGCTAAGTTAAAATGGAAGATGGAGGGGGATCGGAATACCAAATTCTATCATGCTTGCCTTGCTAATAAAAGAAGAAAAAAAGTTTTACATATGCGGTCAAATGGGGTGGTTTTTGAGACGCTAGAGAGTATTCACCAAGGAGCAGTAGAGTACTTCACTTCTGTTCTTCATGGGGAGTCAACTGTAGAGCAGCCTAGTCTTGAAGATTATATTGCACTAGTCATTTCAGAGGAGGAAAATACCTCCCTCATTCGTCCTCCCACTATAGAGGAAGTGTTTGAGGCTGTGTCTTCTATTCCACCTCAAAGTTCTCCGGGCCCAGATGGATTTGGGTCGGGCTTTTATAAATCTTGTTGGGAGATTGTTAAAGGTGATGTGTGGAAGGCAGTGCAGGATTTTTTTGTGTCAAAGTATCTTCCCAAGTATTTTACAGCTTCCTATTTGGTTTTAATACCAAAGGTGGAGTCGCCTACAGGTTTTGATAAGTTCCGACCCATCAGCCTTTGCTCTGTTTTTTATAAAATTTGCTCCAAGATTATTGTCTCTCGTTTAACAGGTTTACTGCCTCGCCTGATTTCTCTGGAGCAAGGTGCTTTTATTCCTGTAAGAAGCATCTTTGAGAACATTAGCCTCACTCAGGAAATGGTTCACTCCATTAATAGAAGAATTCATGGGGGTAATATTATGCTAAAAGTAGATATGGCAAAGCCTATGACCGTGTAGACTGGGCCTTTCTGATCAAAGTCTTGCTCAGGTTTGGTTTTTCTTCTCAATTCTGTGATTTGGTGCATTTTTGTATTTCTAGCCCTTAGTACTCGATAATGATGAATGGTACAGTTAAGGGCTTCTTTCCGGGAGGCCGAGGTCTTCGTCCAGGTGATCCGCTGTCACCTTATTTATTTATCATTCAACAAGAGGTCTTATCTTGGTTGATCCAGAAAAGTGTTCATGAGCACAAGTTTGGGTTGTTTTCACAGGCCCGTGGTACCCCTATTGTTTCTCATTTGATGTATGCTGATGATGTCATGATTTTTTCCAATGGTAGTCAGAGATCGGTTAGAGTCCTTCAGCAAATTTTGAGAAAATATGAGAGGTGGTCGGGACAGGCTATCAATATTCAGAAATCAGCATTATATTGTTTGAATAAAATTTCCTCTAGAAGGAAGCGTAGATTGTTAAGAAGCACGGGATTCAGAGAGGGGACTTTCCCTTTCAAATACTGCCGATTATCTTGGGAAAGCTTAAACAGGTTCACTTAGAAGATATGATGAATAAAGTGAGGCAAAAAATTAGCGGTTGGAAAATGCGGCTTCTATCTTCTGGTGGAAAGCTCATTTTGTTACCACATGTTATTTCTAGCATGGCGATTCACCTATTTGCTATTTTACAGGTCCCTCAAGTTATCATTTCCAAGATTCACAAGTTGATGAGTTCTTTCTTTTGGGGAGAATCAGATGGGCGGGATAAAAGAAAGTGGGTGGCATGGAGACATATTTGCAGTCCGGTGGAAGAAGGGGGGCTAGGTTTGTGGGCCCTTCAGGATTGTCAGAAAGCTTTGCATATGCGCTTCGCGTGGAATCTTATTCAAGGTAATTCTTTATGGGCCAACTTTTTCAAAGCAAAATATGTGGGAACAAAACCTTGGTGCTTAATTCAAGACTCAAAAGGGTCTAGATTTTGGAGAATGGTTGCAAATTGTATACTATTGTTGTTGAATAATTCGAAGTGGAAGATTAGAGAGGGAGATATTTTTTTCTGGTATGATAAATGGAGGGAGGATGGCCCTCTTATAAATAATATGTCTCCAGTTGGTTCCCCTTTGCTTAAAATAAAAGATTGTCGGTTATCAGACAATTGGGATGTGGATATGTTAGAAAGCTTAGTAGGGGGGAAAAGGTGGATGAGATTTTAGTTTCATTATCAAGGCCTAATTCGGGAAAGGATGTTCTGATTTGGACTCCGATGGAGACAGGTAAGTTTACTACTAAATCTACTTGGAACTGTATTCGTGTTAGGGGATCTTCTCTTGACTGGCATTCTTGGACTTGGCATAAATGTATTCCATTAAAAATGTCTATACACTTTTGGAGGGCTTGGCATATGGCCTTGAGTGTGGATGATAGATTGCAACGTATTGGTATTCTTATTGCTTCCAAATATGATTGTTGTATGGTAGGTCATATTGAAGATATGAATCATGTGATATTTGAGGGTGAGTTCCCAAAAAAAATTTGGTCCTTTTTTGCCACTCTTATTGGTATTCCTATTGGTAGAGGTTGGAAACAGAATGCAGGGATTTGGTTCAGGCGCGCTAATGCATCTACACAGGTGGGTTTTATTGTGGGTATTATGCCCATCATTATTACTTGGCGGTTGTGGAGGAGAAGATGTCTAGCTCGGATGGAAGGTATTTTGGAATCCCACAACACTATTATCCATTCTATTTGTGTATGGCTGGGTTCTCTTTGTCAAATGACTAAACGGCCCAAACGATTGTCTCATCGAGATGGTATGATTCTTGAGGCCTTGAAGATAAAACCGATTGCCCTGAATGTTCCTTCTTGCAGAGTAGTAAGGTGGGCTAAGCCACCATCGGGGTGGCATAAATTAAATACGGATGGTAGCAGTCTTGGCAATCCAGGTTCTTGTGGTATTGGGGGGATAATTCGTAACGAGTTAGGACAACATGTCCAGGCTTATGCTTCACATGTTGGTCTTGGCTCTAACAATAAAGCAGAACTTATGGCGCTTCTTCAAGGTTTGAGAATTTGCAAAGCTTTAAATATCACTAAGGTGATTGTTGAAATGGATTCAAAGGTGGTAATCTCTTGGTGGATGAGAGGCAGATGTGATGTATGGTATCTAGAGGATTTTTGGGAGGAAATTATTGAGCTGACCCGAACTATCCAATGCCAATTTCAGCATGTTTTACGTGAAGGTAATAGAGTGGCGGATTGGTTAGCCAAATCTGGGGCTTCAGGGGAGGAGTTGGTGTTCTATTCTCATTGTAGTATGCCTCGGTTTTTGCGAGGGTTGATCCGTTTGGATAGTTTAGGCCTCACATCTTTAAGATGTTAGGTTTGGTTGTTTTTCTTGTCTTATAGGATTGTCGTTTGTTTTATTTGGAGTTTGGTTTTTTTGGTTTTTTTTTTTATTGGAATGTGTTTTTTGTTGCCACGGTATTCCTCCGCCAAAAATGAGGGTTTTTAATATATATGGGAGGGGGTCACTCTTGGACATGTGACATTCCGCTCTTCATAAAAAAATAAAAAATAAATAACTATATAATATATAACTATAGTATAGTATAGTTTATATAATATTTATTAAACAAAATATATTATATTTTATAGTATATAATTTATTAAATATTATAATATATAGTATATATTATATACTATATATTATTAATATATTATAGTATATGTATTATAACTATATTATTACTAATATAATATACTATAGTAGTATATTATATTAGAGTACTATAATATATATTATATATTATATAATATAGTATATACATATATAGCATAGTTACTAATATATAATCTAGCGTATACATAATAGTATATTATATTAATATATATACTATCTATATATATAGTATAGATACTGTCTTTTTTCTTTCTTTTTTTCTTTAAAGTGAAACATAGTTCCATTCATTCATGAAAGTGGACAATTACAATTTTTAACCTGCAAAATACAAGTCAAATTCTAACAATTTCTTGCTCTTCAATCCACAAATTTCTTTGCGACTGACAGGGTCTTGTCCTAGGCCTCTAGACTAACCATCTAATAGACTAAACTTTGTCTTAGACCACCATCTAAGACAGCCCACACAACTCCCCCTCCCAAGGAGTGGAGTACAAACTCTACGGCCACCCTCGGTCCTAGAGACTATGTTTCCTACTGCTAACTAAAACAAAATAAATAAACAAATACAACTAAAAAAACCACTTAAAAAACATCCTAGGCTAGACCAAACAAAACACAGCCCATCCCAACCAAATATGTTGGGCTTCTCGCTCTTCAGCCCAAACAAAAACAGCCTAGCCCGCATACAAACCCACTTAGGGTTTCATCACTAACTTCTACTGCTGCTCCCTCACCGTGCGGGAGGTGCAGAGAAACACCATGTGCAAGGAAAGCACTCCTCCAAGCTCACGGCTCCAAGCTCCTCCTCGTCGTCTGAAAACAAGGGCTACTCACGGCTCCAAGCTCCTCCACGTTGGCTGAAAACACCGGATGCATGCATGCTCTCCAGAGGTCCTCCACAGGCCATAGAAAAATCTCTACTCTCCAGTATCTCGCGAAAGAAAACCTCAATGCATTTCTCCGGCGTTTTCACCTTCGTTTTGACTAGTACCGACTTGTGCGTTGTGGGCCACCCCATCTTCAACCTTCTCCACCAGCTCGTTCACCGTGGGCCACTTCTAGAACAGAGCAAAGGCCATCTTGAGTCTGGAACTCTCAGGACCGATCAGACCGTGTCTCTAACCCTCGCTCTATGGCCTCGAGAAACAGGCATCACTCCCTTAAAACATCTAGACCTTAACCCCCTAAACGCCTTGCACCATAGCGACATAGCCACGGAGACTAGATACCATCTCCTTTTATACACAACACCAGATCTAGGAACTAACATGGGCTAGACAGACAAAAGGGAAAACTAACAAAACCAAAAGAAAGAACAAAAGGAGCGGGAGGGAGGAAGGAACTGAAGCTCCCCCCTCCCTCTGAGGAGATTTTTGTTTTCTGGTTCTAGAGAGATGAGAGAGTTTCTCTCTCTAGAGAGTTTTTTCTATTTATGTCACAGTCCAGTAAGTTTGGTGTATAGATACTATCTACATCATATAGTATATATAATAGTATTAATATATATACTATCTAGTATCTATAATATATATATATTAAATATATATACTATATATACTATATATAGACTTTATACTATAGTATATATTATATATTATAGTACTCTAGTATATATACTACTATAGTAGTATATAGTATAAGACTATTATAGTATATATTATATATTATATAATATAGTATATATTATACTATTAATATATATATATATATCACATAAGACTTTATATAATAGTATTAATATATAGTAGTATATTATATAAGACTACTATAGTATGTCATATATATTATATAATATAGTATATATAATACATTAATATACTATATCATATTTGTATGTATAATAGTATTAATATATAATAACGTATAATAATATATATATATATATATATAATATTTAATATAGTATAGTAACTATATACTACTATATATATATACTATATTTACTATAGTAGTATATAGTAGTATATAGTAGTATAGTATGGAATGTATATAGTACATATACTACTATATGTACTATAGTATATGTAGTATATATACTATATATAGATTATAGTAGTATAATATACTCTATATTATGCATATATATATATATATATTATATAATATATAGTTCAACTATATATATATAAATGATATATAATATACAATTAATAAAGATTATTTTTTCATTTAATCAATGAAAATTGAGTTTACATGAAATTATATAATATTATATATAATAATAGATATATTTTTGGACCAATACGTTCGAACATACATGTTATACATTCTAATGTATTTAAAAAAGGGTAGCATTTTTCCCGCTTTAAGTTTGGGACACTAAAATGTTCGAACGTTTTGTTGTTATGTTCGAACGTTAAATTACAGCTGTGGGCGGGATTTTAAATACGCTCGAATGTATTGTTCAGAATTTGGGCGGGATAACTTAGCATTCGAATGTAAAATTAGTTATATTAGCAAGACAGATGAACGTTAATGAACGTCCGAACACTTATTGTATTAGAAACAAGAAATAAAACTTTCATGCACAGGAAAGCATAACCATTCTGCTTCATCCCGTGCATGAATTGAGAGAGAAGGAGACAGAGTTTTAGAGAAAGAGAGAGAGGAAGAAGAGGAGGCTTAGAGTGAGAGAGGATAGAGAGAGTGTTAGAGTGAGAGTGAGATAGATTGAGTTAGGGAGAGATTTTGTGTTTATTTTTTTTGTGTATATTTTTTTCCTTCCAAAGGAGAAAGTAAGGTAAAAATTTCAACTGTAAATATATTTACAATTTATATTGTATTTGTCAATTTGTTTTATATGTATTTAACTACCTAGTTTGTGAATTTTTTGAAGGATTGTTGAAAACTTGTGATTTGCAAGAGGAAGATATTGTGAACACAAGGTATATTATACTAAACTCTATTGTTAAATTTTGTTGAAGGATTGTTTGTTGTGAATTTTTTGATATATAGTTTATTGTGGATTATTTGTGTAATATGTGTGAAGGAATATTTGTTGTGAATTTTTTGATATATAGTTTATTGTGGATCATTTGTGTAATATGTGTGAAGGATTGTTTATTGTGGATTATTTGTGTAATGTGTGAAGGATTGTTTATTGTGTAATATGTGTGATTAAAGAATTTTTATATATATTATAGTATTTATGTAGTGTGATTATTTGTTGTGCAATATATTTATTATATTTGAAACTATATAATAACATTAAGATTTTTTAGATTAAGAATCCCTAATACAAATTATAATCTAATATATACTATAGTATTAGTAAATATAATATAAATAAGTACTATAATATATAGTATCATTATATAATAACAATTAAAATATATTAGTAGATTAAGAATCCCTAATATAAATTATAATCTAATATATACTATAGTATTAGTAAATATAATATAAATAAGTACTATATAGTATAATATAATTATACTATAACAATTAAAATTTATTAGATTAAGAACTAATACAATACAAATTATAATAAAATATATAGTATACTCTTAGTAAATAAGAAATAAATAAGTACTATAATATATAATATAATTATATAATAACAATTATAATTTATTAGATTATGAGTGCCTAAGGATAGTAAAAAAATATATATAGTATTTATCTATAATAAATATAGTGAGCTAATAGTTGTGTTATTTTGTTAAACTAGAGAGAGATATTGTAAATATGCTCATAAGCTTCCCCGTCTTGTAGAGAATGTTTGAGAATTATCTTGAAGAAATGTCTGTCAAGTTACTTGACTCTCAAAGTCTCTTCAGCCTTGAGGGTTATCAAGGTCGGATAGTTTGTGACAGTTAAGTAATTGGACATTCTTGGTAGACATGTTCTTTCAGGTAATTCTCAATCATTCTTTACAAGAAAGGTAGTGTGTAAGTATATTCTTCTATCTAACCTATTGTTTAACAATATAACACATGGGAATATGTGTTTGTAGCTGTTAATTCAATCAACATGGTTGTGAATTTGTTTGTAGTTTTTTTTGTAAGATATTGTATGACATTGCATAAATAACCTTAGACCCGTTTGGAAATTAGTGTACATTTAGGTGTACACTAATTTCTGAATTGTCCAGTGTGGACAGTTTGAGATTATATTATCTGTATTGCACATTCTTGTTATTCCTACTGAACATGTTTAGTATGAAGTTTCGGGGTCTTCCTTTCTTGTTCTCCAGGTATACTGTTCATAGGGTCACAATCCCTCTATGTGAACATGTATACTTGGAGAACTATGGAGAGGTGCTGCTGAAATTTCTACTGACGTGGAAAGTAGTAGAGTGACGGAACTTGTACAATATGGATAATATAATCTCGAATGGAATAGGACCAACTACCTTGAGAAAGAAGAATTTGAATGGAAGCATGACATGCATGTGTATTATATTATACTATGTGTTACTAATAATTAGATATTTTTAGAAATGGATAAAAGTTGGATGTGACTAGGCGATCAACTTGGAAAGGATTACATACCCTATGCACGTGGAATAAGAACCTTTATTGATTTTGCAAGGGCCTCTGCTGATAGTCGTGGTTACATTAAGTGTCCATATTGAGGTTGTAAAAATTTGTGTGCGATAGGGTTAGATGAAGTTGAAAGTCATATATTTGTGAATGGTATGGATTTGGGATATACTCGATGGGTACTACATGGTGAGTCATATGCATAATCAGCGGATGGATTATTCGGTCATCCGAATTATTCACGGCACGTGGATGATGATTATGAGCGAGATGAGATGGAGGAGATGTTGAGTGATATTGGAGCTGGGATGTTTATGGATGAGGTTGATGAGAATGCCTCAAGTGGTTGAGGGAATGATTCTGAGAATTTTCCTGCAATGTGGGAAGATCCAAAGCACGAGCTGTATCCAAGCTGTACAAAACATTCCAAAATGCTATTTATTGTACGGTTGATTCACATTAAGTCATTGTGTGAGATGTCAACCAAAGCAATAAACATGGTATTAGACTTATTTAACGAAGTGTTTCCTAAAGGGTCTGCGTTGCCAAAGAACTTTTATGAAGCAAAACAGTTGAGAAAGGGATTAGGGTTTGAGTATAAGTCCATACATGCATGCAAGAATGATTGTGTTTTATTTTGGAAGGAGAACCAGGAGAAACAAGCATGTCCTGTATGCGGAGAGTTGAGGTGGAAAGGTAAGAAAAGCCTGCCAGTTAAAGTCTTGCGATATTTTCCATAAAGACCTAGGTTGCAAAGATTATATATGTGTAAGAAAATAGCTCATGATATGAAGTGGCACAAGGAGAAAAGAGTTAATAACGACAGATTTATGAGGCACCCAGCTGACTCACTTGCGTGGCAATCTTTTGATAATCAGTATCTAGAGTTTGGGATAGAAGCTCTGAACGTGCATCTGAGACTCACAACCGATGGATTCAACCCTTTTGGGAATATGAGTACAAGTTATGCACTTGGCCTATAGTGTTGATTCTGTACAACCTTCCACCATAGAGGTGCATGAAGGCACCCAAATTTTTGTTAACTTTACTTATTCCCAGCCCGAGATCACCTGGGAATGACATTAACGTATATTTGCAGCGGTTGATTGAAGAGCTGAAAGAGTTATGGGAAACAGGCGTTAGAACTTATGATGTATTGACATCGACAACTTTTTAGATGCATGCTGTGGTAATGTGGACGATAAATGACTTTCTGGTATATGGGAATCTTTCCGGCTGGAGTACTAAAAGGAAGTTAGCGTGTCCGACGTGTAATAAAAAAACTACTAGTGAGTGGTTAAAATATTCTCAAAAGTTGTGTTTCATGGGTCATCGACGTTATCTACCAACAAATCATTCATGGAGAATAGAATCCGTTAAGTTTGATGGGCGAGTAGAGGATAGAATTGCGCCAAATGAGTTGTCTGGGGATACTGGAACAATCGGTACATGTGGCAACGAACAATTTTGGCAAAGGTCGGGGAAAGAACAAGAGAAAACAAGGTGCAGCAGAATTGAATTGGACAAAGCGTAGTATTTTTTTTGACTTGCCGTATTGGTCATCTTGCATGTTGCGACATAGTTTGGATGTAATGCACATAGAGAAGAATATTTGGATAATATACTGGGTACATTGATGAGCATTAGTAAAAAGATGAAAGCTACGATTAAGACGAGGAAAGATCTTGAGAGAATGGAAATTAAACATAATCTGCATTTACAGGTGGAAGGTGATAGGGTGGTCATGCCGCATGCATGTTTTACGATGACAAGGGAGGAGAGGATGGACTTCTGCAAATGGTTGCAAGGTGTAAAGCTACCAGATCGTTATTCTTCAAATATCAGTAGATGCGTAACCCCTTGTGACTGGAAAATTGGTGGATTGAAAAGTCATGACTGTCACGTATTTTTGCAGAAGTTATTACTGGTGGAAATTTGTGGGAAGCTAACATCTGTCGTACGTGTCGCCATAACTGAACTGTGTGTATTTTTTAAAGATTTGTGTGCTCGGGTAGTAAAGCGAGATATGCTGCAAAAACTGGAAGAAGACATTGCTATTATATTATGTAAATTCGAGCAGATCTTTCCGCCATCATTTTTTGATGTCATGGTCCATTTAGCAATACATTTACCCTGGGAGATAATGTTAGGTGGACCGGTGCAGTTCCATTGGATGTATCCAGTTGAAAGATATTTGGGTCGACTGAAGCGCATTGTTGGGAATAAAGCAAGAGTTGAGGGTTCAATAGCAGAGCCCTATATACACGATGAATGGTTAACATTTGTTCTTTTATATCTTCGTGATGTTGAGACATGATTTAATTGTCAAGAGCGAAATGCTGATCGTACTACTTCGCCTCCTCGCGAGCTATCAGTGTTTTCTCAAAATGTACGATCCTTTGGTGTACAAATGGGTTACGATTTACTTGATACAGAGTTGGGTAAAGTTCGGTGGTACGTGGTAAATAATTGTCGGGAGATTGATCACTATCTCAGGTATGTCGTTGTAAAAGGTTTAAATATTTCTAGATTCAATGAGGTTAACTATAACTTTTGTGACAAAATAATATGATTTTGCATATATATACAGTGAGCACATGGACAAACTTAAAATGGAAGGCGTAAAAAATATAGTGGCAAGACATGAGGAAGAATTTTTTGGATGGTTTGAGCAACGTGTATGAACCAAACTCTATTTGATATGTTAGATTATAAAAGTTTTAACTCTAGGTAATATTTAATAAATAACATTATTTCAATTGTTAGATTTTGGAACAACATGCTCGTGATCCCAAATCTGTCTCTTTTGAATTGTATGCATTGGCCCGTGGGCCCTCAAATAGAGCACTTCGATACACTGCATGCACAGTTGAAGGTTATAGATTCCATACTCTAGACCGTGAACGTAATAGAAAGACTTAAAACTATGGTGTGTTGGTCGAGGGGAGTTATGGAACAGATGATATTGATTATTATGGTGTCATTTGTGATATTATCGGATTGAAATATCTGGGTGAGTCTATAACATATGTCTTTAAATGTGATTAGTGGGATCTAGGCAGTGGTTGGGTTTCGATATATAGGGATAATCATTTTATGAGTGTCAATACTGCATATAAATGGTACGAAGATGATCCATTCATATTGGCTTGTCAAGCTACTCAAATCTATTATTTGATTGATCCAATGAAAAGTGCTGATGAAGATAGTAGAGAGATAACTTGGCGAGTCTACAAAAATTTCTCTCTCAAAATATATATGAAGTAGGAACGAATGTAGATTACGATATTAGTGGAGATGAAGATGACACTCCGAATGTAGAGGCCTATCAAGAAGATGGAAGGGGTATTAACTTATTTGTTGACCTCGGTGCACTCGAGTTGCTCCCCTTATGAGAGATGACATCCCACTCATCCATCTCGATCCATCTGTATTAAATGATCATTCAATTGAAGAAAGTGAGAAAGAATAAGAGTCAAAAGAAGAAGACGAAGAAGAATTCGGAGGGGAAGTGGATAAGGAGGACGAAGAAGAGATTGATGATGATGAAGATGTTACAAAGAGAGATTCTGAAACAAGCATGGAAAATACATCTGAAGATGAGGACTTAAAGTACTAAAAACTTTATTCATATGAGTATAGAATTTTATAATAATAATTAATTTCATCTAATTAATTTTTTTTTATATATAATCAATTTCAAGTATGCCGCCAAAAAGGCAAAGAAGAAATATGCATCCTCCACCAAGTCCAAGTCCCAAACCCATTGAGGACTCCCCACTTATTGAGTCTGTTCCTGAAAATGATGTTAACACTAAAGAGAATGATGCCCAGTCGACACCTACTAGTAAGGAAATGTCGTTGATAATTATTTATATAGTTAATATTTTTGTCTCAATAACTATATAAGTATAAAAATTATACACATTATCTATATTAGTTGATGCATCCGCTCATCGCGGTCGTGGCTATACACGCGGCATCTCACTTGAGAAAATTCGAAGGCATGGCAAACTAAAGATCACAATTCCTGATAATTCCACTGGAGGAGTAGATGATAATACAGCAGCGCTTTCCTCCTATATTGGTATAGTAGTTTGAGCTTATACTTCGTTTTATGTGCGCTCCTGGTGAGATGTGCCGAATGAGATTAAGGAACACATTCGGAGTCGTGTGCTGGTGAGTTTACTTTGACAGTTCATTTTTTTCACCTAGATTAGTATATTATATTTTTTACGTAATTAATTTATAATTAGGATGAATTTGACCTTAACTTTGGTCGTAGCGAAGATTTGAGAACATGAATGAGTTAATGGCTACACTATTCCGACGTCACAAGGGACGATGTCACGACCACTTCAAGAAGTTTGAGTCCTTTGAAGAGGCTGCACAGTCACCTTTCCAGCAGATAAAGTTAGACGACTAGATAAAGTGTTGTGATCTTTCTGCATCGTCAGGTATTCTAGATTTATTTCCATTAATTATTTACATTAATATTTGTTGTTTATCTTATATGTATATATATATTACAATTAACATTCTTAATGTGCATTTGTAGCACTTAAGTTCTACAAATGCACATAATAGATCCACTCTGACTATTCACCATCGTGCTGCTTCAAGATCATTCCATCGTCTTGCTGAAAAAATGGTAATTATTAAACTATATAATTCATTTATTTTCCTATTATTCTTTTATTTAAGTACTAACACTATCTTTTTAAATTTGCTAATGTTGTTTTGTTAGAAACGTGATGATCCTGAAAACTTTTCCCTCATTCATGTTTATACTGCTGCTCACACTAATGAGTATAGTGAGTGGATGGATCCTGCCTCTGCAATTAATTATATAAGCGGTGTTCCTTTTGTTAAATAAATTATGCAACATATGGTTAAATTATTTTTTATTTGTATTTCTTGTAATATGTTACCTATTGTGTATTTTGATCTTTCAAACTACAAGGAAAAATGATGGAGTTGCAGTCAGCTTCTGGGGAATCCTCTACTAGTGACATAGACATTTTCACACAAGTGCTCAGGCCCAACTCTAGTATGGCAAAAGGTTTGGGACGATCTTTCAAGCATTCCGGTTCATCCTCCTCGACCTCATCGACTTCACAAATTAATAATCTTAGTAAAGAGTTAGAAGCTGCACGACGCGAAAATGAGTATATGAGGTCCAAACAGCAAGAGTTGGAGTCCCTCTTACAGCGACAGTCTCATTTAGAGATGCTTTTGCAGGAACAACAAAGAGATCAGGATGAAAGAATACGTAGTGAGGTCCAAGAGCAAGTGCAGCGCGAGATGATGTTGCAAATGGAGCGTGTTATGTCAATGCAACAGAATCATGATGGACGAGGAAAAAAAAGAAATGAATTTTATTAGTGTATTAAATTTTTAATATCTACTTGGAAAACAGTTACAAACATTGTTGGTTGTGAAAATATGTTATGTAATATGATACAATTAGTATAATTGGTATGTTTATTAATGGGATGAGTTTAGTATTTCTGATATGTACGTTCGAATGTAAATAAATACGTTTGAACAGTATTCCACATTAGAACGTAATCACACAAAATTGAAACATAACGTTCGAACGTTAACACTGACAATGGAAATTACGTTCGAATATTTAAACTTTTAACGTTCCAAACCTCTGAACGTACTTATTGCATTCGAATTCTAGTTTCTAAACATTGGAAAGAACGTCCGAACGTTATGATTCAAACGTTCGGACATTGTTTCATTTACGTTGGAATCTAAATTCGAACATAACATTCGAACATATAAACATTTGAACATAAATATGATACGTTCGAACTATAATCAACAAACGTTATCTGCTTTCATTCGGATGTGAATTTGTCTGGTTTACGTTCGAACGTTATAGTTTTCTTTCGAACGTAATATTCTGTGACAGATTCTAACTGTCACAGAAAAGTAAATGTTTGAATGTTATTTAAAACGGCACATCACAAACCGTCACTAAAAATATTTTTAGTGACGCTTGTACAGTAAACTGTCACCATATGTATTCTGTAACGCACATTTTGTGACGGTGTGGGTGACAGTTAACCGTCACCTAATGTATTTCGTGACTTTTTTCCTTTTTTTGTGACAGTTTCATCTGTCACTAAATCCAATTTTTGTTGTAGTGAGTACAATAGTTTTATTTCCATACTATAGTTATGGAGTGCCATCTCCAATACTCTTTATATTATAGACTTGTTGGACAAGTATTGTAACCTTTTGGATACTAGCTATCACGTGAATTTTATGAAGCATGCTTATGTTTTGAGATATATTACTTTTGGTACATAGTATTGTTGGAAGAAAAAAATTATCCACTACGAATATTGCACATTGCTAAATGCATGCTAGGTGCATTGCATCCTTAATTGCCATGAATGAGAGCATATAATATTGTGTTGACTGTCCTAACATTTCAAAGTCTGTTTGATTCCAAACGAAATTTGGGGTGTCATATTGGCTCCCTTTGAAGAATCTGACTCTAAAGGCTCTCTTAGGTGTTTACGATCTCAAAAGTGAGATTTTAGCTTTTGCCTTAAACTTTTTATAGACATAGAGGTTGGTCAGGTCTCCTTCTGACTCCCGCTCTGTTACATGATCACGCGCAACTACTTTTACAAAGTCAATGGAGAGGTTTCTCATCTTTTCCTTCTACTCGTCTCCATTGGTGGTTTATCCATTTGAATTGGCGGGGTCTTCACATATAGTCCCTTAAAGGCCCATGATCAATTAGAAGCTCACCATGTAAGGATATAAGAAAGAAATGAAGAAAGGGAGGGTATGCTAGCTACAAAAACTCGATTAAACATAAAACTTGGATGAGACATGAAGTTGGGTAGATGGGACGTATGGACTTGAAAAGAGGAGCGAGGCGAAGGGTTCAACTTTGAAGAGGAAAAAGAGCAAGAGAGCTTATAAGACCATTTCTCGTAGAAACGTGCATCAGAGTAATTGTAGAGACCTTAATAAGAACGTAGAGCTTGTATTTATGGTGGATTTTACACCCAAAACCCATGGATGTAGGCATCAGTGTCAAATCACTTAAATCCTTATATAATTTTTTCAGTCATTTATCATTAGTAAGTTAGCCAGAGATTAAGGCTTTAAGCATTCCCCCCCCTGCACAAAGCACCAGTACCAGTACTTAAAGAAGAAATAGTCATTCGACCCTAGTGTTGAGTTTCCTATTATTATTTTTCTGAAAATAACAGTACTAAAATTAATTAAGTGAGAGTTTCTCCTTTTCCTAGTGGATCTAAATTAAGTACATTTCGATGCATTTAATCCTTACGTACTTAATTTGCTTAATTTGTCATTCATCATCGTATCCTTCCATATAAGTCTATACGGCCGACAAATTAAACATGACAACATTCGTATCACTAAAAATATAATTGTAAAAATTATGTATCATTTTCAACTATCACAACAATATTCAATAAATTGAATGGACAGTTGACCAATATAATGAAAATAAGTGTCAATTCCTTTTCATTTGAATTTTTAATTTATTGGTCATATACCAATACTTTTCCACTTTATACACGAACAAAATTTATTACATGAAATCCTAGGACAGAAAACCTCAAATCTTGGGAACTGGGAGAATCCACTCGTTTCCTCCGATGAAAGTGTTGCTCAAGAATGGCTTTGCTTGTTCGTCAGTAAGAATCTTTCCAAATGAACGTTTTGTGGTGCTTGCCCCTGGTCCCGAGCATTTGTATTCTCCGTAAAACACGCTCCTAATTATTAACGTGTCAATATAATAATAGATCATATACTTAAATCTATTAAAATTTAAAAGATAAATAAAAATTCGAAAAAGACGGGTTAGTTGGTTGCATACTCTTGGTTCTTAGCCGGCATCCAGCCGTCGCTATTGATTTGATTACCCATGAATGTAAGGGCAAAGACAACCCGAGAAGTCTCCTTCCATGCGCGACCAAGGTACATATCACCGGTCCCCGATATCTTGCAATCGATGAAAACGAATCCGCTGTCCTCTGAGCTGTCGTCCATAGACTGTGCTGCGATCACACCCAAACTCTCTGCCACCGAGTTTATGGTGGTGTGCTGCATATTTGTACATATATATATATATATATCCCGAGTTTCAGCTCTGCATGCATTCTTAATTTAATTTTTAAATATCCAAAAATGGCAAAGATGGTTGGTAGCTTACCCTGTAGATGGATTTTCCATTTCCAAAGATGAAATCAACAGTGCCTTCAATGTAGCAGTTCTCAAACAAATGCCTGCCCTGGTCATCACATAAGGTGTCTTGGAACCCTATGAATTTGCAATTATGGAATGCTGCCTTGTCCCCTGATATCCTCATTGCCACTGCCTGTCCATCTGACTTTTTAGGATCTGGCTTTGGAGAAGAATTCTGTAAAAAACAACCCATCCACAAAACGGACATTAGCACTATATTTTATTTCGAGTAAACAATTAAAATTATTATTAAGATTCATAATATAGTTTTAAAAGAGTTGTTTCTTTTCTTCTCTCTCTCTTTTATTTTTTATTTTTTTATTTTTATTTTTTATATTTTTACGTTGAAGAAGAAAAGGAAAAGCAAAGAAGCACCTCAAAGATAATATTGACGGCCATGAAGTTGTCAGACTCAACGACGACCGTGGCGCTGTTAAAGGTCCCATATTTCTTTGCTGTACCATCATACGATATGGTGGGCATATCACCCGGTTGCCCATAGAACGTCACGAAGGGCTTCGTCCTATCGACTAAAACTTTTTCCTTGTACGTACCCCCACCAATCGATATAATCACTCGATCTGTATTTCCCGACGGAATACTCTTCACTGCATCGTTAATCGTCTCGAAATCTCCAGAACCATCTGCTTTGACCTTAATGATTTTCATTGGTGTACTGCTAAGGCCCGCAAGGAGGATATTGTCGAAAGCTCTGCTCTTTGAAGCCTTTTCATACTGTTTCATGTTCAGCGCAATCCATGCATCTAGTTTTGATGTTGGCTCCGATGGCACCGTCTGGTTGGCAAGGCATACAACTGTTGGGAGAAGTCGGAGAACGAGGAATGTGGCTTGAAACCACACCGTAGCAGCCAAAAGTGCAGGTTTCAAAGCCATTTCCGACTATAAGTGTTCAAGGAATGTGATTACTACTCTCGCTGCGGGCTTCATGCATATGTTTGTGTTATTTATAGGGAAAAGAAAAGAGAAACAGATCAGAGAATACGAGTATGTGAAGCTGAACGTGATTTCCGCGCCAAACTTCAATCTCAGGGGGAGCAGCTGTTGTTTTAGAGAGCTTTTTTTTCGAACTATAAGGCCAGCCGTAGTTTCAGGGTATTTGTATCGTATGTATGGTTAAAAGTTAGAGGTAATAAGACATCGTTAGAGGATTAAGGGTTGGATCTAATTTTTGTTGGAATTCAACAGCTTTAATGCATGTAAGGCATATAAAGGGACACGTGTTCAATGTTTCATGTTTGGGACCTTTGTTGCACACCGTTCCTATTAATTTAGGATACTACTTTCCTTTTCAATCTTTTTGGTTTGCACGTTAATTGTTAGATTTAATTTGGAATATTAATTAAGCAGTACGAGTAAGAGATGCAAATAACAATTAGGAGTAAAACGTATATATATGATCAATAATATATTTATATTTGGTGTTAAAATTTATGGACGATCCAAACCGAAGCAACATACTTCCTGTTTATATAGGAAAACACCCTCAACATGGTCATTCCCACATCTGTTCTGCTATTCACCTAAAGAAAAAGAGAAAGAGAAATGATATTTGCAGTCGTGGTTATGCAAGTGGCGTATAGTCACTTTGAAAAAAATGAATTAATATGAAACCCATATGAAAAAAAAAACTAACTTTTTAATCGTGGACCCCACTCTTTTTCAAAGCGATTGCGCGGCGTTTGCAATTCCACGACTATATGTAACATTGCTGAAAGAAAAATCTCGCCTTTTACTTTACTTCCACCGGCATTTTATTTTATTTGGTTTTTTCTTTTTTCCTTTCTGTTTTTTTTTTTTTATTTTTATTTTTTTCACATATAGCCGATTACCCCCATTTGCGCATGCAAGCTTGCCCCTAGTAGAACTGTATATATAAGGGGTCTTTAATCGTCATGCATCAATTAATTAGGCCTACAAACCATCCGCCCAAAGTAGATTTGGGCCTGGCTCAGGGCAGGACATACCAAACCGACCCGACCTGCAGAAGCTGGGTGGGGTTGAAATTTTATTTATTTATTTATTTTTATTTTTATTTTTTTTCCTTAAAATTGGATTTTCTGTTCCTAATCTAGTCCCTAGTCCTTGTTATAGACATGCTCATTGGAAGTTCTTAGGCCCAGCCTCAAAACACATGCTCATTCTCACTCAGCCGTAAACCTTCCACTAAATTTACATCTAAAGTAAAATGCCAGTTTTTTTCTTCCCAACTTGAGATTAAGAGTTGCGGTCAAATTTGACAAAGAGGCATAACTTAAGAAGGTAAGATATAACACCAAATTAAACGAACACTAGTCTAGCCAGCCCCATGTGAATTTGGAAACCAAATCCATGAGAAGTGAATGTCTGGACATTGGGATTTTGAAAACGGAAAATGAAAACTATATCAGTATCCCAATCGATACAAAGTTTATAATGAAAGTTACAAAAACAACTCAACCCTGTCGTGCTGATCACCGTATGATGGTTTTCACTCTTCCATTGCATCTCCTCCTTCGATCACCTCCACCCAGCCTTCTTCTTCAGGGGAGCAATCGCTGTTAAGAGAACTTCTATAACCACAATAACACAGCATAGTCATACAATCAATGACTGATTTCAAGAAGAGGCACAAAATACAAGGGGCCGAATATGTCCATTTCAATCTTAGTTCAACATAGGAATTGTACCAAAAAAAAAAAAAAAGCCTTTGGAATAAAGCCCCTAGCTAAGAGTTTAAGGTGAACATTCTCTAAAGGAATTACTTATTACACATATGCTATAAATAATTGTATGCTAGGGATGTTGTACGTTATGTCTATGTAATAAATAAAGTTTGGAAGTATCATGTCCCTGACCATTCTTCTTACGAAAGGAAAAGCTTTGGATTGACAGAGGTACGTGGATTTGGCAACAGATGGCACACAAACATGTCTCTACATGACACGAAATGGTTCCAAGAAAAGAATCACACAAACATGGCAACATGACAAAAACAGCAACCAACCTCATGTCAATAAACAAAAAGTTACACAGTCAGCACATCAGCACACAAGCAGACCTAAGCTTAAAACAGAAGTTTTGTGTCCATCAGCACACAAAACTTCCATGTGCTATACTCACTTGGCTTCAATACCACTCCAATCTTGTGAAAGACATTACAGAAGATAACACACAGAAGTTTCAAGATCGAGAAATGTAAAGTGTTCAAAAGAATTAAAGATCATATTCAATCAATTTCCTTTCCACCTCATTTTTAGCTTAAAATGATCATAATAATTAACAAAGGAGTACTATGTATTTCCTAATTAACATTAGGGTGTAGGTGCAGCCCCTATCCTTCCCACATCCACGTACAACTTAAAAATTGCAATAACATCATGAGAAGTAATCATACACTACCAAACCAAGGCTTAGGTAACATATTATAAAATTTCGACTATGCATGGATGGTTGGGATTCTGTTCCGATCAAAGCTTTGTGTTTTTTTAGGGGGTGTTGAGGTACAAAGATAATTAATTACCACCACTAATTTCGCTTTCAAAGTCAAGGAAAAGCTAGGCATAGGGAGGATTAGTACTTAAGCTAATTAAATCGCATTATATATAGTTTCACAGAACAAATGAACTGTAAACTATATATAATCAGGTTGATTTGGATTTAGATTGGATCATTACAGGCAGGCATATGTATTAGACCATTGATATCCCGACACACGCAAAACAATAATACTGACGACCCACGATGACTGCACATGTATTTGCCTGCATCATCATCGCCGTCACAACTGCAAATGTATTTGCCTGCATCATCATCGCCTGATAATTGCATCATCATTGCCTGCACATGTATTTGCCTGATAATTCTCGCGTTTCACCTCTCTCTCTCTCTCTCTCTCTCTCTCTCTCTCTCTCATGAATACAAACTATAACCCTAGACACGTACAATTTAAAGCCAGTAAGTCGTGTACCACAACAAAGAATTAGTGTTTAAGTAGGCTGATAAAAAAAATTAATTATAAAGGTAGAGTACCTAGCTATATTATTAATACGTTTAGTTTATTTTATGTGCTTCTAGAGGGCCTATAAAGCTAGCGGATCTTCACCAAACTAAGTTCATGTATCATTTTATATAATTGCCAGTAAGTCCGATGAATCTTTTTTGTGGTATGGCTCTCCACATGGAGACCGTACGCCTTTCTCTACAGTTGACGCTTTCTTCCGAGCAGTTCTTGTCTTGTTGGCCGCAGTTACAAATTCTAGGCCCACACCCACACGCAACCTCGATTAACGATTAATCTCTTTAGAGCAATGTTACATACAGTCACTTTTACATACTCTTTGCGCACTCCACTGATATGATTGGCTGGATTAATTTTTTTTTAATATCCAACCAATCATATCACTGGAGTGCACAAAAGAGTGCACAAAAATGACTGTACATAAAATTTTTGATCTCTTTAAAACATGATGCGGACTGTCAACAATAACTATGCATGCACGACTTCCATTCCATATCGTCTGGTTTCATTAATCATCCATATGTATTTGTTTCTTTCCAAGGTACCTTTTTGTCTCCAGTTTCCGACAGCAAGATATGGGTCATGTTCATGTTTTATGCCTCGTACGTGGATGCTTATATATGATTTGAGGCAACCTAATTTGCCTGTAAATGCATATTGATTATAATATGCCTCGATCTGTGTTTGGGTTGGCGCGCATTATTCTTAGAAACTAGGGGAAGTTGCAAACATAGAAATTTTGTCAAATAGCTAGAAATTTAATAAGCATATATGAAAAATATTTATTTTATCATATATAACAAGATATCGCGTTTGAATAAATTAATTAATTGCAAAGATTAGTGTCCAGTGAGTGTAACAATTGGCATTCTTTCGAAGCAAAGTTATCGAAACTAAGCTAAAATGTCGGTTATAAAAGATATCTTGAGACGCGATGTTTGCGACCAATTAATAAGCGACCAAATAAATGATTTTGTTTTATCTATTGAGTAATTAATGGTAAATACAGTTATGAATTGTGTAAGTACTATTTGTTTTTTAAAAAATTTTATATGCAATCATTTTTGTATATTCTTTTGTGCATTTTACTGATGTGATTGACTGTGTATTAAAAAAATTGATTCAACCAATAATATCAGTAAAGTGCGCAGTGAATACGTAAAAGTGACTGTATGTAATATTATTCTTTGTAGCCTAAAAATTAAACGAAGTATATTTTGAACACACTTATAGTGATAAAGATATATAAGTTTGAAGAACCTCAAATCAATGGTAGATCTTCCTAGGTGGTTGCTAATCAAAATGAGCTGTGGCCTTTTTTATACAAAAGATTCTAGTTATCATTCTTACACAAATCATAAATCATTTTTTTTATACAAAAGTGATTATATGTGTAGTGTATGAATGATGAATAGAATAATTCAATTTGACGTACAATTAGTTTAGTAGAAATATAATAAAAGACAATTTTACAACTTATCATCTGGCACATCATACTTATTTTTATTTATTTATTTATTTATTTATTTTAAACTAATTGAGTTATTCTACTTATTATTCATACACCACATATTTAGAAAGAGAAAAGAAATTAAAAATTTAAAAATTATATGTGACGTGTGATGTAAAAATGATGAATAGAAAATTTCAATCAATATGAAGTGATTATCCGATTCTCTTTTCAATTATTAGATGCTAATAAAACATAAATTCTATCAATCAAATAAATGTGACATGAGTCTTACATATAATAATCTCAAATCTCTAACATTTTAAATGAAAGGTTTGGTGTGAAATCAAAACCACATGTACATAGAGCACCGCTCCCCCTCCACAAAAAATAAAAAATAAAAATAAAAAATAAAAAGAGAGATATGAATGTATAAATGTGGGACCTAGAGATAAAGTATATCATAAATAAGGGACAAAAATTCTAATAGAGTAACATGCACTCGATAGTCGTGAGGTTGGGGGTCCCTATTGAATTGCCAAAATCCTGATTTCTCGAGGCTCTTCCCCACGTGGTCTGGTCTTAGGCCACTGACTGGATGACATGCTGAGCCTGAGTTCACTTTTCCCTAATCTGAAAGACATAAATGCCCCCTAAGGCAAGATGCATGATTGGGGAATCTTTTCATTAAAAAGCCGCGAAAGATGGGCATGATCAGCTCCGTCTTCTTCGATCCTGACAAGGGCAGGGTAGCAAGGGTATTTCGATCTCTTGACTTGTCAAGTTATTTTTCATTTCAGAAAATATTATACTCTAAATTCTCATTTTATTTTTATCTCATAATATAAAATATGATATATTTATTTTTATTAAATAATAAAAAATATCTAATAAAAAATTATTTAATAATAATAAATATATCACATCTTATATAATAAAATAAAAATAAAATAATAATATGATATATAAAAAATATTACTATTTAGAGATTGGTCAAGATTCCATTAATCTCATAAGGGAAAAAGGTAAATTACAAAATGATCGATCATTTAAAAAGTTAGGAAGTCGGAACAAGTACTAGCGGTCACGAGGTAGTTAGGAAAGTTAATTGTGCAGCAGTGAACTATTCTGAGTATTGGTCAGATGGCGGAAGATATTAAGGAAGTTCTGAGTAACAGACCATCATGGCAGATTAAGTACACTCCTAGAAAGGGGAGCAAGGTAGTACATCTGTTAGCTAAATTTGCAATAAACTGTGAGGACGAGAGAGTATGGGTGGAAGAAGGTCCTTCTTGTATTCGTAATCTTGTCATGCTTGAAAAGCAAGTTTATGTATAACTGTTTATCATGATTTAATAAAGGAAAAATATAGTTGTAAATATAATTATGTATTAATGTGATGTGATTGATTAAAAAGTAAATTTTATTGAAAATAGTGTTAATTTAAATTTTAAGTATGAATAAATTAGTGTTGGTATACAGATTAGTGTGTGACTGTGCTTGTACGTAGTAAAACTCTTTAATAAAATACAAGTATTTTTGGGCTAAAAAAAGAAAAGAAAAAAGGGTACTTTTGGTCATGGTAAATTACAAAATGATCGATCGGTCAAGACTCCACCATTCTCGTAGGGAAAAATACAGAAACACCAATAATAAGATGTGTCATATTATCTAAAAGAGTGCTCTACAGCCATGGGGGGGATCCAGATTGGGGTCCCAAGTTACAACAGTGCAATTTTTGTTTTTCGCTTTTTGTTTTTAATGTATTTTTTAAAAAAATAAGTTCACAATATTATTAAAAAATATTTATTTAATCAAGAAATTAAAAAAAAAAAAAAGAATTATACAGTCAAGATCCCTTAGATGTGGCTTTAGCATTTCCGTTATCTACAACCGGTATTTAAAAATTTTAAAAAATTCACAATCAATATGAATAGTACAAATTTATTAAGATTTAAAATTATCAATAAATAGATTTAAAAGTAAAATAAATATATAAATTTAGAAAATAAACAAACTAAAAAATAAAGACACGTAAAATTTTAGAAAAACATTAGATATTTAAAACAAACATAGATTAAAAAAGATTTAACTAAATTTAAAAAAAATAACATTAAAAGTTTCTAAGACACATGAGATTATAAATAAAAAATATATACTAAAATTGTTAAATAAAATTATTAAACACTTATAAAAATTAAAAAAGAATTGACGCTAAATAAGATTAAAAAATATATAACAAAACTTTAAAAAAGGATGGCCACCCCTATGTGGGGGCCACCGAGGGCGGCTGTCCACAGCTCTCATTGACCTTGAAGAGGATCCTTCTTCTTCTTCTTCTTCTTTTTTTTTTTTTAAATATATACGCTTTTATAACGATCTAGTTAGACTTTCTTATGCACTTTTACCATTTTGATCAAAACCACAAGATTGTCTCCTCGATGATCATTCTCTTTTTCTTATGTTTTATTCACCAACCAACTTGCCATTTATTATGCATAACTTAGATTTTAGAGGTAGTCTAAAGCCGGCTAGAGTGAAGTCAAAACTTCTCTATCTAGGAGGTGTCTTAATTTTCTACTACACTCTTTGTTGCGTTTTCAATAGAGCATTGTGTATCGTTTGGCTTGTAGGAGACAACTTTAATTATTGAGTAAGCTTGCCTCAAATTTAAAATAAAGATGGACATGGAGTTGCTCATCTCCCAAACGGAAGCACTATCATGGCAGAATCTTCACTTGCGGACAACACCAGAAGCAGCAAAATCAATATCAAATAAAGTTCTAATTAGAAGGTTAGTAGGTAATAGACCTCTAAACAAACTTGCTATCCACTCATGCATCAAAGCCTTGTGGAAATTCATTCAAAACTTTTTGATTGATGATATGGATGTCAACAAATTCATTTTTACATTTAGAACTCCACAAGATAAAGTTAGAGTTCTAAACCGAGGCCCTTAGAACTTCAAAGATCATTTGATGATTTTAAAACAATGGTCCTCTAGTGCAACCATAGAGGAAATCAGTTTAAATCAAGCAACATTCAACATCCAATTGCATGGTTTACCTCTGGACCATTTTAATATGGAGAATGCAGTGGATATTGGGAAAGTGATAGGTAATCTCATCAAAGTATAAGTCGACCCGATTTATGGTCTAGCCTTTCGGAAATTCATAGGCATCAAGGTTGAAATAGATATCACAAAGCCATTGAAAAAAGGCTTTCCATTGCCAAGATTGGGTAACAAAGTAGTTTGGGTAGCTTTCAAATATGAAAAACTTGAAGATTTCTATTATGCTTGTTGTAGGCTTGGATGCACCCAATTTTTTTGTGGATTTCTCCAATCATCTCCTACAAAAATTAGATTCGGCCCATCCCAAAGTAGAATACAATTCCCCCTCAAGGCATCTCTCAATCATTTCAACAAACAAAAGAAGAACTTTGAAGAGATTTTTCTGGCAAGCAGAAATGGAGGATCCTTTGACTTCGTATTATAACATGCCAAATGCAAAAAAGGAAAAATGTCGAAGACGCAAGTTGCAAAGCTGGGAAAAGCCAAGAAAGCTCATCATTAACGAAGAACATGCAATCCTATAACTGTGAAGAAGAAGAAAACATCCTATCCAAAAGCACCCCAGAGCTGAGAAACTTCTTTCCATCCTTTTCAAATCAAAGAAAAATCAACGTCATCAGGAAGATTTCAGAATCTGCATCTTCGAATGTACAGTTTAGCTACAATAATCAAGCTTCATTCATTACCCCAACAACTAGAGTTAATCCATTCACTGTAGTCTCAAACACCAAATCTAAATCTCTTTGTCCTTACTGTAGCAATATCCCCCTTTTGACTCAAGGAGTAAAGATAAGGCCACTACATGAAATATGGGGCAGACTGGTTTAACTAAATTTGAACACAGGTCTCAAAGAACTAATGGATCTTAATGGGCTCATCGATATTGGATATTTAGGACCAAAATTTACTTGGACTAACAAAAGGCATGGGTTGCACTTATTAGAGAAAGGCTAGACAGAGTCATAGCTAATAAAGAATGGAGGCTCCTTTCCCTAGATGCCTCACTACAACACTTAGCTTCTTCAGCCTTAGATCATCATCCTATTCTTCTAAACACCACGGTCACACCTCGAAATGCGCCATTATTCAGGTTTGAAGAATTCTAGACTCGTGAGCCTTTAAGCCATCTTATAATAAAAGAAGCACTCAAAGTCCAAAATAATATCAAGCAGATTGAAAATGAATTATTTGAAGTCCAAAGCAACTAGATGACATTGAACAGCTAGGAACTAGAAATAGCGTTGCAAAACAAGCTTCATAAATCGAGAGAAAGTGAGGAGATATTATGGAAGCAGAAATCCCGCATTACATGGCCACCTTAATGGATTTGAACACGAAGTTCTACCATTTGACAACCACAATTCGTCAATGGAGAAATGCAATTGACTTAATCAAGCTAGGGTTAGGTAACTGGTCAATGGACCCTTTAGTAATTGAATCAGCTTTCAATAATCATTTTAAAACTGTTCACACATCTTCAAAGCCTCAAATTCAAGATCAATTAGGCCACTTATTCGACAAACAAATCACTGAAGAAGAAAATGATATGCTGAACAAGTTACCAGATGAAACAGAAATATTTGGTGCTCTCAGGCAAATCCCAAATAATAAAGTCCCAGGCCCAGACAGTATGAAAGTCCTCTTCTTCAAGCATTATTGGAGCATTATAAAAGTAGAGGTCATTCGAGCAATGCAAAATTTTTTCTTGAGTAGGAACCTCCTAAAGCAAATGAACCATACAAACATAGCACTTATCCCAAAGTCTCAGAACCCAAATTCTCCAAGCCAATACTGTTTAATAAGCCTCACAAATGTCAACTACAAGATAATCACAAAAATCATGGTGGACCGGCTCAAAGGACTGCTTCCCAAAATAGGAAGCAAAATAATTTCTCCTTTACAAACAACCTTTGTCCCAGGGAGAAACATAAAAGAAAATACAATGGTTGCTCATGAACTCTTCCATCTCCTAAAAAAGAAATCCGGGAAAAAAGGATTGATGGCTATGAAGTTAGATATGGAAAAGGCTTTCAATCGAGTGGAATGGGTCTTTCTTTTGTGTAGTAATGAATACCCCGGGCTTCAATTCAAACTAGATCAAGCTAATAAAAGAGTGCATCACTACAACAACATTCTCAATTATTATAATGGCTCACCTAGAGGTTTTTGCAAAGCAGAAAGTGGAATAGACAAGGAGATCTGATATCTTCGTTCCTATTTATATTAGTCATAGAAGTACTATTAAGACTACTTTTAAGAGCAAAAGGACAATAAGAGATTGAAGGGATCAAATTAAGTAGAAGCAACCCACCAATATCTCATTTGGTCTTTCCTAATGACACAATCACTTTTGCAAAAGCCTCAGAGCACAATGCACAAGGCATCTCAAAATGTCTGGAAAAATATCAAAATTGGCTGGGCCAAAAAATAAACCTCTTAAAATCATCAATCTTTATAACAAGGAATGCAAGTAATCAAAATAAAGTTCCCATAACTAATTGGCTTCCATAAAAAGCTTCTTCCGCCAAAATGAAATGCTTGGGCTTCCAACATCTTTCAACAGAAGAAAAAAGAAAACTATGCAGATTTGCTGAACAAAGTAGAGAAAAAATTAGAAGGATGGAAGGTGAAACTACTAGCACAAGCAGGGCAAGTACAATTCCTTCTTATTACATGAACACATTTCAACTTCCAAAGTCAGTATGCAAGTCTCTCGATCGAAGCTTAAAAAAATTCTGGTGGGGTTTTTCAAAAGATAAAACCCACAAATTAACTATGAAATCATGGAAGTCGATTTGTCTACCAAAAGCAATAGGAGGTCTGGGTATCAGATTGTTATGAATCAAGCCCTCTTAGCTAAGAGTGGTTGAGAACTGAGTGGTCTGAGAAATGGATTATGGCATTCCATTCTATCTTCCAAATACCTCCATAACAACACATTTTGGTCAACAACTCCAAAACCTTCAAACTCTCCTATGTGGAAAGGCATTCTCAAAACCAAAGACCTTCTATCTAAATGTAGGTGTTTTCAAATTTTCAATGGTCGATCAGCTAATATTTGGTCTAACCCATGGATCCCAACTCTTAAAGACTTCAAGCCAAAACCGATCTTAAATATGAATCCACTCACCCATTCATAAAAGTATTTGATATTATCCTAAACAATCCGAAATCCTGAGATATCCAAAAAATGCAAAATCTTTTTGATCAACCAAACATAACAAAAATTCTCAAGATCCCATTGACTACACAAGCTCAAGACAAAGATAAAGAGGTATGGTCACTCAAACATAGTGGAAAATACTCAATCAAAATAGTTTACCAAGCATCTATTGGATTCCACTAATCAATTCAACAAAATCAAAACCCTCTCTTCAAGCCATTGTGGAGTTTAAAAATGCACGATCGTCACAAGCTCTTGTTATGGAAGATACTTTGGAATATTCTACCAACAAGAGAAAAAATCAGTGAAAGAATTTTGCAGCAACCAAGAAGAAGAGAAGCTACTTCATCTCTTTGTGGAATGTCCCATTGTCAGAATCCTTTGGCAACAAACTAGCTAGCTGCTAAACATATCGAGACTACCCATCAATTCAATCTCAGATTGGATGGAAATGATGATCACTACTTCCAACTCTTTGTGGTCATTCTGCTGGATCTATTAAGGAGGAAATGAAATGATATCATACACAATAGTCTATTTTCTCTTTGGAAGATATTAAAAAATAGCTATCCATAATATACGAAAGCTACAAGGAAGCCTGGGCAGAGATCACCTTTAACAACATCCTAGTGTTAAGTTGGATCCCCCTTCCTCTTGGAACTCAAAGTGTTACTTTTGATGTTGCCATTATAGATAATTTTTTAGTTTCATAAGCTATTAGAAGAAATCACCTAGTCGAAATTCTGGAGATATTAACCAAGAAGACCAATACATCAATCCTGTTGTAGCAGAAGCAACATCTGTGATGCTAGTAGGCCGTATGGCAAGTAGTTTTGGAAAAATAGCAATAGAAGGCAACGCCCAATCCGTCTTCTTAGCAATTGAGTATAAGAACTCAACTCTTTTTTGGCCAATCTCTTCGATTATTAAAAACATTCGTCTGATTTTAAAAGATCATCATGATTGGACTTTTACCAAAATCCATCGATTTTTGCACTCTGTGGCACAATGGGCAGCAACCAACCTTGTGTTTGGAAACCTACCCCTAGATTCAATTTCACAATATTTTTTATATCTGGATAGTGGAAAAGATCCTCCTTAAACTTTGTATTTATCATCTATTAATATATATCTTAAGCTTGATTAGAGGAAAAAAAAAACTTGCTATTTATTCATTTGCTTGTAAACTACAGTGATTTTGATTATCCACCTAAAAGTAGGTAGGATAGATGTTAAAATAAAAGACTTGCCAGAGGAACAATTTTGACAGACAAATTTTAGTTGTAGTAGATAGTCAACCATTTTGACTTAACTTGATCAACCATTGAATTAGACTTCTAAACATCAGTGAATTGTATAAAAGTGGACAGTCGACCATAATACGATTGTTGTAATTTCTTAGTCCACTCACTACCAATTACGACGACGTATAGAAGAAAAAACATTAACTTATGGCATGGTTGATCCTCATGAACCTATCTTTGTGGAGACTTGGTTTGAAATAGCAGGATAAAGGTCACCCTAGGACTCCTTAGCATGGGGATTTTGTAACTTCAACACATGCAAGGAGGTATTCGTTGCTCAACATGTACTTTGTGAGTAGTAGAGAACATTTCAAAGCAACATCAGACCTTCCTCATATAGGGTATCCTCAAGGCAAGTGGAAAGCCTACCTTTTCTGGCAATCTGTCATGTCAGGTCGAATCATCTTATCATAGTGAGCACTTGGCATGGTGTGTTAGCTTTATGTGACTCAAGACAAAGCTGCAAGCAGACATAGTCACATTTCTTTTCTATTAACAGTCGCGTTGATCATCTTTCTAAATTTGCCCTTTCCCTAAAATCCACTTTGGGTTGAAGGAGTAGTGAGTCCAAACTTCTTGAGCAGGCGAGATATATTTGAACAATGAACATATGATTAAGCTTTATGACTATGATTAAGGAGTTCATTCCCTCCTTGGGATGTAGTATTTGTGTTCTTGAGGTCTTTGGCACTAGTACTTAAACAATTATTTATGCTGCTTATGTCTAGATGAACCCAATCTAGTTTTCTTAGGTAGGGGACTGTAAAGCTGTATTATTTATAAATAATAATATTAGGTTATTAATTATTATGTTGTATGATTGTTTATCTTGTTTATAATATTATATCATACGTAAATTATGTTAATATTATTATTTTATTGAGGTTAGTTAGAACAGGACTAGAATATGAATCCTTAGAGAATTTAATGTGTGAGTTTCTTGAGCTGTCAATGGGTTAGAGTGTGGCTTAGGAACCAAGGCTAAGATCCAAGGCCCAATCTATGACCCAAGACCTTGAACTTGATTTCACCCAACTCTACCCGACTACTAAAGGAGTTACATTCAACTTAAATGTTTAACGTTTGCACATCTAGCCGATCAATCATCTTATAAATACATCTCTTTCTCTCTTTGGTTCAGATCATATAGCTTCCAGTCATTTCACTCTCATCTTCTTTGTCTTCTTATTCTTCCTCTTACTGCTGAATCAATCACACTTGAAGAGCAACATTGTGAGAATCATCGAGAGTTTGCGTTGTGTCAACCATATGTGTGTTTTTCATTGAGATGTCATTGTGTTCAAGCATCACTAGATCCCATTCCTACATTGCCCAAGAATCACTAGTAAGCATTCACATTGCAGTAATATGCATCACATGTAACACACAAAGATAACGTCGTGTTTTACGCTTTTTCCTGAGAAGCCACATCAAAGTGAGACAAATCTTTATAGGCCTTCACATATCGCGTTTGAACCACCACTATTCTTGGCCATCACCAATAGCATGTGAACACTCCAGCTGCTACAAATTTATCCCCAAGTCTACACGCACCACCACAATAAGTTTTCTCACATCCGTTCAGATTCATGGTATTCCCTCCCTTCACATATTGACCCTTAGATAGACATTAGGATCCTAGACTACTTGGGAGAGAGGAGCGATGAAAGGAAAAATAGAGTAAGTGTTGTGCGTAGGAACAGAGATACACAAGTAGGAGACCAAGGATTGTTTGTGTTGAGTGATGGGTAAGTTTCGATTAAAACCCTGTAAGTGTTGGGCTAGGAAATGCGAGAGAAACGTTAAGTGAGCAAAGTAATAAGTGACCAGGGTGTTAAGTGATGAATTGTCAGGTGGCCAAAGTGTTAATTGAGTAAAGTAATAAGCGAGCAGGGTGTTATGCGAGCAAGTGTTAGGCAATGAAAGTGTTAAGTGAACAAAGTGATGGGCGAGCAAAGTGTTGTAGCTTGGAAAGAGTTGTAGTTCGAGGAACTTGGACATTGCATGTTGCCTTTAGGCTTAGTTGCATCTGGCATATTTCTGTATGATCTAACATTAAGGATGTTTATTCCATCTCCTTAATATTTAAGGTTTTGATTAACACTTGGAGATACATATTGTTAATTTAATTTATACGAGGACCGAGGTAAGTGACTATGATCAAGTCCTTCTACACATTGCTTTATGAAAAATGTAAGGTTTCTTATGCAACTCTATATATGTAAAGTAAATGTTTACAAAGGTATATATATGTAAAAGCCTTCGTTTGTAGCCTATTTTTATTTATGATGAATGAAATTATATATGATTTTAGAATTGTATGAATGATGATGTGACTGAATATTATGTAGTGTGATAAAGAAAATGAATAGGCCATAGTGACAATGTAGAAGATACCATGAGGTTGAGATAGATTGCAATGTTGGGATATATCAGTAGCAATGCACCTAGTGATGACCCATTCTTGAGGATATTAGGTTCTTCTCCACTAGCCAAGGAAACAATTGACTGCAAAATTTGCTAATGCTAACACATGGGGGTAAGAGTATATAGTAGCCATTGAGGATATGAGGTTAAGAAAAAGTAATGGTATTTTTTTTTTTTTTTTAATGCATGAGGTAAATGCCCATGTTTGTTGAAAGGTAAGGTTTTCTTGAAATGCTAATATTAACTGAAACCCTAGATTATTATTATGTTTACCACATAATGTTGTTTTTACTGAATATTCAATTCATTTTAATATTTTTGTATTTATTCACACCAAGTGAGGAAGATTATGAGAACTTTGTGGGCTAGGATGTTGTTCAAGGGGATGACAATGAAGTTGAGGCTTGAGGCACCGAGAAAGAAATTTTGATTTTTGTATTATAATTTTTCAATTAATTTGTAGCACGTGACAAATTACATTCATTAACTGCTACCAAACAATATTGTTGTTTTAAGAGATTTCATTTTAGTAAAGATTTTATAACTGTTATTGAATCCTTTTATACATAACACAAAGTGTAATTTTTTAAAATTAGCAGCATTTGGTTCCTTTAGCTTTGAAAGCTCTAGAGGAACAGAATGTTATAGGACTCCCCCTATTTGGCACCCTAGGTCCCTCTATAGTTCTCTGTTGAGAAACCGTGGTGCCTAGGATGTGAGCCAATTGGCTATATCCCTTACGATTGCATGAAACTTGTGTGTCTATATGCTAAGCACACGCGTGTGATATAAGTTGCAGTGAAATAAGTAAATGAGATTAGTTGGAGACTAATCTAGTAGTATCGAATATGTATTTACAAACCATTATTAGATTATTGCCCATATAAAAAAATAAAGTACCAAAAATTGTTTGATATCTAATTACAATAAACATCTTAAAAATTTACAACAGTATAAACTAAACGAAGAAAGGCCCCCATGGCTAATCCTCAGGCTGGGTAAGTCTTTCCTCCTTGGGGTAGCTCTATGGTCCCGAGGAGCAAAACTATAGTGAGACTACCACAATAAGATTTTAATAAAATCTTGATAAGTTAAAACCCATATCAGTGCTAATAAAGAGAGACAATGGCAATGAATATGCATTTACAAGTTCATGTAAATGAGGCTAAGACCATACATATTTTAAGCATGGCAAGGAATCATCCTCTAAGCGAAATACATATATTCATAAGTAAGGCGAGGAATCACCGATTTAAGCAAAATACATATATTTATAAGCAAGTAGAGAAACCACCTTCTAAACAAAACAACATATATTCATAAGACAAGAAATCATCCTCTGAGCAAAATATATATTCAGGAATTATCACAAGAGTACCAAGTAAGGGGAATCTCTCCACCCACTCAACATGGAGAATCTCTCTACCTGGTCAATATGTGAAACACATTCACCAAAACACAATCGAAAACAACTCCAACCATTTGATATGGGGAATCCCTCTACCCAATCAACATGTAAAATATATCCATTAAATCACAATGAAAACATTCCACCTAACCAACATGGAGACTCTCACTACCCGCATTATCATATGAAACCATACGGAAACATCCCACCCTTATCATCACGGGGAATCCCTCTAATCATATGAAACTCATGGTAATGTGCCACTAAGAATGGTACGGGGACTTCTCAACCCAATCCCATGAGTATAAAGTACATGAAAAGCACATAATTTTAAATCACATCATTGAACTAGTCAATAAATATAGTGTGAAAAAGTATGTGCTTCCATAAGCAAAAGAGATGAGAAGAAAAATATGAAACCCTAAACATGTCCATAAACATTTACCCCACATTTCTAGTATCATCATAGGAGTAAACATACCTAAAAAACTCTTAAATGCTAGTGGTTGTGCCAAAAATCATCAGTCTCCTTTTTGATGAAAAATCTAAGCTCCTAGCCTTCTCAAAGTTTTCGATTAGTAGAAGAGAAAAGAGAGAACCTAAAGATTCAATACTACAAGACTAGAGTAAAGCGAACCATTGATATCGATAGCTTGCATGTTTTATGAGGGCTGGCTGAACTGCCCCAGATAGGATGAGTACGAGAATTGTTCGAGATATCTTCAAGTTATATCTCCAATATTTTCTTTAGGTTTTTCTTTTTTCGTTATCTAAATTCATTAAGAGGAGATAGCATAGTGGATATTGCATTTCATCAAGAATATGATCACATGACCTTGTGAACTAGATTCTATTAAGATTATTAATTTAACTTAGCATTGGGTTCATCCTTAAGCTGGTGGGTGCTTTTTGAATTATGGTCTAATTAGATTCTATTGGGATTAACTGATTACCAGCCGCTAATTTAAAGTGAATAGCAGAAGCAAAATAAAAGAAAATAATGAAAATCGCATACAATACATTAAGATTTAAGTGGTTCGGCTTAGTGTAAGCCTATGTCCACTGGCAAGGTTAATTAAAGACCAAATATAACACATAGAATAACAAGATTCAAACGACAGTGTTCATACAAAGGTCTACACATCATATAAACCGAATACATTCATGGAACAAGATAGAAATATTCAAGCAAAATAAACAAACAAGAGTTTACATAATATATACAAGTGTTCTCAAGAGTACGTTGGAAGTTTACTTACAAAAACCCAAGATCCAAGTAAATAAACAAATTTGAAAAAATGTATTTAACAAGGTAATGAGAATTCATTCTTTCAAAACCCTAAGCTGTGCATGAGTGAGTGAGTGCTCTAGGTTATATATATATTCTTTTTCAAAACAAGAGAAACTATAGTCTTCAAGGTTCTCTCTCTCTCTCTCTCTCTCTCTCTCTCTCTCTCTCTCTCACACACACACACACACAGGTTTGAAACTTCTAAAGAATGAAAACCCTAGTTTTCTTTGTATGATGGATGTGGTTCTCATCCCCTCCAAAGTTTCATGCTCATGTGCTTAAAGTAAGAAAATACTTCGGGTTCCTTCTTCCCTTTGAAGAAAAACCCTAGTTTCCTCAAGTGAAAGTGAATGTTTGCATGAGAAACCCTAAAACTGAAACTTGGTGGTTTTGCTTTCCCCTCTTAGCCATGTGAGTATAGGCAAGAAATAGTGAGATGGTTCTTACCTTTGTGTGCTTCCTTTTTCCTTTCTTCTCAAATGGTATAGGAGAAATCCTTGGTGATTTCAAAATAGGGCTTGAGGAGTGATGGTGGTGTTTGGTTGGTGAGAAAACTTGAGAAAATAAAACTAGAGTGTGCAATGGTGATGGCCGAATGGTGCTAAGAAACAAATCTAAAATTTTTGTCCAAAAAGGCTCCACATTTTCGACTCCCCCTTCTTATAGGTGTCTCCCTCCCTTCTTGAAATATCAAGAGTCTTGTGCATGGTTACCACTTAGCTTCTTGGCCAAAATAGTCACTTTCTCTTCCCCATGATGGGATTGCATTGGAAATCCACAGGTTGCTTCTTACAAGTGGCATGTAGCCTCCCCAACAGAAACCCTCTTTCCTTCTTTGCCCATCTTCATGTGTCTAGGTTCATTGCATCTAGTGGTGGAAGGGTAATTTTCAGAAACCCTAAATCTTCTACTCATGTGCATGGTTGCCCTGCGGCTAATGAAGTGTGTGTTTGGATGCCTTGTGCTTGCCAAAAACCCTAGGTCTTCTCAAAGATTTTTGGTCTTCCCTAGGTGTAGGTGGCGTGTGTCCCTTGGGATTTCTTGTCCAAGCTGTCACCTCCTTCTTCTTTTCTCACCAAAATCTTCTAGAATCATGACTCTTCATATTCCCAAGCAAAGATCCTTCTTGGAACTCAAAAAAAAAATCCTTTTTGTGCATGACAAGTGTCAACCAAGGTGGTTGGCTTTTACGTGTGGGACATACAACCCGATGGCCAAATCCTCTCTGTAAAGGCAAAAATTGGCTAAGATTAGATGACTAAATGATAAGGTTTATCTTATCAGTATTTGATTAAATTTGGATGAATGATAAGGTTCATCTTATCATTATTTGATTAAATTTGGATGAATGTAAAATAAGTATTGATTTGTATCTAAACAATATTGAGTCTATCTAGAAGTCTTAGGTGTTGTTTAGATAAGTCTTTGAGGTTAAAATCGAGTTCTAGAAGATTGGTATTTATCAAGAAGAAAGCTGAACAGAGTTTAGTCAATAACAGAAGATATTATCGCGAAATGTTAGCAGTCCGTCGGAACACGTTTTCGTGTCTGTTGCTAACCGTCAGCAGAGTCCTACTACGACTAGAACTCTTTTGAACAGAGTTTAGTCAATAACAGAAGATATTATCGCGAAATGTTAGCAGTTCGTCGGAACACGTTTTCGTGTCTGTTGCTAACCGTCAGCAAAGTCCTACTGCGACTAGAACTCTTTCCAGACTTTCTATTTAAAGGGATTCGGTTTTGTATCTTTTTAAGGACTTCAAGCCACGAAATTTACAGAGAAGATTCTGAGTGTTCATGAGAGAAAATTCACTTGAGAATTTTCATGGGGTTTTTCATATCTTCTTGAGTATGATCATGTTTTGAGTGTGAAGGAACATCGATTGGATTTCAGCCTCTGGAGTTCCAGAAGGGAAGTCAACATTTGAAGATCGCCAGAGGTTGTGGCTGCTACTGCGGTAGAAGACAAACGGGTCGTTTGTCTAAGCAAGTAAGAAAGTCGAATTGCAAAGGTTTTGTAATTGATTATTGCTTGTAATTGTTCTTCAAATAATAAGATTGACTTTCCTGGGTTTGGCTGCCCCGTAGGGTTTTACCTTTAAAGAGTTCTTTAAAGGGTTTCCCTTCGTAACCAATCGTTGTGTTTTACAAGTTTGATTATTTATTTTAAAGTATTTGATTCGTTTCATAATTTTAATAATTGAGAACTAACTTATTTGTTCAAGGAAATTGGTAGACAATTTCGTGGTTTTACAGGGGTACGTTGGGAATTTCAATTGGCATCAGAGCGTGGTTCACTCATTCGAGTGTGATCCGTGCCCTTGTAGATCATGTCGACGTCATTACACATTCCACCATATTTCGATGGGGAAAACTATGCTTATTGGAAAGTTCGTATGAGGGCTTTTCTCAAGTCTTTAGATGAACGTGTATGGCATTTGGTTGAACGAGGATGGACTAAACCCGAGGCATCTATAGATGCTTGGACAAAAGATGAAATCAACAATTGCAATTTGAATAGCAAAGGACTTAACGCTATTTTCATGGCGGTATCCTCCGAAGAATTTAAAAGAATCTCCATGTGTGAGATTGCTAAAGAAGCTTGGGATATTTTGGAGGTTACACATGAAGGCACAAGCATAGTAAAAAATTCAAAATTGCAAATGCTAACTTCAAAATTTGAAGAGATTAAAATGTTGGAAGACGAAAATTTTAATGATTTTTATGCTAAACTGAATGATATTGTGAATTCCAGGTTTACTCTCGTCGAGAAGGTGGAGGATTCAAGGATCGTGAGGAAGATTCTAAGGTCTTTACCTGAAAGATTTCGACCCAAAGTTACCGCTATTGAAAAAAGTAAAGATCTTGATGCAATAAAGGTAGAAGAATTGGTAGGTTCTTTACAAACGTATGAATTTTCACTTCCTCAAGCAAGAAAAGGTAAGTCTATTGCCTTAAAAACTATAGAAGAAAATCAAGATGATTTTTTTGATGAAGAAAATTTTAACAATGAGGATATAGATCTCATAGTAAGAAAGTTCAGAAAATTCATGTTTAATAAAAAGTATAGTGGAAAGGAAAAAAGAGGTAAAGAATTTTCTGCAAAGAAAAATTATTTTGAAAAATGGAATAAAGATAAATCTGATAAAATAAAGTGTCATGAATGTTCTGGTTATGGTCATATAAGAATTGAATGTCGAAATTTCAAGAAAAGTAAAGGAAAAACATTGAATGTCACACTTAGTGATAGTTCAGAATCTGAAACTTTAAGTTCATCATCTGATTATGACAATACTTTTGTGGCTTTTTCTACTGTTGTTAATGATTTTTCTGATATTGAGCTAACAAAATCTGAAAGTGATGATGACAATAGTGATTCGGAGGTTGCTCTAGTTGTGGATGATCATGAGTTGAGTTTACAAGAAGCTTACAATAATGTGTGTGAAAAAAGTGATCAAATTAAAGAAACTCAACAAGAAGCTGTACAAGAAATTCACTAATATGGAGAGTGAGAAAAATAACTTATCTAAGGCATTCAAAATTTCTGATATTGAAATAACAAGATTAAGGGATCAAAAAATTGCATTAGAAAAGGAATTGGAAAAGGTTCAAGAAAAAAAAGCAACACAGAAACTAGAAGAGATGTTGAGTTTTCAAAAATCTAGTTGTGATCGCACGGGTTTGGGGTATATGACTTCCCAAGGTATGGAACTTAAAGACTCATCATCTGCTGCCACCTCATCAAAAGATTTCATTTTTGTTAAAGGAAGTCAAGATGAGGAAACTCCAAAGAAGGCCGTGTATACAACTCATGTTTCAAGAGCCTCACATGATAGATCAATGACAAAGAAGCCCAACCAAGGTAAGTCCAAAGGTAAGTTTATTCCTATTTGTCATTATTGTGGTGTTGTTGGTCATATAAGACCAAATTGTTTTAACTTGAATAAAGTGAAGAAAAATGGATGTGAAAGAAATCCAAAAAGGAAAGGAAATAGTCTAGATAATCAAGTTTGTGATATGAGTCAACAAATCAATTTTTTAAGTCTCAAAATTAGTGAAATAGCAGATTTTTGCTTTCAAAATAAAGAAAAGATCATACAAAGTGATGTTGATAAAAAGAATAGGCCAAAATTTAAAACAAAATGGGTGGTCAAAGCGGATGCAATGTCACATTAATGGATAGGATTACTTGCATGCTCTTGCATCCGTTATATTATTGCATTAGCCTAGGACATGCATTTTATTTTTCTGTTTTGTTTTATGTTTCTGTTTTTCAATTTTAAATAAGAAAAATATAATATAAAAAAATTCTGGTTTGTTCAAAACTTTTCTTTAAGGAAAGTGCATGCTTGATATGTCAAAATTTGAGCATTTGTGTTCTCACTTAATAAATTCCTGAACCTATGCATCTCTCTACTTTGTGCAATTCACTTTGTGCATACTAATCCTATGGATTATCTTGGCAAAGTTCATTTTCAATGCACAGTGAGAAACTTATATGTATGTTTTTTTTATATAATTAAAGTTCACATCATTTAATGAGATGCTCATCAAAGAGGGAGTTCATGCCTTGAATTGGCTAATACTAGTTGAACCTAGCACATCAATAAAGAGCTCACCTCTTGCCAAACACAAAGAGTTGATCCATATAGAAAAAGTCGGTGTTAATTCATTGCGGAAAAAGACAAACACCCTACACGGATCTACCACCTTAAAGTTCTTATAGAAAAAATCGTTGCTCTAATCGTTATGGAAAAAGATGAGCAACAAACATGAACACAAAAAGGGGGTGTACAAACTAATGTTTAGAGGAGATGCTCATGTATCTAGGCCCTAGCATAAAGTTTGACTTTTAAGGTGAAGCAACAAACTCTCGTGAGCATCTATAAGAAGCTATCTTTCAAGAACAAAGGTATCAAAAAAAAAAAAAAAATATTGAAGAAATGAGTTCATAAAAATGCTTTGTTATAAGTATACTCACTCACACACTCACATGAACTTTGACATTGATGATCTTATGAGGAGTGAACATCCATAGTGATTGTTGCAAATAAAATGGTGTACTTTATTGAATTTGTTTTGTGAGTTCCACTATGTTTGAACTAAGATGCATTTAAGCATGTTACTTGCCCTTTTGTTGTTTTTTTATAAAAAAAAAAAATTATAAAAAAATTCAATGGTTTTTTTTTTTTGTTATACCTACTCTATGCATGTATTGAAGACGGTTTTTGAGTGGGTCTTTAGCCTTTGTCATTCGGTTTTCATGGAATGCCCACCAAGTGTTTGTTTTTTTGTCTCAACCAAGTTGTCTCAATCTTTGCTCATTGTTTAACCATACATTCATGCTCATACATCATGTGCATTTAATCCATGAAAAATTGAGACACATGTGAGTTGTTCATCATGTCTTTCTTAGTATCTTCATATTGGCTCACATAAGTGATATTTATTCTATTTTGTGTCTTGTCAGATTAGTGACAAAAAGGGGGAGAAAAACAAATTAGAATATCTTGATATTATGATTTTTAGGGGGAGTTTGAGTAAGTGAGAGTTTAATGAATTTGCTGAAAATAAAAAGGGGAGCAGCAGAATATTGAGGGGGAGAACTAAGTATTGAACATGGTTATTGATGATGACTAGAACACTTTCTTTTTGTCGGTTTACATTACATCTAACTTTTGATTATTATTGGGACTAGTTTCAAGGAATGTTCTATGTTATTTCTTATCCTAACTGTATTAAGATATTTTTCACGAGATCTTGGTCTGCTGGTTGTTTTTCTCTTAGGTACACACTACATTCATCAAGTTGGTTTTGTGACCGATCCACCAAAGGGAAGATTGTATATGCAAGACATTCATCAAGTTGGTTTTGTCACCAATCCGCCAAAGGGGGAGATTGTAAAGGCAAAAATTGGCTAGGATTAGATGACTAAATGATAAGGTTTATCTTATCATTATTTGATTAAATTTGGATGAATGATAAGGTTCATCTTATCATTATTTGATTAAATTTGGATGAATGTAAAATAAGTATTGATTTGTATCTAAACAATATTGAGTCTATCTAGAAGTCTTAGGTGTTGTTTAGATAAGTCTTTGAGGTTAAAATCGAGTTCTAGAAGATTGGTATTTATCAAGAAGAAAGCTGAACAGAGTTTAGTCAATAACAGAAGATATTATCGCGAAATGTTAGCAGTCCGTCGGAACACGTTTTCGTGTCTGTTGCTAACCGTCAGCAGAGTCCTACTACGACTAGAACTCTTTTGAACAGAGTTTAGTCAATAACAGAAGATATTATCGCGAAATGTTAGCAGTTCGTCGGAACACGTTTTCGTGTCTGTTGCTAACCGTCAGCAAAGTCCTACTGCGACTAGAACTCTTTCCAGACTTTCTATTTAAAGGGATTCGGTTTTGTATCTTTTTAAGGACTTCAAGCCACGAAATTTACAGAGAAGATTCTGAGTGTTCATGAGAGAAAATTCACTTGAGAATTTTCATGGGGTTTTTCATATCTTCTTGAGTATGATCATGTTTTGAGTGTGAAGGAACATCGATTGGATTTCAGCCTCTGGAGTTCCAGAAGGGAAGTCAACATTTGAAGATCGCCAGAGGTTGTGGCTGCTACTGCGGTAGAAGACAAACGGGTCGTTTGTCTAAGCAAGTAAGAAAGTCGAATTGCAAAGGTTTTGTAATTGATTATTGCTTGTAATTGTTCTTCAAATAATAAGATTGACTTTCCTGGGTTTGGCTGCCCCGTAGGGTTTTACCTTTAAAGAGTTCTTTAAAGGGTTTCCCTTCGTAACCAATCGTTGTGTTTTACAAGTTTGATTATTTATTTTAAAGTATTTGATTCGTTTCATAATTTTAATAATTGAGAACTAACTTATTTGTTCAAGGAAATTGGTAGACAATTTCGTGGTTTTACAGGGGTACGTTGGGAATTTCAATTGGCATCAGAGCGTGGTTCACTCATTCGAGTGTGATCCGTGCCCTTGTAGATCATGTCGACGTCATTACACATTCCACCATATTTCGATGGGGAAAACTATGCTTATTGGAAAGTTCGTATGAGGGCTTTTCTCAAGTCTTTAGATGAACGTGCATGGCATTTGGTTGAACGAGGATGGACTAAACCCGAGGCATCTATAGATGCTTGGACAAAAGATGAAATCAACAATTGCAATTTGAATAGCAAAGGACTTAACGCTATTTTCATGGCGGTATCCTCCGAAGAATTTAAAAGAATCTCCATGTGTGAGATTGCTAAAGAAGCTTGGGATATTTTGGAGGTTACACATGAAGGCACAAGCATAGTAAAAAATTCAAAATTGCAAATGCTAACTTCAAAATTTGAAGAGATTAAAATGTTGGAAGACGAAAATTTTAATGATTTTTATGCTAAACTGAATGATATTGTGAATTCCAGGTTTACTCTCGTCGAGAAGGTGGAGGATTCAAGGATCGTGAGGAAGATTCTAAGGTCTTTACCTGAAAGATTTCGACCCAAAGTTACCGCTATTGAAAAAAGTAAAGATCTTGATGCAATAAAGGTAGAAGAATTGGTAGGTTCTTTACAAACGTATGAATTTTCACTTCCTCAAGCAAGAAAAGGTAAGTCTATTGCCTTAAAAACTATAGAAGAAAATCAAGATGATTTTTTTGATGAAGAAAATTTTAACAATGAGGATATAGATCTCATAGTAAGAAAGTTCAGAAAATTCATGTTTAATAAAAAGTATAGTGGAAAGGAAAAAAGAGGTAAAGAATTTTCTGCAAAGAAAAATTATTTTGAAAAATGGAATAAAGATAAATCTGATAAAATAAAGTGTCATGAATGTTCTGGTTATGGTCATATAAGAATTGAATGTCGAAATTTCAAGAAAAGTAAAGGAAAAACATTGAATGTCACACTTAGTGATAGTTCAGAATCTGAAACTTTAAGTTCATCATCTGATTATGACAATACTTTTGTGGCTTTTTCTACTGTTGTTAATGATTTTTCTGATATTGAGCTAACAAAATCTGAAAGTGATGATGACAATAGTGATTCGGAGGTTGCTCTAGTTGTGGATGATCATGAGTTGAGTTTACAAGAAGCTTACAATAATGTGTGTGAAAAAGTGATCAAATTAAAGAAACTCAACAAGAAGCTGTACAAGAAATTCACTAATATGGAGAGTGAGAAAAATAACTTGTCTAAGGCATTCAAAATTTCTGATATTGAAATAACAAGATTAAGGGATCAAAAAATTGCATTAGAAAAGGAATTGGAAAAGGTTCAAGAAAAAAAAGCAACACAGAAACTAGAAGAGATGCTGAGTTTTCAAAAATCTAGTTGTGATCGCACGGGTTTGGGGTATATGACTTCCCAAGGTATGAAACTTAAAGACTCATCATCTGCTGCCACCTCATCAAAAGATTTCATTTTTGTTAAAGGAAGTCAAGATGAGGAAACTCCAAAGAAGGCCGTGTATACAACTCATGTTTCAAGAGCCTCACATGATAGATCAATGACAAAGAAGCCCAACCAAGGTAAGTCCAAAGGTAAGTTTATTCCTATTTGTCATTATTGTGGTGTTGTTGGTCATATAAGACCAAATTGTTTTAACTTGAATAAAGTGAAGAAAAATGGATGTGAAAGAAATCCAAAAAGGAAAGGAAATAGTCTAGATAATCAAGTTTGTGATATGAGTCAACAAATCAATTTTTTAAGTCTCAAAATTAGTGAAATAGCAGATTTTTGCTTTCAAAATAAAGAAAAGATCATACAAAGTGATGTTGATAAAAAGAATAGGCCAAAATTTAAAACAAAATGGGTGGTCAAAGAGGATGCCATGTCACATTAATGGATAGGATTACTTGCATGCTCTTGCATCCGTTATATTATTGCATTAGCCTAGGACATGCATTTTATTTTTCTGTTTTGTTTTATGTTTCTGTTTTTCAATTTTAAATAAGAAAAATATAATATAAAAAAATTCTAGTTTGTTCAAAACTTTTCTTTAAGGAAAGTGCATGCTTGATATGTCAAAATTTGAGCATTTGTGTTCTCACTTAATAAATTCCTGAACCTATGCATCTCTCTACTTTGTGCAATTCACTTTGTGCATACTAATCCTATGGATTATCTTGGCAAAGTTCATTTTCAATGCACAGTGAGAAACTTATATGTATGTTTTTTTTATATAATTAAAGTTCACATCATTTAATGAGATGCTCATCAAAGAGGGAGTTCATGCCTTGAATTGGCTAATACTAGTTGAACCTAGCACATCAATAAAGAGCTCACCTCTTGCCAAACACAAAGAGTTGATCCATATAGAAAAAGTCGGTGTTAATTCATTGCGGAAAAAGACAAACACCCTACACGGATCTACCACCTTAAAGTTCTTATAGAAAAAATCGTTGCTCTAATCGTTATGGAAAAAGATGAGCAACAAACATGAACACAAAAAGGGGGTGTACAAACTAATGTTTAGAGGAGATGCTCATGTATCTAGGCCCTAGCATAAAGTTTGACTTTTAAGGTGAAGCAACAAACTCTCGTGAGCATCTATAAGAAGCTATCTTTCATGAACAAAGGTATCAAAAAAAAAAAAAAATATTGAAGAAATGAGTTCATAAAAATGCTTTGTTATAAGTATACTCACTCACACACTCACATGAACTTTGACATTGATGATCTTATGAGGAGTGAACATCTATAGTGATTGTTGCAAATAAAATGGTGTACTTTATTGAATTTGTTTTGTGAGTTACACTATGTTTGAACTAAGATGCATTTAAGCATGTTACTTGCCCTTTTGTTGTTTTTTTATAAAAAAAAAAAATTATAAAAAAATTCAATGGTTTTTTTTTTTTGTTATACCTACTCTATGCATGTATTGAAGACGGTTTTTGAGTGGGTCTTTAGCCTTTGTCATTCGGTTTTTATGGAATGCCCACCAAGTGTTTGTTTTTTTGTCTCAACCAAGTTGTCTCAATCTTTGCTCATTGTTTAACCATACATTCATGCTCATACATCATGTGCATTTAATCCATGAAAAATTGAGACACATGTGAGTTGTTCATCATGTCTTTCTTAGTATCTTCATATTGGCTCACATAAGTGATATTTATTCTATTTTGTGTCTTGTCAGATTAGTGACAAAAAGGGGGAGAAAAACAAATTAGAATATCTTGATATTATGATTTTTAGGGGGAGTTTGAGTAAGTGAGAGTTTAATGAATTTGCTGAAAATAAAAAGGGGAGCAGCAGAATATTGAGGGGGAGAACTAAGTATTGAACATGGTTATTGATGATGACTAGAACACTTTCTTTTTGTCGGTTTACATTACATCTAACTTTTGATTATTATTGGGACTAGTTTCAAGGAATGTTCTATGTTATTTCTTATCATAACTGTATTAAGATATTTTTCACGAGATCTTGGTCTGCTGGTTGTTTTTCTCTTAGGTACACACTACATTCATCAAGTTGGTTTTGTGACCGATCCACCAAAGGGAAGATTGTATATGCAAGACATTCATCAAGTTGGTTTTGTCACCAATCCGCCAAAGGGGGAGATTGTAAAGGCAAAAATTGGCTAGGATTAGATGACTAAATGATAAGGTTTATCTTATCATTATTTGATTAAATTTGGATGAATGATAAGGTTCATCTTATCATTATTTAATTAAATTTGGATGAATGTAAAATAAGTATTGATTTGTATCTAAACAATATTGAGTCTATCTAGAAGTTTTAGGTGTTGTTTAGATAAGTCTTTGAGGTTAAAATCGAGTTCTGGAAGATTGGTATTTATCAAGAAGAAAGCTGAACAGAGTTTAGTCAATAACAGAAGATATTATCGCGAAATGTTAGCAGTCCGTCGGAACACGTTTTTGTGTCTGTTGCTAACCGTCAGCAGAGTCCTACTACGACTAGAACTCTTTTGAACAGAGTTTAGTCAATAACAGAAGATATTATCGCGAAATGTTAGCAGTTCGTCGAAACACGTTTTCGCGTCTGTTGCTAACCGTCAGCAGAGTCCTATTGCGACTAGAACTCTTTCCAGACTTTCTATTTAAAGGGATTCGGTTTTGTATCTTTTTAAGGACTTCAAGCCACGAATTTTACAGAGAAGATTCTGAGTGTTCATGAGAGAAAATTCACTTGAGAATTTTCATGGGGTTTTTCATATCTTCTTGAGTATGATCATGTTTTGAGTGTGAAGGAACATCGATTGGATTTCAGCCTCTGGAGTTCCAGAAGGGAAGTCAACATTTGAAGATCGCCAGAGGTTGTGGCTGCTACTGCGGTAGAAGACAAACGGGTCATTTGTCTAGGCAAGTAAGAGAGTCGAATTGCAAAGGTTTTGTAATTGATTATTGCTTGTAATTGTTCTTCAAATAATAAGATTGACTTTCCTGGGTTTGGCTGCCCCGTAGGATTTTACCTTTAAAGAGTTCTTTAAAGGGTTTCCCTTCGTAACCAATCGTTCTGTTTTGCAAGTTTGATTATTTATTTTAAAGTATTTGATTCGTTTCATAATCTTAATAATTGAGAACTAAGTTATTTGTTCAAGGAAATTGGTAGACAATTTCATGGTTTTACAGGGGTACGTTGGGAATTTCACTCTCTATTTGCCTCATCCACTCAATGCCTTCTAGAACCTCTATGCATGTTGGATAAGTGTCATGTGTTGCTACTTTCTTAGTTTTCAAATGATGAGCTATTAGAAAAACAAAAAACTGATGCCATGTGGCACCTTCACCACTCTTAGGGATCAACTTTGGGCTTCCAAAACCCTAATTCCTCAAAGGGTCAAATTCCATGGGCCTATTTCTTCTATTTCCCTCTTGTGAACTAGAGAACCATACACCAAAAGATCCAACCCATCCTAACAAATAAATAAAAAGGCATAATGAACTCTTCCAACACTTAATAAAAAATTCAAAGGCAAAAATCATCATCCTTACAAAAATGTAAACAAGGTTCCGTATGAAAAAAATCCAGTGTGTCACAAGAAGGCTACTGACCATCACTGTTCTTTGCCGTAGTAAGTGCATACATCATCATGTCTGCATGAGCCTATCTCTGAGGTAGCCTAATCTGCCTCCTCTGTCTACCAATAGCTATATTGTAGTGTTCAGCCTATGCACCATTATTAGAATCAGAATTCATCAAACTCACCTCCGCAAAATTTCATGCCATTGTTAGTTCAAAGTCGCTTTACCTTCTTGCCTGTCTAATTTTCAATCAAAGCCTTCCACTGTTTAAAGTTAGCAAATACATTGCTCTTTTGTTTCAGAAAATAAACACAAACCTTTCTTGAGTAATCATTAATAAATGTGAGTAAATACTGGGCACCACCTTTTGATGGAACCCAAGATGGGGCCCAAAGATCAGAATGAATATAGTCCACTATACTTTTGGTTCTATGAACCCCTTTAGTAAACTGAGCCCTGCACTGTTTTCCAAAACAAAATGTTCACAAAATTCAAGTTTTCCTATTTTCTGATCAACCAACAGACCCTGCTTACTCAAAATAGACATATCATTTTCACTCATATGACCCAAACGAATGTGCCACAAACGGTTGATGTCTGAGTCTAGATCATTTGAAACAGACACTACAACTACACCTGTCATTGTACTACCTTGAAGGAAATAGAGACCATTACTCTTATCTCTTTTCATTACAATCATGGACCCCTTACTGATCCTAATAGATCCACCTTCACCAATGTATTAAAAAACCCAAAGAATCAAGAGTACCCAATGAAACAAGATTTTTCTTCAAATCTGGGATATTTTAGACGTTAGACAAAGTCCTGACAATCCCGTCCGACATTGTAATCCTAACTGAACCAATTCACAAGTAGTATCATTCCCCATCATAATGGAACCACCATTGGTTGGCTCATAGGAAGTGAACTAGTCTCTCTTAGGACACATGAAAAGTACAAGCTGAGTCCATAACCCACTTGTCACCAAAGCAACTATTAGAACCACTACTTGCTAACACAATATTTGAGCCATTAGACTTATCATGAGCAACGCTAACGACGTTAGAGGAATTAGTACATTCTTCCTTATTTTCCAGTCTAGAACACTCATTCTTGTAATGATCAAATTTGTGACAGTAATGACACCTTACATTTTTTATTTATTTTTTGTTAAACTTTGAATGTGAATTGCCCCTAGATGTAGTCTTGCTCTTCTCTAAACCCCTCTCACTGGATCTATCCCTACTAGAGGAACACTTAACAAACAAACCACTAGCTTGATTATCCATGCCCTTCAAATTCAATTTAGTTTCTCAATTCATTAGAATTCAAAGTAGATTTTGCACTTGCCAAGCAAATAGTATCTTTACCATACAACATTGAATTTATAAAATAATCAAACGACATAGGCAACGAACACAAACAATTAAGGCTTGGTTCTCTTCTTCAACCTTAATGTCAATTTTCCTTAGATCCATAATTATCTTCTTAAATTCATCTAGATGTTCAGATATAGGAGTACCTTCCTTCATTTTAAGTGTGTATAACCGTTGCTTCAGAAACAAATAATTTGTGAGCAATTTCTTCATATATAGGCTCTGAAGTTTATCCCAAAGACTAGCAGCGGTCTCCTCATTAGCAACCTCTCTCAAAACTCCATAAGACAATAACAACAGAATAGAATTATGTGCTTTCTCTTCTTCTTCTCTTAACGGTGCAAGAGAATCATTAGACACCTTCTCATCCAATACCTTTAAAAAATCTTGTTGATGGAGCAAAGTCTTCATCATGATAAGCCATAAATTGAAACTGTTCTGATCACCATTGAATTTCTTAACTTCAAAATTTGCCATAGCTATCTCTCAAGATCTTCCATAGAGCCTACATTTTGATACCATTTTGTTGAGATTCACTGGTTATCAACGGCTAATTTAAAGTGAATAGACGAAGTAAAACAAAATTAAATAACGACAATCACACACAATACACCAAGATTTAAGTGGTTCGGCTCAGTGTAAGCCTACATCCACTGGTAAGGTCAGTCTCAATGAATTCACTATCAACAAAGGTGGAGTACAAGAGATCAATCACAAAATCCTCAATCCCAGAGCCCAATACACCTAATGAACTCTCATAATTCTTACAAAAGGATCTCAGTGAAAATAACATGTATTTATATTGAAACGGAGCGAAATCCTAGGTTATGGACATTCGCTTAAGCAGTGTGTCAAGTGAGGCTCAAATGAACATTAGGGCTAGGCTTGCTCGAGCTAAGTGTCGAGTATCATGTTGAGCGAACTCTCTACTTGGATCTCACTCAAGCTAACTGTCGATCCAACAATCTATCTGAGGCTTCACTCGAGCGGCATAACTATTGTTCGACCTAACAATTTGTAAAGGCGCTTTTTCAACAGGAATCAAACCACCTCTCAACAAGGTGATCTATTCCAATCCTCAATCAATTTGACTTATAAGACGACTCATCATATTTCACATGGGGTGATCAACTTGTTGCCCGAAAGAGCCTCCTTTTCCTTCCTTTCCATCACCTTTCCTTGTGTTGTTGTTCACCATCTAAAAGGGTATTATGGTGATGCCTTCTAGATCACCATACACAAGCATGATCATCTTCTTTCCTCCTTGAGTTCTATATAGGTGTCCTCTATTCAGGGGAGGTTGACCTTTGCAATTTGTTGTTTCCAAATCACAATCTTTGCCTTCTTCCGGGTTGGGGCAGTCAATGGTTTTAAAGGCAATCATTTATGTTCATCATGGAACATGTAGTCCTAATAAATTAAGAGGCATCTAACAAAGAAAATAGAAGAAATTTAACATACAATTATATGACTTACTAAATTCTACTCTCTTTCCTTAATTGGAGGTACCAAAACTAAGAAAATTATATATACTATATTATGGGCACCTGTAAATTCCAAAACTAGAAATGCTACAAGAAAATCTTACATCAGACACCTCCACCTAATTAACTTGTAATTTATCATTTTTGCTCTTTTATTTAAATAAACACATATTAAAGCATTAATATAAAATAACAAAACGATAAATTGCATATTGATTAGATAGAGGTGTATAGTGTAAAGCTTCTATGTATAATTTCTCTTCCAAAACAGATTTTTTTTAAGCTTCTCTTTATTAATAATACCAGATAAGTGGAAAACCAAAAAGGCACAACTTTATAGGGTGGCAATGCAAGCTTGCAAACCGCGTTACAGGTACTAAAGCGTGTATGGAACAAGTTAATTTATGCAAGCCTTCTACTTTGCTATATAGAAGTCTAGATTCTTGATCGAAAAGCTTGATTAAAAAACTCTTTTTTATATCCAACCACCAAAGCAAAACATGTACAAATAGGCCGCTTATATGTTTATGCATATATATATAGTGCAAAAGCATCTCTGCCGCTAGCAAACTAGCTAATCATGAGCACACCAAACTTTACGTTTGTTAATTTGTATCAACAATATTATATGTCTCAATATAATAATCACACAACTTTAATATGAACCGGCCAGTGGGGTTATATACGTTGCGGGTACAGCCTCCTAATTAATATTAGTTGTTGACTTCTTTGCTGCCTCAGAATATATATGGACTTTTTCAGCAGCAAGCTAGCCCTTGTTCTTGAAGAAGTGACCTTTTTGCAGGTTTGTACCATAGAAAATGTTATTCCACCTTAGAAAATGTTTGATAAAAGGCGAAGTGTTAATATTTCACCTTAGAAAATGCTGCTTTATGCGCTGTCTCCCTCTGATCTCTGTCTTATTTGGTCATATGATTCATGGGGTTATAGACAAGAGAAGAGATAAAAAAGCTACACTTTTGGGTGATAATGAAATATCAGTACCCCTACCACAAAACAAAGCTGGTTGAGTTGACATTTTAACCCCTAAACCCCGATGAGAACATTCCATGCACCATAATTGGTGCAGGTTTCATTGAAAAGCAAGGGGGTACGTTAAAGTTCAACCAGGCCTCGGGCCATTAATGCCATCAAACACTACTGCACGACTTAATGAGTAATATTAAGTACGGTCACTTTTGTATATTTTTTGTGCACTCCACTAATGTGATTGGTTATATCAATTTTTTTTAATAGACAACTAATTACATTAGTGGAGTGTACACAAGAATACATAAAAGTGATTACAAATAGAATTTTTGTTACAAAAATGGGACAAGAGAATTATGTGATTTTGTCACTTCCCATGTGACACACGATCGACTCCCTTGATGGATTTTTCCCAAAAATGTTGATGTGGGTGGCTTTGCTTCATTGACAGATCTTCGATATATACTTCGAAATGGAGGACGTACAGACAGAGAAATATATACTGATCATCATCCCAATCTATGGCTAGGCACTTCAAGAATTGTCATATATATATATGTTGATAGGGGATTGATCACTGACAAAATTTCCATATGATTAATCAACCCCTTTCAATATCCACATGACCGGTCATATAATTTCATTCCGTAAATAATCATTAGCGCTCATTTAGCAATTCTTGCAATTAATTAACAACCACATCTTTCGAGTTTTTGTGGGAGATATATTGGCGCTGTTAATATTTTGTCGTTTTGAAAGTTAACCAATTCAGTGTCTAACAATTTTAAGACGATCAATTAATTATTAGGCCTTTAACATGCAATTGGATCAGACTAGGGCATGTCACCAGTTCGCGTCACGAATGGGACGACACAAACTATATTAAAATGTTTCAATATTATGTATTGGCTTGGTTTCAAACCATTAAAAACTGATAAATGAGTGAAATCTTCAAAAGTGAAAAAGTTAAAATCTAATATGTTGAAAATTTTCGAATATAGTAGTATATATGCGCTTGAACGACATATAAAAGGTAATGTAGACAGTAGAATAAATCAATATATACAATTATTTCAATTAAAAAAAAAAAAAAAAGGAGAAAGAAGCTAGAAGAAGTAGAAGAATAAGGGAAAAGAGATCACCGGAAAAAACCAAGGCAAGAAAAAGGAAAAAAAGGATGGAGAACAAGGAAATACACATTATCTTATTATAAGTACAAATAAAACAACAACGACATGTCTACTGATAATAATTATTCCCACCAGGCCAAGAGATTAGCCTGCAGAGTCAGAAGGGTTAATCCTCACCTTTCAATCGATCACAAACACCGCCGCTCTTCTCTACCTTCAATTTCTTCTCAACCATTAAGAAGTTTACACGATCTATAACTAAATAATATATCATAACCGTACGGATGATTAGAGATCGAGAATCAGTACCCAACCTTACATCTATATACCACGCTGTTCTTTGGTCATTTTAGTGATCATCACCACAATTAAGTTACCATGCATATTTCACGAGCATCAGCAAGCATAAAACTCGACGAGTTCATCCAGAGACTCAGGCTGTGGATCAGCATTCACGAGCATCCAGAGCAAGTGCTCAAACAAAACAACCTCGCAGGCAACGTTGATGGTGCTGTCTTCAGAGTCGCCCCTAGTACTGGAAGACCTATCCACGAGCTCTCTGAAGAGCGGGTGGTCGACCACGTCCGAGCTAACGAGGTAGCGCCTCCGGGACTTGCCGACGTAGACGGGGTGGAGATGGTCTCCAGAGATGATGGAAGAAGCATCGTCCCCAACAGAGGCAATGGGACGGCTTTGCTTGCTGAAGGAGTTCCATTTCTTGAGAACTGACTTGAGCTTGGTCTGCAGCTTGCCTCCTTTGGTCATCTTAATTGGTTCTATATATTGATTTAAACTTTGATATATAGTACCACTGGCTTTCGTAGGGAGGAATGGGAGAGAAAGAGACTTTGAAATGGGAGGCCGGAGAGTGGAGACCGGGTTTTGGGGGACTGAGAAAGGGGTGAGAAGGTTCGTATATAAAAGGGGGAGGAGCGAGGGCTGAAATGGTAAACTTGAATATGCATGGCTGGAAAGGGATAATGTAATTTGTCATCTTTCTTCGAATACATTTCATCTACGTCTCTCTTTTAAATTATTAATTATATATTCGATAATTTTGATATACAATTTTATATATAATTCATTTAAAACGGCTGCAATTTTTTCTATTTTTTGGCCTAGTGAACACTAACAGCTAGCCGGTTATAAAGATCAGTCCTTTGTCCCATTATGATCAATTTGTTCTATCCATATCATATCTGCTGCATTTTATTATACATTTTCTTTCGAAACAATCTTTAATTAACGTTTCTTCTTTTAATTTTTAACTAATAACTTAACCCTCGGAAAAGTTTTAAATAAAGGGAAGAGGGATTAGAAAAAAATAAAAAATAAAATCTCATTTTCTTTAGGTCAAAGAAAAGGAAACCCGACCCTAAACTAGTTTAATTAGTAAATTTTCATATGATAAATGATATTTATTTATAGAATATTTAAATGTCGTATAATTATTTTAAAAAAATTAAATATATATAAGATTTATATATAAAAATTAATTTTATAATAGTAAAATCCATTTCTTTTGAAAAAAATGCACCGCCCTTAGTAATCTTTTCAGAATATGAATGGAACGTAAGGGCCGGGCTGCCGGTAAGCATGCCGAGATATATTGCTTTTGTGCAATTTTGCTAGCTGTTCGATCGCATATTAATATGTACTACCTAATTACTAGCTGTTTGTTTCAATAAAAATGACGTATTCCTCTACGATAACAACCGAAACTATGTTTATTCTACTTTCTTTTCTTAAAAAAAATTTATTCGGACAAACTGGAATTGGTGAAAGCGATAGACATGTGCAAGAGTACTAGTGCTGTCAAGGGTCTCCAACCTATTAATCTATATTATATATATATATATATATAGATTAGACTAATATTACATACAGTCGTAAAGTGTATAAATGTCGTACAATTATTTTGAAAAAGAGTAGAGTTTATCATTAAAAAATTAATTTTTTTTTATGTGAGTTCGGTATTAATTCACTTTTTTCAAAAAAACTACGCAGTACTTATATAACCATAACTACAAATATCATTTCTATATATATATATATCTTCCAACTTCTAGTACTATATATTTTTCTGGCTAGCTTGATAATATTTTTAATTATCTTTGTCATAAGTAGAACATTTCTGAAAAGTTAGTAAATCACATTGACATCCCATTAATTAAATCATTGGTAGACCCATTCTTTAAACAATAATTTCATCTAAGGGTTGAGATCATGTAGATATTATATATATATATATATATATATATTATATTATATATACACATCGACGATACGGACGATCGATTAAGCATGCGCATGAAGAATAGTTTGTTTGTAGAATTCGATCCATTTGTTACCGTCCGGGCCGGGTCATGTATACACAGTACCACTTCTGATCCTGTGATCTACTATAATTAAAAATAAATAAATAAATCAAGAGACTTTATGATACTTGCAAAATGAAAAAAGTGAGTAAATATATAAGATAATGATACATTTGCTACTATTTTACCACCTCTTTATTACTTTAGTGTATTTGAAATTTTTATTTTTTTATTATTTTCTCTCAACTATTTTTTTAACATTCTTAATCATTAAGAAAAAATTTAAAAAATATACAACTTAACTAATAATTGCTTCCTTAACAATTAATTAAAGTAAACAAAAGAATTAAAAAATTAAAAAATAAAAAGAATAGTAAAAAAGTATTAGGAGGCTGGTAGTAAGCCTATCATTATTTAAATATATATATATAGAATCCACGAAAAAAAATTAATTTTTAATAATAGATTTCATTTTTTTTAAAAGCGATTATATAACACTTGTATACTCCACAACTGCATGTAAAATTATTAAAAAATTAATACTCTTTAATATTTATAACTTATCGATATAGCAGCAAGGTAATTAACGCACTACAAGATCTTTTAGGATGAAAATATATATATCGTGACAAAAAATATGGTTAAGAGAAAATATTCTTCTTATCAGAACTAATTTCGTGTGTCAATAAAGAAAATTATTAACCTTAATATTGCTTAACTAAGTAAAGAAAATGATTGCATGGGCACCAGTACTACTACACCGAACACTATCTTGTCATCTTACGTGACAGCTTAATTTCTTACAACTAGCGATTCATCATGATTGTGTCAAGGAGTTAATTTCTTGTAACTAATTAAGTAATGTTGTCGGTGTTTATTCTGCAGATAAAACGTCCAAAATGGTTCATAACTACTGAGACTGTTTAGGCTAAAGACATAGAACTAAATATTCAAAGAGCATTCGATCGTACTCATGATCATCAAGACCGTGAGAGATCAAAAAGTGAAGATCATGATCATGATCAAGATTCTTTATGCATGTCCTTTGCCAAAAACAATATCTATTATATCATGTATAGTGATTGGCCTGGTGAGAGTCAAAAGATAGTCAAGAGTTTGTGAAAATCAATGAACACAAGTTTGTTTTGTTGGGTAATGGAGTTTGATTCGCTTTTAGAAACACAATCTTATATTTGAAAGATATGCAACCAATAGAATATAAACAGAATCGTACGTAAACCTGACTGGATCACAAGAAATGTTGTCTCTCTTTCTCTATCTATCTTTGTGCATGCTGGAGGGCCTGAAATCCGATACAGGTGCATGTGCGCGCATAAGAAATCATTTTTAGATTATCAAGGTTTGAGGCATCATGTGCTTGATTAAGGCTATCAACCTGTGAAAAATGTCATCCTGAAGCCGCCCTAATATTGCTCCTAATACTCTGTTTAATATAAAACCATAAACTCATTCAATTTATCTTAGTATTGTATAAAACAATTAGGGAAAATACGTTATAATTCAAACACTAAGTATAATAAAAAATGACACATTGCCAACTTTATGAAAAATTTGATGATTGAATCAACCCTCATTCAATTTTCACCATTTAAATGGATCCAAATTAAAATATGTTAATAGAACACAATTTTGATGGTTGGATCTTAAAAATATCAAAAATTCTGTAATCACATTTGTGTATTCTTTGCGCACTCTAATAATATGATTGACTGTGTTATTTTTTTAATATAAAATAAAAAGTAGACAAAAGTAATTATATATAGCATAACTCTAAAAAAAATTGCTTGAATATATCAATCAAATAAATTGAATTTATGGGCGAATCTAATGGTTCCTTTATTTAGATATGTTGGCTACTATTTAGTTTATAACATAACATACTGGGGACTCGATCGGTCATGAATGCGAAACCTAGTTTTTTAATTCATCAACGACTTAACTTCTGATCTATGTATCGGTGGCTCCCGATCAAGTCCAACTATAAAAACCAATAACCCATTAGAAAATCTAAATAATATATATATATATATATATATTTATATGAACCGAAAACATGCTTCTCTTGGACTAAGAATGAGAATTAACGTACGTTAATTGACTGAATTAATTTAGTCGCTAGCTTAAGCTTTATAAAATTTGAAGGGTCATAAATAATTGGATAAACTCACGAGTGATTAACGTGTCATGATATTTATAAAAAATAAATAAATACCTTATCATGTTCATGTTCACGTAAATACCCAAGTGAAAATGAAAATATCATCATTTTATAAATACCTTATAAATTAATCATGATATTTACTCTGTCTATAACAAGTGAAAGATAAGTTCATGTTCATGATATTTATGCATGTATTTATGAGTATACATATTTTTCAAGAAACCTTATATTTATTATGTATATTGAATGATGTGTTACTTATTGAGTATTATGTTCAATTTTGTATGTTTTATGTTTTAACCTCCCTAAGTGATGATTTTTATGAGGATATGGAGTTGCAAGACAAGACTTGGCCATGGAGGCGAGGCAAGGCTTAGACTGTTTATGTTATGCTAACTTGATGATTTCCAATTTAATAAGTTATTTTGATAAGTGCATGAAGTCTTATTGATTTTAAATAAGTGTGTTCGCAGATTCTCTTTTGAATTTTAAGTATTTAATAAAAATTGACTTGTTTATTTATGAAATCTTTTATATCAGACACTTTGTTAAAAATAAAAGTTTTTAAATAAAATTTTAGTAGCACATCGATTTTCGAAGTTCTAAAAATGATTTTATTAATAAAACATGCCAGGGTGTTACACGTCATGTCAATATATATTAGAAAATTTAAATTTCGTGAGTTTTAGAATATTTGATATTCTTTCCTCTGTAACTCTGTCTTTTTTCCTCTATATTTAAGTTTTTACTGTTTGAAATTGAAAAACGCTACATTAATAAAAACCCTACAATCATATATATATATATATATAACAGAATTGAAAATTATTAACTTTCTGGGGCATTGCACCGGTGCACAACTAGTTATGCGAATGACTGGTTATCAATGGGTGGGACTGAAATCCCTCGTGATTAGCCAAATTGATGGGTCCAAAGTAAACCAAGTCGTAAAGATCTTTTGCAAATTTTAAATGGATTAATTATAACATCAAGAGTTAGGAAGATCAAGGAAGCTATGCATGGATGGGGGTGCAATCCACTTGAGACGTGTTTAGCAAGAGCCCAACATTGAAGACAAGCTTGAGAAGAGGAGATCTAGTTTTCATCCACGTGATATGTTACGAAAGACACGACTTGGTCTTATTGTTATTGAAGGCCTTGGACTTATTTATTTCAATAAAAGAGCTTATTTTATTAGTTTAGAATAAGTAGGCTTGAGGATGTCAGCCTACACATATATCTTATTTTTACTGAACTAGGATTTTTGGGAATGCCTTGTATTTTGGCCAAGGGCATATTTGGGAAGTTATTATTTAAAGTGAACTAGGGTTTTAAAAGTACTGTAGCCTGGACACTGTTCTCGTTACAGTACCCATGGCTCACTTAGGGTTTTGAGGATTGTTATTTAAATCAGTTGTAGTCTCATTTGAGAAGGTTAGACAATTGATGAATTTTCATTGTGAGTTGAGTTTACTCCTCTTGTTTTTGATTGAACGTTTGAACTTATCAAAGGTAAATCACAACCTTTATGGCGTTCCTCCTTATAATCCGGGTTCTTGAAACGTGTTCTTCAATAGGTCTAGATTTTAATATAATCTAAGTTCTTGAAACGGGTTCTCAACGGGTCTAGATTCTCTATCCGTAGACTTGATTTTAACTTTTTTGGGTTGGTTTTCCAATATTGTTATTGGGTCTCAAAGCGAGTCGATTGGGGTTCACATCACAAATGATTTTGCCCTACCATGAAAATTTAAGAATATGTCCATGACAAGGTACTAGTAATGAAATGGGGTCATCATGTTGAGGCGCGCTGTAAGGGCCATATTTATAGAAGAGCAGCCCATGCACTTATAACTTCTCTCTTTTCAAATCTCATAAGGATTAAGACCAGCAAGAAGGCACCAAGCATTGACCATTTTTTCATTTATACACGACTTGACAATCAGTGTAGTCTATCCGCCGTTCACGCTTTTCCTGGTCATGTTTTCAAAACTTCTAGTAAGTTCTTTATGTTTTTTCTTGATTGTCATCTAGACTGGGGCAACAGATCAACGTCTAAGCTATTTCATAACTTATCGTGGTCATCTATTGTAAAATGTCATACTTTACATTAGGTACAATCTCTAGCTGATGATTGTCGAATGAACCACTGATAATTCTCGATAAAACCTTCAATCAGGAACATAGTCGAATCCTCGCCCCCTTGGCAAAATCATGAAGATGAACCTCCCCACCAACTAGTCTCTTACTTCAGCAGAAGGTAGAGCCAAACTTGCTAGTCCGTCTATATATATATATATATATATATATATTATCATCCTCGAGATTAAAAGTTTAACTAAGCTGGTATCCAGTAGTTTTAGGGCTTTTTGAGTCACTAATTAAGGACTCGTTTGGATTTGGAAAGCGCTTCATCTCCTCTCATTATTATAACTTTTCTAAATTTTCACATAATATAATAAACAATTCAACTTTTTCAAATCTCAAAACAATAATAATATTAAAAAATAATATTCTAACAATATTTTATTTAACTTTTATCTTTCATTTAAAACCATATCATCTTATCTCGAATCCAAAATAGCCCAGATTAACAATTGGTATCAAAGTATGAACCATGTGAAGAATTTGAGTGATGAAGAGGGTAACCCATAAGCTAAATTAAAATATCTTGATTATATATATATATATATATTTATATATGTGGGTTTGGTGTTAAGTCCTTGAATATTAATAGGTGAGTAAAGCAGAGAAAATGCTACTATTGGGATAGTGTGTATAGAGTGGGTCACTGTAGATGTTGGATTCAGAAGTGTAGTAGAATGTTATGATCCTAAGAGTTAAAGGTCTTAACCAAAATCATGCATTGTCCTTGAAAATAAACAATAAAACTCAGTCAAACCAACAATTTGATCAGGAGGAGGAAGAAAACAAATTAAAGGTAGCTACTGCCATAAGGGATAAAGATTAAGATAACCACGAATGCATGGTAATTAAGAGATTTGCATAGTTCCGGGAAATTAATCTCTGGGGAAAACAATTGAAGTACCCTATTATAATCTTTTACATAATAAATAGGTGAATTACTTGCAAGAAGATGGAATGATGGGACTTGTGATCGGGAGATCACACCCTGAACAATAGTGGATAGGACTGACTTTGATACCCGAGATGAATAAATATAATTTTTGTGAAATTAATTAATAATAGTGTCCTATATATTTTTGAGCATATAAATTAAGATTTTTCTTAATTGACACTTTTTTTTTACAACCTCAATGGAATTTTTATTGCAAATCAATAAGAGTTGAACATCATAATCAATACCAGAAAGTTTCTTAGCCAAAATCAAATTGGAAATAGCATCAGGTCCGTCTTTAATCCAGCAGTTTGATCCCTTAGATCAGCACTATGCCATCTTTGCCAAAGTCTGGGCACTTTATTCCCTTCTCTGTATTAAATGCAATGTTCCAGTCTATTGCTTGCTTTAGAATTTGCATTATGTTCTCAATGACTTGTCCATTAATTCCATTCCCAATTTTCTCCAAGTTCATGTTGTAATAGCATTGATAATAGAATTATATTTTTTTTTCTTTTTTTTAATACAAAAGCCTATATTATTAATGCTGAAAAGCATTTTTTTTAGTCTAAAATCCTATATACTATTACAATGTTGAAAAAATGTTGAAAAGCATATTTTATATATATATATATATATAAAACAACTAATTACCTTTTTTATTAAATGCATACATATATAAAGAAATTCAATATTTATCATATAAAATGCATGCAATAATGCAATTCACTACATATTATATCATTTAGTATTTCTACATTACATTACAAAACACAAAATTAAAATATATAAAAATTACATATCAAAACTAGATTGTAAAGTTACATATCAAAATTACATGCAATAGCATCAACTTCATCTGCATTGGAAACTAGTAGAGGACTGGAGTACAGGAGGCCTTATAGTTGAAGACACAAGAAAGGTCCTAAAGTCTTTTGTTTCTTGGTCTATTCGCCACACTAAGAGGGATGCTAATATGATAGCACATAAGCTAGCCAATGATGCCCTTTTAAGTGATTATGATCTATATGATCTAGAGGAGACCCCAAATTGTATTAAGCAACTTGTTGCTGTTGAAGCGTTGTAACCTTGCTTAAGTAATGAAAGAGTCATCTCCGTTTCAAAAAAAAAAAACTTCATCTGCATTGAGTGAAGGCCTGCAATCCCATTTCCTTGCAAGTACGCCTACCACAGGGACAACCTTGAGTAGGTGCTGCATGCATGATCAAGTGACATAACAAAACATGATATTCAGCTAATTTAAAACAAGATATCAAATGGGAAATCATCAATTAAGTATGATATCAACCATATGCAGCAGCTGAGAATTAGGACTATAAAAACACACATAGATAAGTAGTTGGGAGGATATAATTTATTCCTTAAGATAGTGATTCCATTTTTTATGGGTGCAAGTATTGTAACAATTCCATTTAAAAAAAAAAAAAAAAAAAAAGATAAAAGGAACTTGAGAATTTGGAAATAAGAAATGCATAGATAGTGCACAAATGGGGCCCCTTTATACTTTATTGCCATGCGCTCCTTGGAACAAACAAACAAAGCGAATGTTGTTTGTATTCACCTATCACTAGACAACATAGCAGGCAAAGGTAAAGCCTCCAGTTGCAAAACCTGTAGCATAAGAAAGCAAACATTAACTATAAAGCATTAATATGAACTTATTAATTAATTATAATGATTAGAAACGTGACCATGCTGCATGGTATCAATAAGGATTGACCTCTCCATCTGTACATGATTATGAATAGAAAAAGTTATTAGAGGAAGTTTACAGTACTAAGAAGTAATACAATAGATATTGATAAAACCAAATCAAAGATGACAAGGAAATAGATTTTTTCAAGTAGCTGTGTAACAATCCTCTAGAAATTCAACGGTGGAATTTTTATAGGCTTTAAGAATCTCTTGAAAACCCTGTAAGTTTTCACAATTTGACTAATTACATAGGTTTTAGTTTGTCAATATAGTCAGCGTTATCACTCACTATGGTATCAGAAGTATGATTTTATTTATTTGAGATAGTTAAAAGTACTATTTGAATGCTTTATGGTATGCACCATTAGATTCAGTTTATTATTTAGGGTTTTATGGCGAAGTAATCTCATTTTCGATTTTCGGACGATACGTTTGCTCGAAAATGCATTTTTCTTTTTTGAGGCATTTTGGAATTGAATTTTCATAAATAAATTACATAGTTATGTTTGTATCAATATTTAGGATTTTATAGTATAAAGTTTATTTTTCACTTTCCCAGAGTGAATAGTAACCTTAATAGTAGCACCTAGCACAGTGTTTTTAAAATCATAGCATTGAATGTCCAAATTGGTTAGGAAAGTTTTATTTGAAAATTTGGAAAGATCTTATCCACACTTAGTGAATAGTTTTGGACACTTGTCACAAAGAGGAACTATGAAATGGATTGTACAGGAATTAAGGTGTGAGATCATGCCACCTAAGCAAAACCCTATTCATTCATCTAATCAACCAAATTGAGTTAGATCAAAGAGGATTTCAACCTTAGTGAAATCCTAAATGGTTGTAATCCAATTAAAACCCCAAAAACTTAGTTGAAACCTAAACCCTAAACGGTTTCCCCAAACCTAAAGTTGGTCTCCAAACCGTTTTTGATCCGTTTTTCAGCATTGTATTTTATCACTTAATTAAATCACTTTCACATGCTATTAATTCACCAAATTCTTGTTATGACATCATTATCTAACCTTTTAGACCTTGAAAATTTGATTGGGTCAAGAAAAATTGGATTTGGGCTTGATAGCATCTCAAACCCTAACCAAACCCCCATTTAAATCCCAAATTGAAGCCCACTTGGTTGAGGCCTATGAATTTGGCCACCTTGGCAAAACTTCATCTCCCACATAGCAGGCCATCTACTGCATTGGCTGCACCCAATAGTGTCTTTATCTAAAGTAGAAATCTACCTCATCACCCTACATACCTCACATCTGCAGGAGGCAGTCCTTGCCCCTCACTATTCTTCACTTTATGTGACATAGTCATCTCCAATCAAGGGTCATTCAAGCCCATACCTCCCCTCTCCAGAAGTCTAAAGTCTTACAAGACACATTTCACTCCCTTTCATCACTTATTCACCCCAAGAGAGAAACCCAAAAAAGCCCTCTCAGGCATATTTCTGAGTCTTTTTATGTGGAGATTTTTTTATCTTTTATAGATATTTTTGCACAATGACTCCTTAATAAAAGTTATTCTTCTTTGAGTGTAGTTTTTGTGGATATCTTATTTGTCTCATTCCATGGTAATTGGTTCAGTCAAAAGTATTTGTAACCGTGAAAAGGTCATTCTAGGCATGAAACTGGAGAGTATGTTATGTTTCAGAATTTTTGACCAAGCTGATGGACATATCTTAGTCCAAAAATTGTATGGAATGTTGTTAGCATGTGTTTATGAGTGTTCATTGGGATTTTGTTGCATAACTAAAGCTTTTGATGATAGATTCTCTTAGATCTAGATTTTCTTATATTTGACTCTTTTAAAAATTTTTGGAGATATTTTGATTTAGGATCAAAACTTGCGATTCAAGAGTTTGCTATTTGTTAAAAAGTTTGGGTCTTTTTACAAAAAATTTGGTGTTGATTATTAGCTTTTTCTTAGTAGATGTTTTAAGTATCATTTTAAACTTAGGATAGAAAGATTTTTGTTGTAAATTTTTGATTTTATCATGAGTTTTGAAGTTACAAGAAATTGCAACAAAAATCAAGAGAAATAACCTATGAATGTTTCGGCCATAGTGGGTTTTCCATAGTTGTGAATTGTTTTAAATATTTCTAAATTGATATTTGAGTGTAGGATAAAATTTACATGAGGAATGTAAATTTTGTTAATTTTTAGAGTTAGGATGTGAAATCCTTATGTTAAGGGTAAAATGGTAATTTTATCCTAAGTTGTCTTGTTTACGTGTTTTGAATTGTTAGTAATTAAATTTTCAACTTTTAGAATACCCTCTTACAGTTCCTCTTGTTTCGCACTTTATTTTTATAGAACACGACAATTGAGGTAAGTTAATTCTTAATTTATTATCAGTTTACTGTGTATGTGCAATGGGTAAGGAAAACTACAGTATGTTCGTATTTTTTTTATATGCCATGCCATGCCATGTTATCACATGTTTATCTATTACATGAATTATTTTGTCATGAAATACTTATCTATTACATAATATATTCTGTCACATGTTGCTATCTATTGCATGTATGTCATTTTATATATGTTATCGATTACATGTATGTCATGTCACGTAATATTCTCTATTATATGTATGCCATGTTATAAAATGTTGTACGTTATGTTTATGTCTCAAAGTACGTCATGTCTGTCGTTTTACATTCATGTCTTGTTACGCTACGTCAGGACTTCTGTCTTTTGGTATTGATGTTACGTCCCGTCTCGAATACAGTTTGTGTTTCTCAAGAACAGTCTTGTTAAGTTATTCATATCAATCACAGCTCTAAATGTTAGAATGAACTAATATCCTAGCAAAACTCCTTTATTCATTCTGGAGTGTCTAAATAGTTGTGAAATTCCCTAAGTGGATGCAATATAGTCAACAGGTTATGAATAGAGCCTAACTAGCTGGTCATTGGAGTGTGCCAGACATTAACCCCAATGGAGCCATATTTTATTTTACGTGTATTTAGAGCAATTGTGGCACAAATAATTCATAGAGTCACAACAACTAAGGAGCATACAGTATGTGAGACACAACAATTGTGACACATAAAATACGTGTGGTCATAACAACTGTAGAGTATGTATTAACGCACTCACAACTGGTGTAGATACATGTGTTTTGATGTGGTAATTGGCAGGGACACAAGACTCAAGTGGAGGCGTGTAGCACCCATATGGTCCCTTTATTAATTAAGTCCATTGAAAAAATTTCAAGTTTATGTATTTCACATTCAAGTCATGTCTCATATTATGTTATGTTTAAATTTATGTTCACGTCAAGTTTCAAGTTTATGTCCATGTTATGTTTCAAGTTCATCTCACACCAAGCCAAGTTTTAGTTTCAATTCAAGTTATGTCAGCTCACGCCATGTTACGTCAAGTCACATTATACTAATTATTTAATGCCATGTTATGTTAAGTTATGTTATACTTACTATTGACTTTGATTGTGCATTCACATATTTACGGCCATGCATGCATCTTTAACATGTGTGGGAGTTTCTTGTTAATTTGCTGAAATTTGTAATCAAATCTCATCGTGGTAATCCTAACTATCATTTCTCCGAATAGTAGATAATGTGTCAGGAACAGAACAGAAAGTAGACACGGGCAAACTGGAGGAGGTTAAGTAGACGCCGTAGACGCAATGAGGAGTTTACAACCTCCATAGTTAGGTTTTTGGATAGCATTTTGGCCTCGTTGGTCTAGTTATGCAAGATTACAATAGTGTATTTTGGTAATGTAATATGGAGCCCAATTTTCCATCTTTTTGAGATTACAATCTTCTGAGATCTGTACTATAATCGTGAATATTTATTTTATTATGTATGCATGGATTACGTTTTAACTATTTGAGATATTATGAGTTTTGTGCATACTATTGCTAAAAAAATAAAAAAACTATCTGCTACAAATATTGCATATTGCTAGATACATGTTAGCAACATTGCATCTTATATGTCATGATTGGGGGCATGTAACCTTATGTTGCATGTCCCGACACTTCAAATGTTCGTCCGATCCCAAGTGTAATATGGGGGTGTCACAAGCTAGACTACTAGATTATTGAAGGGATCTAATTCATTTGAGGAATTGATGAATATAAATCCTTGTGCTTCAAGTACCCCAAGCATGAATCTATTACAAAAAAGTTTATATATCCAAGCATACACATAACACATATAGGTTTGGAAGTTGTCTCCTTTATAAGAGAGGCAATGTCATTTTGTCAAAAAAAAAAAAAAAAAGAATAGAAAATAGTTGGTGAAAACATTTTAAATAGGTCAATACAAAATACAAATCAAACCCACAGCCATGACCTCATCCATCCACCCCTTACAGGGACAAAAGTGCCATTTTAATATCATTACCAAATCAAATAACTCAAATGAAACAAGCAAGCGGAATTGTAAAATCGATAGAGGGAATTAAGCATCAAAGATGTGCTGATTTGACTTACCAAAACTTTTTTTATATCATCTCCCTTTAAAAGTTCACTCTTCTTTGTAGATTCTAGAGACTCGTGCTATAAAGAATTTAGGGTATTTTTCTTGTTTATTAACTTGCACCCGTGTTTATGTCTTGCACATTTTTTTCAGCATATCTATATAATAAAATGGCAAATGGTATCATATCCAGAAGTACTATACTAGGTAGAGTGACACATGACACATAAAATGGCAAGTCGTATCATATCAGGTCAGGACTCGCACCAACATATAATGTTGTATCTATTACTCTTTGTATTAGACTATCCAATACTACACACAGAGCCAATTCACTAACATGTATAGAGCTGGCTGGGCCTTTCTACATAATAACTACTGATTAGTCAAGGCATGCTCTAGCTAGGGGTATAACCGATCCGGTTTGGTCCGGTTTTGAACAAAATTTAGGACCGAATCGATAACATTGGCTTTGCATTTTTTAAAACCGATTATGTACCGGTTACCCCCTAAACTAGTTCTTTCAATTTTACCAGTTCCAATCCGATTCAGTCCAGTTTTTCAGTTTTAATATATTAAGTATATTAGTATTACTAATGTATTTATCAAAAGAAATATGTTGAAAATTTATTAGGCAATAATATTTATTTAATATATATATTTTATATTTAAAACATATGATCAAATAACTATTCATGTTTAGTATTAAAATGTTATAATATAAATTATAATATATTATTTCATACATAATTATATATATTCTATATAAAAAATTATACATAATATAAAATGTGATATCCCGTTTTTACGTGTATTTTCGCTGAAGGAGTGTTGTAATTTAATTAATATATTAGTTCTTTTATTTTAATTTATCATATTTTAATTGGTTTTATTTTAGTTTGATGTGGTGTTTAATTTATTTTAGTCGTTTTTAGTTTTTTAAAATTGTTTTCGTCGGATCAATCTTTAGACTCCGGAGATGAGGATTGGACCTCATTTCTTTTCCCTCATCTTTTCTTTTTCTTTTTTTCTTTTTTTCTGTTTTTTCCTTTTCTTTTTCTTTTCCTTTTCTTTTTTCTTCTTTTTCTTTCGTCTTTCTTCCCTCTCCCGCGCGCTCGACCTCTCTCCCTCTCTCCGTTGCCGTTCAGCTCTTCAACCCAGACCCGCCGCTCACCGGTGATGTGGCCGACACCACCCACCCAGAAAGTTCCCCCTCCTGCCGGCGCCCTCCCCACCAAAATCAGCCCCTCCCGTGCCCTCGTTAGCCACCTAGAGCCCATCTAAGCCGCACGGTTTTTGGCCTTTTCCGGTGCCATCGTTCCACCTCCGACCACCATCGTTTCACCACTTCATCCCCTACCTCTTGCCGTCCTAACCCACCCTTTTCCGGCCCCGATCCGTTGCCGGAGTAGCTCCCACCAGCTCAACTCCGATTTGCTCTTTTTTCACTTCGACCGCCATTTCCACCGCCACCCACGGCCAAAACTCACTTCCATTAGCTTCATAAACATCTCTAAGCCATTCCCTATCAATTCCAAGTCTTGGTTTGTCCCCGTTCGAAAGTGGGTGTTTTGCAACCCACGACCACAGTGTAAAATACACTGTTATGTTGCTCTTTCTCGGCCGTTTGCAACGTCGTGATCCTTGAAAAAATACCTTATAGCACTGTAAGTATTTTCCAAACTCTATTTTAGATTTAAATATATTTTTTCTCTTACAATAAATTATTTGATTGGTTGGTTGATTTCGGACTGAGTCCGAGGAGTTCGGGGGTCGGATGGATTGAGGACGGAGTTGCTTGGTTTTGTTGATTTTGTGATTGGTTGAATAATTTGTATTTTGAGGTGTGCATTGCATGATGCATTCATGTGCATTTTATTTAAATTGAGAAAATATGGTTTTATTTGTGTAAACGGACTTTCGAGTGCGTGTGTATCACGACCCCAAGCCGAGATGGGGTATTATCTCGGTAGAGCTCCTCTGGTCACTCGGGAGTGGATAATACTAAGTGACATCCCTTGGGTTATCACTGGGCGATGACCGGATCGCACGATACGGTAACGCTGTCGTGTCGACTCCATGGTTCCTAGGCTAGCGGGGACTAGAGAATGGCCTGGTCAAGGTACGCACTGGGTGCGAGTACTGGGCACCGCTCGTTTAGGTGTCACACGTGTAGTCGTTACCTGTAGTGTGGCACAGGAGCCAGAGTGTGTAGATGATCCCTAAGGGAGATCATGGTGCATGCAATAATTGGATCAGGTTTTTGGATGTTGGATACGGGCCATTTTCTGGGAAAAATGGCGAGGTTATGTTTGAGGCTTTGTGATCCATTTTCTGGAAAAATGGTGGTTTCTTGATTTTGGGCTATTATCTGGGATAATGACAAGGACTGGTTTTAAAGGATATGTTTTGGGCCAAAATGGATTTTTTTGGCGTGCGTGGGAATAAAAATGTGGTTTTATAAATTATGTGCATTTGGCATTCTTTCATGCATATTGTTGAGTTTAATATGTTTTTATCTTATGGCGTTTGGATCTTTACTTACCTGCAACACCATTTTGGTACCGTAGATTTTGATGCAGAGGTCGAGGAGGAGGAAGAGGCTAAGCCCTAGGAGGCGGCTCCACCGGAGTATTGATTTGGAGTGTCATGCCTTGTAGTTTGGTGTTGAAACAATATTTGTAGCTTGTAATATTTTATTATGTATGTTTTGAACGGGTTTGTATTAAACATAGAAAAATTCTGGTACTTCGTTATAAGACTTTCGTTATCTGCTGCGTGTTTTTAGTTGCACACTTATTGCATGTACACACACTTGGCACTTGGCGATAGGGTGGTGACCCCTGTTGTCATCATCCCGACGTCTCGATTTCCATGTGTCCGTACGTGGAATTTGGGGGCATTACAAGTGGTATCAGAGCGGTTTGGCTCTGGGTAAAATCACATATCCCGTAGGTGTAGTACTAGAAAGTTTTTAAAGTTGTGATTTGAAATTTTATTTTAAGTAAAGTTGCTATTTGATTTGTTTTATTTGATTTAACTTGTTTGTATTTATTTATTTAGTTATGTTATTGCATGCTAGTATATTTTATTTTCTTGTTATGTGCTTTGGTTTTGGTTTTTAGTTTTATGTTGTTGGTTTTATTTGTTTTTCTTAAAGGGGGTCAAAGATTGTGTTGTGGCAGGAAAATGGTGAGGCCAAGAAACTCTACTCAAGAGCCTCGGGACGATACGCCGAGAGATGATGCCACAGCCCAAGCGCTAAGGCAAATGATTGAGTTCATGCAGCAAAATTTTAGGCCACAACAAGGAGGGCCTTGACTACAACAAGGAGGGCCTAGTGGAGTGGTGCAAGCTGGATGCACCTATGAGCGCTTTCTAGCACATAGAACTCCACCCTTCACAGGAGAAGAGGATCCACTTCAGGTTGGAAAGTGGGTCAGAGATTTAGAAAGAACATTTGAAGTATGTGGTTGCACTGAGGAATAACAAGTACTTTATGCCAGCTATCTATTGCAAGGCACTTCTTCTGAGTGGTGGGATACAAAAAGAGTAATGCTGGAGTCAGAATTGGAGTCTTTTGCCACTGTGTCCTGGCAGCACTTTAAGAAAGAATTTAATGATCGATTCTTTCCCACTTTTGTGAGGCGGTAAAAAGAAAGAGAGTTCACAAGCTTGGTCCAAGGGAGTATGACCGTGGAACAATACGCTCGAAGATTTATAGAGCTTGGGCGATTTGCTCCCCACCTCATCGCCATGGAGGAGATGTAGTCTGAGCGTTTCCAGGATGGTTTGCGTCCTGATATACGAAGACTGGTAGTCTACCACCGGATTGCCACTTTTCAAGAATTGGTTGACTTAGCCAGTCTTGCAGAGTGAGAGATTAATTTGAGTATGGGCTCCCCTCTAAGACAAAAGAGGCGGAGTTTTACAGGCAAAGGAAGTAGCTTTGGTTCTCCTCAGAAATTTGTTCAGCAGACTGGGACTCGACCATAAGCGACCTCGGGTGTACGTATGGGAGGACGGGTGTAAGTTTGCAGAAGTTGTAATAAAGCCCATGTGGGTGAGTGCCCTTCGGGTGGGGCTCGATGCTATAATTGTGGCCAGCAGGGGAACTTTGCTCGTGAGTGTCCTAGGCCAGTTCAAGGAAGCCGTGGAGGTAGACATGGTGGAAGAACAAATTAGAGGCAAACAGTGCAAGCTCGGGTTTATGCTGTTACACCTGGAGATGTTGATGATGAGGCACCAACGACCCATGATGCTGGAGTGATTACAGGTATGGATCTAATTTAATTTTTGGATTTGATTTTTGGTGTGTTTTGGTTTTTTCTTTGTACTTGGATTTCATTGGTTAGTGTGATTGGTTCAGGGAGAGTCCATTTATATGAATTTTATCCTTGCACTTTGTTTGATTCAGGTGCTTCTCAGTCGTTTGTATCTTCCACTTTCGCTCGGATATGTAATCTGGTTACAGGACCTTTGCCAAAGTCATTGGTAGTGGCCCTACCAAATGGTGAAATGGTGTGGTGTTCCAAGGTTGCATTGGGTTGTCCTCTGAATTTTGGTGGAAGGTTTCTGGATGCAGATTTGGTTGTGTTTAAGCTGCTAGAATTTGATATCATCCTTGGGATGGATTGGCTATATCGATATTCTACAAGTATTAATTGTAGAAGTCGAGTAATTAGCTTTCAGCTCCCAGATGGTGATTATTTTGAATTTGCGGGGAGTAAGCTAAAAGAAAAGCCGGTAGTTATATCGGCAATTCAAGTGAGAAGAGAGATTGCTTGTGGAGCGGATGCCTTCTTAGTCCAAATGGTATCTACGCCATCTGAGAAGAAGTCATTGGTAGATATCCCAGTTGTGGAAGAATTTTCTGACGTGTTTGTGGATGACTTGCCTGGGCTACCCCTATTCGTGAAATGGAGTTTGTTATTGACTTGGAACCTGGAGCTGCCCCTGTACATAAAGCTCCTTACCGTATGGCACCAGCTGAATTAAAAGAGTTGAAGGTTCAGTTACAAGAGTTGGTGGATAAGGGGTTTATTCAACCAAGTACTTCACCGTGGGGTGCACTAGTGCTGTTTGTTAAAAGGAAAGATGGTACCCTCAGAATGTGCATTGATTATCGGGAACTAAATAAGGTAACCATCAAGAATAAATATCCTCTCCTACGGATCAACGATTTGTTTGATCAGCTTCAAGGAGCAGTTGTGTTCTTGAAGATTGATTTGAGATCAGGATACTACCAGTTGAGGATAAGGGATAAGGATATACCCAAAACTGCTTTCAGATCAAGATATGGGCATTATGAATTTAAGGTGATGCCTTTTGGGTTAGCCAATGCCCCTGCCGCTTTTATGGATTTATTGAATCGGGTGTTTCGACCTTATTTGGATTCCTTTGTGGTAGTTTTCATTGATGATATTTTAATTTATTCCCGAGATTTTGAAGAGCATGTTTATCATCTTCGTCTAGTTCTTGGGAAATTAAGAGAACACCAGTTGTATGTAAAACTCAGCAAATGTGAATTTTGGTTGGAGGAAGTCAGATTTCTTGGACATGTGATTTCCTGAGATAGGGTGGCTGTTGATCCTAGTAAGGTGGAAGCCATTTTGTCATGGCAGCGTCCGACGACCGTGTGTGAGATTCGGAGTTTATTGGGACTTGCCAGATATTACCGAAGATTTGTGGAGGGATTTTCTCGCTTATCTAGACCTCTCACAGCTTTGACTAGAAAGAATGCAGAATTTATTTGGTCAGACAAGTATGAGAGAAGCTTCCAAGAATTGAAGAACAGAATAACAACTACACCAGTATTGGTACTTCCAGAACCGCACAAGCCATTTGTAGTTTTCAGCGATGCGTCTAAATTTGGATTGGGTTGTGTCCTTATGTAGGAGGGACGGGTTGTTGCTTATGCATCTCATCAGCTAAAGGATCATGAGAAGAATTATCCGACGCATGATTTAGAATTGGCTGCGATTGTGTTTGCTCTTAAGATCTGGCAGCATTATTTGTATGGAGAAGTTTGCAAAGTCTACACCGATCATAAGAGTTTGAAGCACTTGTTTTCCCAGAAGAATCTGAACATGAGGCAGAGGTGATGGCTAGAGTTAATCAGTGATTACCAGTGCGAGATCAATTATCATCCGGGGAAGACAAATGTAGTTGCTGATGCTTTGAGTCGGAAGTCGCACTTGGAAGATGAAGCCGAATCATTAGGATTGGATTCTTTTCTTTGCGGGATGAGAAGACTCCTTATTGAAAGTTCACAGCAAGAGGAGATATTATCTTCAATTCTTGATATTCAAGTAGCTGATTTTGAGGAATTGAAGACTCTTCAAAAGAAGGACCCAAAGCTGTTGGATATCAGAAAAAGAGTCAGAAAATCTAGAGGGCCATTGCATTATAGTATAGATAAAGATGGAATTCTTCGGTTTCGAGATCGTAGAGTGGTCCCCAAAGATTCAGAATTCAAGGAGTGAATTATGGCAGAAGCTCATGCGGCCCCTTATTCAGTTCATCCTGGCAGTACCAAGATGTACCGAGACTTGAAGAAAAGTTATTGGTGGGAAGGGATGAAGAAGGATATTGCCTTGTATATCGAGAGATGCCACACATGCCGTCAAGTCAAGGTGGAGCATCAAAGACCCGCTGGTATGCTCCAACCCCTCCCTATTCCTGAGTGGAAGTTGGACGACATCACGATGGATTTTAGTGGGCTTACCGAGGACTCCTAGTGGGAAGAACTCGGTTTGGGTGATTGTTGACCGGTTAACTAAGAGTGCTCATTTCTTGCCTATTAATAACACTGATTCCTTGGGTAAGTTGACTCGCTTGTACGTAAAGGAGATAGTGTGGTTGCACGACATACCGAAGAGTATTGTATCAGATCGGGACCCAAGGTTCACATCTCAGTTTTGGAAAAGTTTGCAGGCAGCATTGGGTACTAAGTTGAAGTTTAGTACTGCATATCACCCTCAGACGGACAGCCAATCAGAGTGCACTATTCAGACCCTTGAAGATATGTTGCGAGCATTTGTTATGAAATTTCAAGGGAATTCGAAAAATCACTTGCTACTCATAGAATTTGCTTATAATAATAACTTCCATGCATTCAACCAGATGGCTCCTTATGAAACTCTTTATGGGAGGAAGTGCAGATCGCCGTTGTGTTGGGATGAAGTCGGGGAGAATAAAATAGTTGGGCCCAAAATAATTCAAGAGATGCAAAGTCAAGTTTGGATTATCAGGGATAAAATGGCGGCAGCTCAGATGTGACGCCCCCAAATCTCCACGTACGGACACGGGAAAATCGAGACGTCCGGATGATGACAACTCGAGTCACCACCCTAACGACGAGTGCCAAGTGTGTGTAAAAGCAACACATGTGCACGAAGAAACACGCAGCGGATAGCAAAGTCATAAACTAAGTACCAGAATTTTTCTTAGTTTAATGCAAATCTGCTCAAAATGTACATAAAATATTACAAGATGCAAACATAGTTTCAAAGCCAACTATAAAGCATAACTCCAACTCAGAACTCCGGCGGAGCTGTATCCTAGGGCTCAGCCTCCTCCTCCTCCTCCTCGATCTCTGCACCAAAATCTACGGTACTAAAAATGGTGCTGTAGGTAAGTAAGATCCAAACACCATTAGATAAAAACATATTAAAACTCATACAATATGCATGAAAGGATGCCAATGCACATAACCCATAAAACCGCATTTTTTTCACGCACGCCAAAAGTCCCATTTGGCCACGAAAATATATTATTTTCCAATTCACACCAAAAGTCTCATTTGGCCCATATCCAACTCATATCCAATAACCAGTTAATCCGTATGCACCATGACCTCCCCTAGGGGTCATCCACACACCCTAGCTCCTATGCCACACTGCAGGTAACAACCACGCGTGTGACACCAAAACGAGCAATGCCCAGTTTCGAGCCCCGCGAGTTCGTAGCCAAGCATCCTCTAGCCCTCGCCAGCGAAGGGCCACGGAGTCGGTACGTAGAGCATTACCATCCCGCCCGCTCCTGTTGTGGTCCAGCGACAACTCAGGGGACATCACTCAGTATATTACGCTCCCAAGTGAACAGAGGAGCTCCACCGAGATAATACCCCATCTCGACTTGAGGTCGTGATACACATGCACCCGAAAATCCATTTACGCCAATAAAACAGGATTTTTCTCAATTAAATAAAATGCACGTGCATGCACCATGTAAATGCAACCTCAATGCACAAAACAACCAACCAATCACAAATCAACAATCCAAGCAACTCTGTCCTCAATCCATCTGACCCCCGAACTCCTCGGACTTAGTCCGGAATCGACCAACCAGCAGTCAAATAATTATTGTAAGAGCAAAATATATTTAAATCTAAAAGTAGAGTTTGGAAAATACTTACAGCGCTATACAGTATATTTCGAAAGCTTGCGGCGTTGCAAACGGCGGAGGAAAAGCAATGTAACAGTGTATTTTACACTGTGGCCGTGGGTAATAAATTATCCACTTTTGAACGGGGACAAACCAAGATACGAAATTGATAGGAAATGGTCTATGGATGTTTATGAAGCTAAAGGAAGTGAGCTCTGGCCGTGGGTGGCGGTGGAAACTGCTGTGGAAGGCCAAAAAGGGGCTGAACGGAGATAAGCTCGTGGGAGCTGCTCCGGCAAGGATCGAGGCCGAAAATGGGTGGGTTAAGTCGGCAAGAGGTAGAGGAAGAAGCTATGAAGAGATGGTGGCCGGAGGTGGAGCGACGGCGCCGGAATCGGCAAGAATCTGTGCTGCTTAGAAGGGGCGTAGAGGGCTAACGGCTGGCCGGATGGGGGAGATATTTGGTGGGGTGGTGCGCTGGCTGGAGGGGGTTCGAATGCCGGTGGCTATGTCGACCACGTCGGCTGGCGATGGTAGCTCTGGGCTGGTCAACGGGTGGCGACGGGAAGGGGAGAAAAGGAAGCAGCAGCGCGCGGGGAGAGAGAGAGAGAGGAAGAAGAAAGAAAGAAGAAGAAAAAGAAAGAAAAAGAAAGAAAGAAAAAGGAAAAAAAGGGAAAAAGAAAAAGAAAAGAGAAAAGGAAAGAAAAGATGAGGAAAAAGAAATGAGGTCCAGTCCTCACTCCGTAATCCAAAAACTGATCCCCGAAAACGATTTTAAAAACATAAAAGGACTAAAATAAATTAAATGCCACATCAAATAAAATAAAAACCAATTTAAAATACAATAATTTAAAATAAAAGAACTACTATATTAATTAAATTATAAACACTCATTCAGTGAAAATATACGTAAAAACGGGTCATCACATCCTCCCCCCTTAAAAACAAATCTAATGGTTATTATCTTCACACCATAAATTACTAATATCGACAACGTCTCTACTTTCCCTTCCAAACTTTCATCACATTCCAACTTTGGAAACCTAATAGCCACCTCCAAAGTTAACCATCCATAAACCAAATTGCACGACCAAATGATTAATCTCCCATTAAAACTTCAAATCAACACAAAATTTGAACTTCTAAGAATCTCTAAGAATCATGCTTTCGCGTGCACTCTGATAACTCACCAAAATACATAAAGGCTATATCTCAAAAATTAATATCATGAAGTACAAGCTCAATCTACACCTAATCACAAGAAAACTTTTACCACATTTACATAGAAAATCATATACTTCCAAAAACCATAATCTCCACTCATTCCTCAGTTGGCCATCGCTGCCCTAAACGAAAACCAACATTTCGCAAAAATACATCTATTGATTGATGACAGAAACCAGTACTAATCAATCTCCAGGCCCCAATTTGAAAACACATAATATCATCCCAAAATACACCTATCTCTTCTAAAGATAAGGAACATCTCCAAAAGGCCCAAGTCCTTCCTGGCCAACCAACTAGAGCGCTTATAACTTCTATCCGATATCCCATACTTCAAACTCATTACCTATATTATGAATAACATCTAATCTTGTAATAACTAACTCACTATAAACTACCATTGACATCACCTAGACATAATCGAAACGCTCTTGGTAACTCACCCACCTACTTGTACTCTCAAAAACTCTAGTTTTAGCACAACTAATTCCTTCAATAGCACTTCACAAATAAATCTCAAGATAGGCCATACTGTTTAAATCGTCAATCCATCAAAAACTATTGAACAACACTCATGGATCCTACTGCTTTTTTACTTCATACATATGATTATGCTACCCACCTTTGATGCATAAGTTTCAACTTCCAAGATTTATTACTTCATACACCACACATGGTGATCTAACGATCTCTTTTCAAGTTAAATAACCATATCCCCAATTCTCCCGACTGGATACTTGATCTCCAAAGAAAAGTATAGCCTCAACAATTTAAATTCTTATGACTTCAAGTCGCAATTAATTCTCAAGATAAACACAATAGTCGTTTCAAACCATCATCCCAATGGGTAACCAGCTTCGACTGCACATTCCATTCAACTTACCAAACAACTCAAACCAAAATCTCTTGAATTTAATATTACCACACAGATTCCTCTTCAACTCCTACCATGTGACGCCCCCAAATCCCCACGCCCGAACACGGGGAAATTGAGACGTCCGGATGGTGACAACCCGGGTCACCATCCCATCGACGGGTGCTGAGTGTGTGCAAGGCAACAGATGTGTACAGAGAAACACGCAGCGGATAAAGAAAGTCATAACTAAGTACCAGAATTTTTCTTAACGTAATACAAGCTGTTTAAAACATACCTAAATAAAATATTACAAACACAAATACAGTTTTAAACAAATATAAAAGATAGCATCAGCAACCCGGCGGAGCCGCATCCTCGGGCTCAGCCTCCTCCTCTTCGTCCTCTAACTCTGCACCAAAAGCTACGGAACCACGAATGGTACCGCAGGTAAGTAAAACCCAAACACTACCAGATAAAAACACATAAAACTCAAACAAGATGCATGAACCATGCCCAATGCACAAAGCCCAAAAACACCAGTTTTCCACACACGCCAAAAACCCATTTGGCCCAAAAGCATATCCCTTTCTGAAAAACACGCCAAAAGTCACATTTGGCCGCCAAAAGTCCATCCGGCCCAATATCTCGCCAGAAGTCCATCCGGCCCACGCCAAAAGTCCCATTTGGCCTCATAAACCTTTATCCAATTTTAACCGTATGCACCATGACCTCCCCTAGGGGTCATCCGCACACCCTGGCTCCAGTGTCACACCGTAGAGTACCACCACGCATGTGACACTTAACGAGCGATGCCTAGTTCCGCGCCCCGCGCGTGCGTAGCCAAGCATCCTCTAGCCCTCACCAGCGAAGGGCCACGGAGTCGGTGAGTAGGGCGATGCCCGGTTCCGCGCCCGGCGCGTTCGTAGCCAAGCATCCCCTAGCCCCGCTCCCGTCATCTCTCTCGACAACTCAGGGGACATCACTCAGTTTATTCCGCTCCCGAGTGACCAGAGGAGCTCCACCGAGATAATAACCCATCCCGGCTTGGGCTCGTGATACACACGCACCCGTAAAACCAATCACGCCAAATACACAGGCTTTTCACACATGAACAAAAACACACATGCATGCACCATGAAATGCCATATCAATGCATAATAAGTTAACCAACCAACATAAATCAATTAAACAGACAACTCCGTCCTCCGTCCATCCGACCCCCGAAACTCCTCGGACTCAGTCCGGAATCAACAACCAACAACAGTAAATAATTGAATGAGCAATATATATTAAAATCTGAAAATAGGGTTTGGAAAATACTTACAGCGCTATACGGCAATTTTAGAAAATAAGCGGCGGAAAAACAGCAACATCACAGTGAAAATTCACTGTGGCCGTGGGTCTGAAAAACCCACTTTTGAACGGGGACAAACTAGGACACGAGATTGATAGGGAATGGTCTAGGGATGGTTGTGAAGCTATTGGAAGCGACGGACGGCCGTGGGTGGCGGCGGAATCGCCGGAAATGGCCGAAAATAGCAAATCGGAAAACAAGCTCGTAGGAGCTGCTCCGGTGGTCGTTGGAGGCCGGAAATGGGTGGGTTAGGACGGCAAGGAGTCGGTGATGAAGTGGTGAAGAAATGGTGGCCGGAGGTGGAGCGACGGCGGCGGATCGGAGTGAAATCCGTGCGGCCTTGTTGGGCTTTTTCCGGCCAAATGGCCAGCCGGTTGGGGGTGGCTTTCTGAGGGGTGGTGCGCCGGAGGGAGGGGGAACTTTTGGGACCGGTGGGGGTCCGGTTGGTGGCCGGACGGCGATGGGCTGGAAGAGAGAGAGAGCCGGCGCGAGGGAGAGGGAGGAGAGAGAGAGAGAGCACCGGGGGGGGTTCGGTCGAGCGGGAGAGGAAAGAAAGAAAAAAAAAGAAAAAAAAGAAAAAGAAGGAAAAAAGGAAAAGAAGGGAAAAGAAAAAGGAAAAAGAGAAAAAAAGAAAAAGATGTGAAAAGAGATGAGGTCCAATCCTCACTCCGGGAAAACGAAACAAACCGCCAAAAAGATTAAAACCACAAAACAACTTAAAGAAATAAAACACAACCTCGAATAAAATAAATTAAATTAAAACCCAATTTTTAAAACGCAAATAAATTAAAATAAAATAACTGATATATTAATTAAAATACAAACAATTATTTCCGCGAAAAAGCACTCAAAAGCGGGTCATCACATCCTCCCCTCCTTAAAAACAATTTCATCCTCGAAATTGCAAATCAACCACCAACTTAAAGCAAGCCACATAAACACTCATAAACCAACTGCGATCAAGATTAAAATACATACCTTCATCATTCGAACAGATACGGGTACTGCTCCCTCATGTCCGCTGCTCGCTCCCAAGAGAAGTCTTGAGCTAACGGATCTCCCCAAGCCACTTTAACTAAAGGTATCGTCTTGGACCTTAACTGTTGCTCCTTCCAATCCAAAATCTGCGACGGAACAACTTCGTAAGTGAGATCCGGTTGCAACTGAACACCTGCTGGGTCGACGAAACGTGGCTCTTGCTGCCCAAAACTCTTCTTCAGGGATGATACGTGGAAGACATCATGAACATCCCCGAAATAATCTGGCAAGGCAACTCTGTAGGCGACGGACCCTACTCTCTCCAGAATCTGAAAAGGGCCGACGTACCTCGGATCTAGTTTCCTTTTCTTACCAAAACGCTTAACACCTCTCATGGGAGAGACTTTAAGATAAACCCAATCACCAACTTCAAATGACAATTCTCTCCTCCTGGTATCAGCGTAGCTTTTCTGGCGACTCTTAGCTGCCGCCATTTTATCTCTAATGATCCGGACTTGGTTTTGCATTTCCTGAATTATTTCGGGTCCAATTACCCTACTCTCCCCAACTTCATCCCAACACAAGGGCGACCTACACTTTCTCCCATAAAGAGCTTCATAGGGAGCCATCTGAATGGTCGCATGGTAGCTGTTATTGTAGGCAAACTCAATGAGCGGCAAGTGATTTTCCCAACTTCCTTGGAATTCCAGGGCACATGCTCGCAGCATGTCTTCCAGGGTCTGTATGGTGCGCTCTGACTGGCCGTCTGTCTGCGGGTGATAAGCAGTGCTGAACTTCAACTTAGTACCCAAAACTGCCTGCAAACTCTTCCAGAACTGCGATGTGAACCTCGGGTCTCGATCCGACACTATACTCTTTGGTATGCCATGTAGCCGCACTATCTCCTTGACATACAAACGGGTCAACTTACCCAAAGAGTCGGTGTTGTTAACAGGCAGAAAATGAGCACTCTTCGTTAACCGGTCCACGATCACCCAAACAGAATTCTTCCCACTAGGTGTTCTCGGCAAACCCACTACGAAGTCCATCGTGATGTCATCCCATTTCCACTCAGGAATAGGGAGGGGTTGGAGCATGCCTGCAGGTCTCTGATGCTCGGCCTTTACCTGACGACACGTGTGGCATTTCTCCACATATAAGGCAACGTCCTTCTTCATTCCATCCCACCAGTAATTTTTCTTCAAGTCACGATACATCTTTTTACTGCCGGGATGAACTGAATACGGGGCCGCATGAGCTTCCGCCATGATCCGTTCTTTGAAATCTGAGTCCTTCGGGACCACTCTGCGATCTCGAAACCGAAGTATCCCATCACTATCCATGCTATAGTGCAACGGCCCTCGAGATTTTCGGACTCTTTTCCTGATGTTCAGCAGCTTCAGATCCTTTCTTTGGAGAGCTTTCAATTCTTCAAAATCTATTACCCGAATGTCAAGAACTGAAGACAAAACCTCCACTTGCTGCGAACTCTCTACAAGGAGTCTTCTCATCCCATAAAGTAACGAATTCATTTCTGACGGTTCGGCTTCATCCTCCAAATGAGACTTCCGGCTCAAGGCATCAGCAACTATATTGGCCTTTCCCGGGTGGTACTTGATCTCACACTGATAGTCACTGATTAACTCCAGCCAACGCCTCTGCCTCATATTCAGATTTTTCTGGGAAAACAAATGCTTCAAGCTCTTATGATCAGTAAATACCTCACAAGCTTCCCCATACAAGAAATGCCGCCAGATCTTGAGTGCAAAAACAATCGCAGCCAATTCTAGATCATGCGTCGGATAATTCTTCTCATGGTCCTTAAGCTGACGAGATGCATAGGCTACAACCCGTCCTTCCTGCATAAGGACACAACCCAAACCGAACTTAGACGCATCACTGAAGACTACGAATGGCTTATGCGGTTCTGGGAGTGCTAACACTGGTGCCGTTGTCAACCTGTTCTTCAATTCCTGGAAGCTTCTCTCACATTTCTCTGACCACACAAATTCTGTATTCTTCCGAGTCAAAGCTGTGAGAGGTCCGGATAGGCGAGCAAAACCCTCTACAAACCTTCGGTAGTAACCGGCGAGTCCCAAGAAACTCCTGATCTCGCGTACTGTAGTTGGGCGTGGCCATGACAAAATGGCTTCTACCTTACTAGGATCGACTGCCACTCCGCCCCGGGAAATTACATGCCCAAGAAATTTAACTTCTTCCAACCAGAACTCACACTTGCTGAGCTTGGCGTATAGCTGGTGTTCTCTCAATCTCTCAAGTACCAGACTAAGATGATACACATGCTCTTCAACATCTCGGGAATAAATCAGTATATCATCGATAAATACTACCACAAAGGAATCCAGGTAAGGTTGAAACACCCTATTCATCAAATCCATGAACGCTGCAGGGGCATTAGCTAACCCAAACGGCATCACCTTAAATTCATAATGCCCATACCTCGACCTGAAAGCAGTTTTAGGCACATCCTGGTCTCTGATTCTCAGCTGGTAGTATCCCGACCTCAGATCAATCTTAGAGAACACGGCTGCTCCTTGAAGTTGGTCAAACAAATCATCAATCCGCGGAAGAGGGTATTTATTCTTGATGGTCACCTTGTTCAATTCCCGATAGTCAATGCACATACGAAGGGTTCCATCTTTCTTCTTAACAAATAAAACTGGTGCACCCCACGGCGACGTACTAGGCTGAATAAATCCCTTCTCTACCAGTTCTTGCAACTGAGTCTTCAACTCTTTCAATTCAGCCGGTGCCATGCGATAAGGAGCTTTATGCACAGGAGCCGCTCCAGGTTCCAAATCTATGACAAACTCCATCTCCCGAACAGGGGGTAGTCCGGGCAAGTCATCCACAAATATATCGGGGAACTCTTCCACAACTGGAATGTCTGCCAAAGACTTCTTCTCAGACGGCGTGGACACCATCTGCACCAAGAATGCATCCGCTCCCCATGCAATCTCTCGCCTTGCCTGAATCGCCGATATAATTATCGGTTTCTCTTTTAACCTACTCCCCACAAATTCCAGACAATCACCATCTGGAAGCTGAAAGCTAATTATCCGACTTCTACAATTAATACTCGCAGAATATCGGTATAGCCAATCCATTCTGAGGATAATATCAAAACCTAACAGCTTGAACACCACCAAATCCGCATCCAAGAATCTTCCCTCAAAATTTAACGGGCATCCCAAAGCAACCTTGGAACACCACACCATCTCGCCATCGGGTAGCGCCACTACCATAGCCTTCGGCAACGGTTCCGTGACCAAGTTACACACCCGAGCAAACATGGAAGACACAAACGATCGTGAAGCACCGGAATCAAACAAAGTACAAGCATAAAACTCATACAAACGGACTCTTCCTGAACCAAACACACAACCCATGAAATCCAAAAAAAACAACGAAGAAACCAAATGCACCAAAAATTAAATCCAACTTAAAAAAAAATCAAATTAATCTGTACCTGTGATTACTCCAGCATCATGGGTCGCTGGTGCCTCATCGTCCACCTCTCCGGGCGTGACAGCATAAACCCGGGCTTGCACTGCTTGTCTCGGGTTGGTTCTTCCACCATGTCTACCTCCACGGCTTCCTTGAGCTCTAACGGGGCAATCCCGAGCAATATGTCCCACTTGGCCGCACCGATAACACTGGGGTCCGCTACTCGTCCGACACTCGCCCTCATGAGCTCTATTACAAACTCCACAAACAGGCATACGTCCTCCCATGCGAACACTGGAGGATGCTTGAGATCGGGTTCCAGTCCGCTGAACAAACTTCTGAGGCGAACCCGAGCTGCTTCCTTCACCAGAAAAACTCCGCCTCTTTTGCCCTGAAGGGGAGCCCAAACTCAGATTATTTTCCCTCTCTATAAGGGTCGCCACATCCACTAACTCCTGAAAAGTGGTTATCCGATGGCTGACCACCATGCGGCGTATATCATGACGCAGCCCCTCCTGAAAACGATCTGCTCGCATCTCCTCAGTGGCGACAAGATGAGGAGCAAACCGCTCAAGTTCTATGAACCTCCGGGCGTACAGCTCCACTGTCGCGCCCCCTTGGACCAGATTGGAGAACTCTCTTGCCTTTTGCTTCCTTACCGATGCGGGAAAGAAGCGGTCATTGAACTCTTTCTTGAAACGCTGCCAGGTCACCGCAGCGAAAGATCCCAATTCAGATTCCAACAGCACCCTCTTGGTATCCCACCAATCAGAAGCAGTGCCCTGCAAGAGGTAGTTGGCGTAAAGTACTTGTTGTGCCTCAGTGCACCCACACACCTCAAAAGTCTTCTCCAGATCCTTGATCCATTTTCCAGCCTGAACTGGATCCTCATTTCCCGTGAAGTGTGGAGTCCCGTGAACTGGATCCTCATAGGTGCATCCGGCTTGCGCCATGCTGCTGGACCCTCCTGGATACATCCAAGGCCCTCCCTGATATGGCCAAGGACCTCCTGGTTGTGGCCAATACCCTCCTTGTTGCAGACAAGGTTCTCCTGACGGGGGATAAGGTCCTCCCGATGGTGGACAAGGCCCTCCTGATGGTGGCCAAGGATCCCCTTGTGGTGGCCAAGGTCCTTGTGGTGGCCAAGGCCCTGCCTGTTGGGACCTCGCACTCTGTTGCATAAACTCCGTCATCTGCCGAATTGCTTCGGCTATGGAGTCATCTCTGGAGGTATTTTCTTGCGGTTCCTGCGTATTTTTCCTTGGTCTCCCTGGTCTCCCCATATTCCCGTCACAACACTACTCTTGACCCTCCTTTAAGAAAACAAATAAAACCATCGTAAAACCAACAAAAACAAAAACAGCACTACACAGCAAGAAACAAAAGAAACCAGCATGCCAAAACATAACTAAATAAATAAAAACAAACAAACAAGCTCACACAAATAAAACAAATAAAACAACTATACTTAACATAATCTTCAAAATGCAACTTTAAAAACATTCTGGTACTACCTACGGGACATGTGGTTTTACCCAGAGCCAAACCGCTCTGATACCACCTGTGACGCCCCCAAATCCCCACGCCCGAACACGGGGAAATTGAGACGTCCGGATGGTGACAACCCGGGTCACCATCCCATCGACGGGTGCCGAGTGTGTGCAAGGCAACAGATGTGTACAGAGAAACATGCAGCGGATAAAGAAAGTCATAACTAAGTACCAGAATTTTTCTTAACGTAATACAAGCTGTTTAAAACATACCTAAATAAAATATTACAAACACAAATACAGTTTTAAACAAATATAAAAGATAGCATCAGCAACCCGGCGGAGCCGCATCCTCGGGCTCAGCCTCCTCCTCTTCGTCCTCTAACTCTGCACCAAAAGCTACGGAACCACGAATGGTACCGCAGGTAAGTAAAACCCAAACACTACCAGATAAAAACACATAAAACTCAAACAAGATGCATGAACCATGCCCAATGCACAAAGCCCAAAAACACCAGTTTTCCACACACGCCAAAAACCCATTTGGCCCAAAAGCATATCCCTTTCTGAAAAACACGCCAAAAGTCACATTTGGCCGCCAAAAGTCCATTTGGCCCAATATCTCGCCAGAAGTCCATCCGGCCCAATATCTCGCCAGAAGTCCATCCGGCCCACGCCAAAAGTCCCATTTGGCCTCATAAACCTTTATCCAATTTTAACCGTATGCACCATGACCTCCCCTAGGGGTCATCCGCACACCCTGGCTCCAGTGTCACACCGTAGAGTACCACCACACATGTGACACCTAACGAGCGATGCCCAGTTCCGCGCCCCGCGCGTGCGTAGCCAAGCATCCTCTAGCCCTCGCCAGCAAAGGGCCACGGAGTCGGTGAGTAGGGCGATGCCCGGTTCCGCGCCCGGCGCGTTCGTAGCCAAGCATCCCCTAGCCCCGCTCCCGTCATCTCTCTCGACAACTCAGGGGACATCACTCAGTTTATTCCGCTCCCGAGTGACCAGAGGAGCTCCACCGAGATAATAACCCATCCCGGCTTGGGCTCGTGATACACACGCACCCGTAAAACCAATCACGCCAAATACATAGGCTTTTCACACATGAACAAAAACACACATGAACAAAAACACACATGCATGCACCATGAAATGCCATATCAATGCATAATAAGTTAACCAACCAACATAAATCAATTAAACAGACAACTCCGTCCTCCGTCCATCCGACCCCCGAAACTCCTCGGACTCAGTCCGGAATCAACAACCAACAACAGTAAATAATTGAATGAGCAATATATATTAAAATCTGAAAATAGGGTTTGGAAAATACTTACAGCGCTATACGGCAATTTTAGAAAACAAGCGGCGTTGCGAGCGGCGGAAAAACAGCAACGTCACAGTGAAAATTCACTGTGGCCGTGGGTCTGAAAAACCCACTTTTGAACGGGGACAAACTAGGACACGAGATTGATAGGGAATGGTCTAGGGATGGTTGTGAAGCTATTGGAAGCGACGGACGGCCGTGGGTGGCGGCGGAATCGCCGGAAATGGCCGAAAATAGCAAATCGGAAAACAAGCTCGTAGGAGCTGCTCCGGTGGTCGTTGGAGGCCGGAAATGGGTGGGTTAGGACGGCAAGGAGTCGGTGATGAAGTGGTGAAGAAATGGTGGCCGGAGGTGGAGCGACGGCGGCAGATCGGAGTGAAATCCGTGCGGCCTTGTTGGGCTTTTTCCGGCCAAATGGCCGGCCGGTTGGGGGTGGCTTTCGGAGGGGTGGTGCGCCAGAGGGAGGGGGAACTTTTGGGACCGGTGGGGGTCCGGTTGGTGGCCGGACGGCGATGGGCTGGAAGAGAGAGAGAGCCGGCGCGAGGGAGAGGGAGGAGAGAGAGAGAGAGCACGGGGGGGGGTTCGGTCGAGCGGGAGAGGAAAGAAAGAAAAAAAAGAAAAAAAAAGAAAAAGAAGGGAAAAGAAAAAGGAAAAAGAGAAAAAAAGAAAAAGATGTGAAAAGAGATGAGGTCCAATCCTCACTCCGGGAAAACGAAACAAACCGCCAAAAATATTAAAACCACAAAACAACTTAAAGAAATAAAACACAACCTCGAATAAAATAAATTAAATTAAAACCCAATTTTTAAAACTTAAATAAATTAAAATAAAATAACTGATATATTAATTAAAATACAAACAATTATTTCCGCGAAAAAGCACTCAAAAGCGGGTCATCACATACCAAGCCAAAAATAGATGAGACTAGAACCAGCACTCCCCGAAATCCATACGCACTTACCATTACTACTCATTGATCTCATGTACTCTTAGCCAACACCACAAATCATTCAAACGTACAAGTGATCCATTATCACATTTCCATCACCTGGACTTATATCCTCAACTCAACAAGAATCATTCCCGAATCTACTCAACTTATATCCTTAAATTAGCAACTAGCCATTGCTTAAAGTTTGGTACCGGGAATGACCTTAAACCTGCTAAGAATCAATTCTCAAAAGTCTACGGATCGTATAGCCTCAAATTCAATCGTATTCAATACCAACACAAAATCCACTATTTCCAACACCCTGATGGACCTATATATTTCGAATCGATAGAATCATTTCCTAAAATCTGCCACTACAACCTCGGGTTAACAATAATTACTTTCTAAACTAGCTCGATATCTTCAATCCTCAAAGAAATACACGAACTAGATCATTACCTCCAATCCTCAAAGAAATCTACTCTAGAAAAATTCTCATATCAATAACTCAACTCCAATCAACCCCATTTTAATGGTTACAAACTAATCACTCAGTAGAGTAGATCAAGCTACAACACTAAGTCTGTAAAACTAAGAACTCAATTCTTATTATAAATCAGTCCTTCAACTCTGCAATTTTAAAACCTTAAATCAAATAGAATCTTCTTCCGGAACTTCTAAGATCAAGGAACTTACATCCCATAAAAGAAAAATCGACTCCCAAATCTTTCAAATTCTAAAACATTACTAGATAATAAATCATTTTTTGAAATTCTCAAGATTGGTGGCTTTAATCCAAAACATTCACCTTAAAAGCTTGTAAAATCTAAAGCCCCAATTGCCACCAAATTATTCATCCGAATCACGAAATCTAAAACTTGAAATTTAATTATCCCCCCCCCCCCCCCAAAAGCTTGTCGAACCTAACACCTTAATTATCATAAACTTATTTTCCTAAAATCTATAAGGCCCCAAACTTTAAATCTTTGCTGAAATTTCATAAAATCTAACATTGAAATTTGTTGAACTTACAACCAACTACGTTATAGACCATTTCATAAACTCCACGGAACCAAAGAACTCAATTATTCTACTTCCCTAAAAGATCACCCCGATCAGGCCATTCTCTCCAAGCCCCGATAATATAAAAAAAACAAACCACACCAGGCATTCATCACGAAAGATTAGATTAGACCCGTACCTGCCATGACTCCAGCATTCTGAGTCTCCGTAACCTTGCCTCCAACGGTACCAAGAGTCACTGCGTACATTCGAGCCCGAGCTAAATGCCTCTAGTTAGTTCTACCACTGCGACGAGCTCCATGGCTTTCTTGAACTCGACTAGGGCACTCACGAGCAAAATGTCCCGTCTGACCGCATTCAAAACATTGGTTACTACCCAGACGACACTCGCCTCCGTGAGCTCTATTACATTTGCCACAAACTGAAACTCAGCCCCCCATACGCACACCGGGGGCTGCCAACGATCGGATTCCTATCCTCTACATAAACTTTTGTGGCGATCCAGAACTGCTTCCTTCACCATCAATGTTCAGCCTCTTCTGACCTATAGGGGTGTCCACACTCAAACTAACCTCACGCTTTGCTAGAGTGGCCAAATCAACTAATTCTCGAAAAGTGGATATCCGGTGGCTGACCACCATTCGGCGTATATCAGGATGTAGACCCTCTTGGAAACACTCGGCCTGCATCTCTTCTGAGGCGATGAGGTGGGGAGCAAATCGCCCAAGTTCTATAAATCTCTGGGCATACTGTTCCACGGTCATGCTCCCTTGGACCAAGCTTGAGAACTCTCTTACTTTTTGCCGCCTTACAGAAGAGGGAAAGAAGAGATCATTAAACTCTTTCTTAAATCGCTGCTAGGTCACAGCTGCAAAAGATCACAATTCTGATTCCAGCATTACTCTCTTCGTATCCCACCACTCAGAAGCGGTGCCTTGCGACAGATAGCTGGCATAGAGTACTTGTTGCGTCTCAGTGCAACCACATACTTCGAAAGTTCTTTCTAAGTCTCTGACCCACTTTCCAGCTTGAAGTGGATCCTCTTCTCCAGTGAGGGGTGGAGATCTATGCGCCAGAAAGCGCTCATAGGTGCATCCAGCTTGCACCCCTCCACTAGGCCCTCCTTGTTGTTGCCAAAACCCTTTTTGTTGTGGCCTAAAATTTTGTTGCATGAACTCAGTCATTTGCCGTAGCGCTTGGGCTATGGCATCATCTCTCGGTGTATCGTCCCGAGACTCTTGAGTAAACTTTCTTGGCCTAACCATTTTCCTTCCACCACAACGTTTGACCCCCTTTAAGAAAAACAAAAAAAACCAACATAAAACCAAAAATGAAAACCAAACCACACAACAAGAACTGTGACGACCCCAAATCCCCCATGTACGAACACGGGGAAATCAAGATGTCCAGATGATGACATCACGGGTCACCACCCTATCGACGTGTGCCAAATGTGTATATAAGCAACAAATGTGCACGAGAAACACGCAGCGTAAAGCAAAGTCAAAACTAAGTACCAGAATTTTTCTTAATTTAATACAAAGCTGTTCAAAACATATATAATAAAATATTACAAAACACAAATATAGTTTTAAACCAAACAACAAAACTTCAACTTTAACTCAAAACTCCGGCGGAGCCGCATCCTCGGGCTCAGCCTCCTCCTCTTTCTCGAACCCTGCACCAAAATCTACGGAACCAAAAATGGTGCCACAGGTAAGTAAAATCCAAATGCCACTAGATAAAAACATATTAAACTCAACAATATGCATGAAAGAATGCCACATCTCAAAACCCATAAAATCATATTTTTCCACGCACGCCAAAAATCCCATTTGGCCCAAAAACATAACCTTTCCAAATATCATGCCAAAAGTCACATTTGGCCCATATCCAAATCAAACCATTAACCAATTAATCCGTATGCACCATGACCTCCCATAGGGGTCATCCGCACACCTTGGCTCCTGTGCCATACCGTAGGTAACGACCACGCGTGTGACACCTAAACGAGCGATGTCCAGTTCCGCACCCCAAGTGTTCGTAGCCAAGCATCCTCTAGCCCTCACCAACGAAGGGCCACGGAGTCGGTGCGTAGAGCGATGCTCGGTTCCGCGCCCGGCGCGTTCGTAGCCAAGCATCCTCTAGCCCCCTCTCCCGTCGTCGCCCAGCGACAACCCAGGGGACATCACTCAGTATATTAGGCTCCCGAGTGACCAGAGGAGCTCCACTGGGATAATAACCCATCCTGGCTTGGACTCGTGAGACACACGCACCCGATAATCTATTCATGCCAATAAAACAGGATTTTCTCAAATTAAATAAAACGCACGTGCATGCACGATGTAAATGCGATTTCAATGTACAAAACAACCAACCAACCATAAATCAATAAATCAAGCATCTCTGTCCTCCATCCATCCGACCCCCGAACTCCTCGGACTCAGTCTGGAATCAGCCAACCAACAGCAAATATTAATTGTATGAAAAAAATATATTTAAATCTAAAATTAGGGTTTAGAAAATACTTACAGCGCTATATGGTACTTTTAGAAAGCTCGCGGTGTTGCAAACAGCGGAAGAAAAGTAACGTAACAGTGAAATTTCACTATAGCCGTGAGTTGTAAAATACCCACTTTTGAACGAGGACAAACCAAAGCTCGGGATTGATAGGGAATGGTCTAAGGATGTTTATGAAGTTAAGGGAAGTGGAGTTTGACCGTGGGTGGCGGCGAAAACGTCGGAGGAAGGCCAAAATACCCAAATCAGAAAGCTAGCTCGTGGGAGCTGTTCCGGTGACGGTTAGAGGCTGGAAATGGGTGGATTAGGACGGCAAGGAGTTGGTGATGAAGTGGTGAAGAGGTGGTGGCCAGAGGTGGAGCGACGGCAGCAGATCGGAGCAAAAATCGTGTGGCTTGATGGTAGTTTTTCGGCTAAACGGCTGCTCCGTTGGCGGTGAAAATTTGTGGGGTGGTTCACCGGAGGGAGGGGAAGAAATTGGTAGTGGTGGTATGGCTCACGGCGCTGGCGAGCGGTGGTACTGGGTGGCTGGACGAAACGACGTGAGGGAGAGGAGAGAGAGTATCGCGCGGGAGAGAGAACCGAGGAGGAGAGAAAAGAAAGAAAAAAAAGAAAGAAAAAGAAGAAAAAAGAGAATAAATTAAAAACCAATTTAAAACGAAATAATTTAAAATAAATACACCAATATATTAATTAAATTAAAAACAACCCTTCAATGAAAATACACGTAAAAGCGGGTCATCACAAGAACCAAAAAGAAACCAGCATGCAATAACATAACTAAATAAATAAATACAAGCAAAATAGCTCAAATAAATCCAAAACAAATAAAACAAATCAAATAAAAACTTTACTTAAAATAAATTTTAAAACACAACTTTAAAAACATTCTGGTACTACTTACGAAACATGTGGTTTTACCCAAAGCCAAACCGCTCTGATACCACCTGTGCCGCCCCCAAATCCTCACGTACAGACACGGGAAAATCGAGATGTCCGAATGATGACAACCTGAGTCACCACCCTAATGACGAGTACCAAGTGTGTGTAAAAGCAACACATGTGCATGAAGAAACGCGTAGCGGATAGCAAAGTCATAAACTAAGTACCAAAATTTTTCCTAATTTAATACAAAGCTGTTCAAAACATACATAAAATATTCCAAGATGCAAACATAGTTTCAAAGTCAACTATAAAGCATAACTCCAACTCAGAACTCTGGCGGAGCCGTATCCTCGGGCTCAGCCTCCTCCTCCTCCTCCTCGATCTCTGCACCAAAATCTACGATACCAAAAAAAGTGCTGTAGGTAAGTAAGATCCAAACACCACTAGATAAAAGCATATTAAAACTCATACAATATGCATGAAAGGATGCCAATGCACATAACCCATAAAACCACTTTTTTTCCACACACGCCAAAAGTCCCATTTGGCCCCAAAAACATATTATTTTCCAATTCAAGCCAAAAGTCTCATTTGGCCCATATCCAACTCATATCCAATAACCAATTAATCCGTATGCACCATGACCTCCCCTAGGGGTCATCCGCACACTTTGGTTCCTGTGCCACACTGCAGGTAACGACCACGCGTGTGACACCTAAACGAGCGATGCCCAGTTCTGCGCCCCGCGCGTTCGTAGCCAAGCATCCTCTAGCCCTCACCAGCGAAGGGCCACAGAGTCGGTATGTAGAGCGTTACCATCCTGCCCACTCCCATTGTCGCCCAGCGACAACTCAGGGGACATCACTCAGTATATTACACTCCCGAGTGAACAGAGGAGCTCCACCGAGATAATACCCCATCTCAGCTTGGGGTCGTGATACACACGCACCCGAAAATCCATTTATGCCAATAAAACAGGATTTTTCTCAATTACATAGAATGCACGTGCATGCACCATGCAAATGCAACTTCAATGCACAAAACAACCAACCAATCACAAATCAACAATCCAAGCAACTCCGTCCTCAATCCATCCGACCCCTGAACTCCTTGGACTCAGTCTGGAATCAACCAACTAGCAGTCAAATAATTATTGTAAGAGAAAAATATATTTAAATCTAAAAGTAGAGTTTGGAAAATACTTACAGCGCTATACGGTATATTTCAAAAGCTCGCAGAGTTGCAAATGGCAGAGGAAAAGCAATGTAACAGTGTATTTTACACTATGGCCGTGGGTAATAAATTAAATCGAAAGTGGGTGTTTTGCAACCCACGGCCACAGTGTAAAATACACTGTTACGTTGCTCTTTCTCCGCCGTTTGCAACGTCGTGATCCTTCGAAAAATACCTTATAGCACTGTAAGTATTTTTCAAACTCTATTTTAGATTTAAATATATTTTTGCTCTTACAATAAATTATTTGACTGGTTGGTTGATTCCGGACTGAGTCTGAAGAGTTCGGGAGTCGGATGGATTGAGGATGAAGTTGCTTGGTTTTGTTGATTTTGTGATTGGTTGGATAATTTGTATCTTGAGGTGTGCATTGCATGATGCATTCATGTGCATTTTATTTAAATTGAGAAAATCTAGTTTTATTTGTGTAAACGGACTTTCGGGTGCGTGTGTATCACGACCCCAAGCCGGGATTGGGTATTATCTCAGTGTAGCTCCTTTGGTCACTCAAGAGTGGATAATATTGAGTGACATCCCCTGGGTTATTACTGGGTGACGACTGGATTGCACGATACGGTAATGCTGTCGTGTCGACTCCGTGGTTCCTAAGCTGGCGGGGACTAGAGGATGGCCTGATCCAGGTACACACTGGGCGCAAGTACTGGGCATCGCTCGTTTAGGTGTCACACGTGTAGTCATTACCTGCAATGTGGCACAGGAGCCAGAGTGTGCGGATGATCCCTAAGGTAGATCATGGTGCATGCAATAATTGGATCGGGTTTTTGGATGTTGGATACGGGCCATTTTCTGGGAAAAATGGTGAGGTTATGTTGGATGCTTTGTGATCCATTTTCTGGGAAAATGGTAGTTTCTTGATTTTGGGCCATTATCTGGGATAATGGCAAGGACTGGTTTTAAAGGATATGTTTTGGGCCAAAATGGGTTTTTTTGGTGTGCGTGGGAACAAAAATGTGGTTTTATAAATTATGTGCATTTGACATTCTTTCATGTATATTTTTGAGTTTAATATGTTTTTATCTTGTGGCGTTTGGATCTTTACTTACCTGCGGCACCATTTTGGTATCGTAGATTTTGATGTAGAGGTCGACGAGGAGGAGGAGGCTGAGCCCAATGAGTCGGCTCCGCCGAAGTATTGATTTGGAGTGTCATGCCTTGTAGTTTGGTGTTGAAACAATATTTGTAGCTTGTAATATTTTATTATATACGTTTTGAACGGGTTTGTATTAAACATAGAAAAATTCTGGTACTTCGTTATAAGACTTTTGTTATCTGCTGCGTGTTTTTATTTGCACACTTGTTGCATGTACACACACTTGGCACTTGGCGATAGGGTGGTGACTCGTGTTGTCATCATCCCGACGCCTCAATTTTCACGTCTCCATACGTGGGATTTGGGGGCATCACATAAAATATATTATATATAATATTATAAATTAATAATATATATAATATAGAAACTGGTCCAGTCCAATGTTGGAAAATGTAATCAAAATAGATCCAAATCAATAGAGAGAACAAAGGAAATAAAAGATAAAGAACTAGTAACAAAGGCAAGGATGAAATAAAGGATAAAGAACAGGGAAACATCAAGCATATGTTTATATCATAACTCACAAGGAATAATTTTCAATAAAATTTCAATAATAAACCAAGGATCAGATCCAAAGCTTTTGGGAAGAAAAACTCTACCACTGAAAACCCTCAAGTACTTAAAAAAACACACGCACACACACACAAGCAATGTTAAAAAAAACCCAACTATAATATGAGAGGAACAGGAACATAGATCCAACTAGAGATTAAAAAAAGAACTCATATTTGTTATGAACAAAATCTCACCCAAAAGCCATGTCTTACGTAAAGAAGAGGAAGGCTGAGTTGCAAGAGGCTAGGGTTTCGATCCAATAGAGAGAGACATCGAGAGAGCTAGATCGGTGGCTCAATCGGCTATCTTCTAAGACAAATAAATCCATATACACTTGCATAGATTCAGAAAAACTGACAACAACAAAAAAAATCACCAACAGCATGGATCTACATGAACCTCGTTCGCAAAGGGAAGAGACCAAGAAATTGACAACACCATGCTCACTCAAACCCACAAGCATTAAATCTCATTGACCCAGGAAATCGAGAAGTCGACGACTACAAAGGGAGAAGATGACGTCAACAGAGGGAGATAGGGTTTCTAAATCCAGTTTCAACAGGAAGGCAAAAATCGACACGAGAGAGAGAGAGAGAGAGAGAGAGAGAGAGAGAGAGAGAGAGAGAGAGACTTGAAATGAATGGTGGGGTGGCAGAAGATTTTACTTTAGTTTCAACCTAAAAGCTAAAAAGAGTCAAATGATGTCCCTTAAGTTTTTTAAATAAACCCAAGTATTGGGTTTAAACCTAGTACTCGAGTTAGATAATTAGTACCCAAACCAAACATCAAGTTTCGTAACAAGAGTTAGATTAGGGTTGGAACCTGGTTATCTGGGTTTTGGACCGAGCAGGGAAAAAACTCGGCCCGGATGAACGTTCTTATTTGAAAGCCTAATTCTTAACACAACTCCATTGCCCTCCTTAGTGCTAAACTCTTTGCCAGACTTGGGCTATAGTTCCCTTGCCTCTATTCATGTAGGGCTGCTTGTATTTCTCCCTGCCAATCTTGAACTATAATTCCAATTCTCATTATTTGGTCATCTGATACAACAGTAGCATCAAAATTTTCCTTTATACAGTTTATATTAGGGCTCCACCATTTTAGTAGAACACTTCCTATCACCCTTCTGTTAGAGCTTTCGTCTAATATCTATTTAGTTTTTTGAAACTCATCCAGGTTTGCAAGAGCTGCTTTCATCACCATCTTAGGCCCCATAAACTTATCTTCAAAAATAAATCTACTCTTTTTGTTCCATATGTTGTACATGATTGTTGCTATTTTTTCCAGTCGATCCCTCTTAAAAACCTGAGTCATCTTTTTCCACATTCTTGTGAAATCCTCTCCATCACTCAACCACTTTTGCACTAGACTGTCTATTTCTACCCACACATCTGAGGCTGCAGGATAACTCCATAGAACATGAGTAACTGCGTCTTCTTCATGCAAACATATCTGGCAATTAGGTGAGTCAATTACCTTCCTCTTAAAGAGATTAGCTCTAGTTGGAATTGTATTATTGCATGCCCTCCATATAAAATGTTTAACTGTCGCTGAAACACAAAGTCTTCACAACTTTCTCCACTCACCTTCTTTATCCTTTTCACCTGAATACTCACCCCCTATATGTTTTTTCATATGTTTTTGTTACATGATAAACGCTCTTCACAAAAAATTTACCATCCTTACAAAAGCCCCATATAAGTCTATACTTCATTCCCATCTTGCTTTTCAGCATTCTACAAATTTGTAAGGCCTCTTCCTTTATTAAAGACTTGTTCACCAATGTTTCCTTCCATTCTTTAGTCTCTTCATCTATCAATTCATTGACAGTAGCTTCAATTCTTAGAATTTTCTTAGGAGATTGAATACTATATGACATTGGAAAAGGCAGCCATTTGCTGCCCCAAATCTCTATCTCCTTCCTTGTCCCAATTCTCCAAATAAGCCCCTTCTTCAAAACATCTAATGTTGACCATACGCTCCTCCATATTAATGATGATGAGGATCCTAGTCTAGCCTAGAAAATGTGAGATTTATTGAAATACTTCTTTTTGAACATTCTAGCAACTAGTGAATTTGTAAGACTCCATTCCCCAATAAAGCCATTTTTAGAATTTTCTAGAAACCGGTGTACTACTAAACTTGAACTTAAAAACTTTTCTTCCAACGAAGCACCAAATACCAAAGATTCCATAAATAAATAAGTCAATCTTTATTAAATATTTAAAATCAAAAAGAGAGTCTACGGAAGCCCTTATTTAAAATCAATAAATTCTTATGTGCTTATCAAAATAACTTATTAAACTAAAATATAAAACTAAGCATAACATAAATTGTCTAGGCCTCTACCTAGCCTCCTTGGGCTAAGTCCTATCTTGCAATCCCATCCTCATAAAGATCATCACATAGGGTGGTTAAAACGTAAAAGCATACTAAAAATGAGTCAAATACTCTATAAGCAACCCATCATATAGTATATATGATGAACATAAGGTTTCTTAAAAAATATGCATATTCATAAATACATACATAAATAACATGAACATGAACTTATCTTTCACTTGTCATAGGTCGATACCCAATGTTGACCCCCATAAGGCTTCTCCCTCTTCCAAGTAGATCCCTCCCATACCAAAACCCTAATTAGGTTTTTCCCCTAAGCCGAAGGCCCTTAGTGGCTAACTTTCACTAGCCCATGGTGGGCCTTTTAGTGGGCTTGGGTGCCTCTTCTCTAAGATGGGCAAGGCCTTTGTTGCTTCCTATGTTTTCTACATGCCAAAACTTGGACAGATAACTAAGTGAGCCAAGACTAAACATAATAAAAGTAATAGGTGAGGGCTTGGCTAAGTCTAAGTTGTCACAACCATGGTAAGGCTTCTCACCTGAGTTAAGGATTACTATTCGCCTCACCTGTGAATAGTAACTCAATGCATCATGACTTGCATAGTTTCTTGAAACCATTTTCTTCATAATTTTAGATTTGAACTTTGTCTTTTGCACTTGTTTTGCATCACTCTTAGAAAAACGTTGAAGGTTAAAATTAATCCATCCCACATGAGACAAAGTCATGTCAATGCCACAACAACCCACCAATCGGCACCCTTGGTGCAAAACCATGCAACCTTTCAACAAGCCATCAAAATCAGCGTCTCTTCCACAAGTTTTTCATGAAGATTTCTGCAACATTCAAACCTCATGATATCCCTAAAACCTGGCCTAAGAACTGGCCAAAAGAAATTCCATAATCCAAGTCGAAATCACAATTATTTCACCTAGGAATTGAAGTTTTGTCCCAACCGAGTACCCTTGCTTCTTCAAAGGTTTTTTGCACAAACATTGGCCTCCCCTCGCGCCAAATCCTCTTACATTTCACCCTTAGGAGGTTCTTCAAAGCATTTAATTTTTTGTTTGGCCAATCTCCTTTCATGAGCATCAAAACTGATTAGCAAATGGGATGGTGATGAAGATCATTTTGACCAAAACCCTTGCACTTCCAAACCCTTCTTTGATTTTCTGGTCAAATCCAATCAAGGTACTACCACTCATACCTCTTTACTCACCTGGGAAGGCCACTTTGGTGGTAATCATACCCACAAATTAGACCAAGAAAATGGGACAAAAGAGGGATAAAAAATGGACAGTTTTGGAGGAACCAAAATTATCGGCCATGACTTTCTTCCTTATGAAATTTTGTTTCAAAATTCTGAACCATGCAGCCCACTTCACATATGGATATGATGTAATTGTGAAGCTTTAAGACACTATTCAACTGACCAAGCTAAGGCACAACTGAAATTTTGCCCTCAACACTCCAACACTCACAACCCTCACCCTTCAGCCAAGCCATGCCCCTCCTTGCCTCTCACCCCTCCATTGAGTCCTATAAATACCCTCCTTCACCCCTCACTTCCTCAAGAAAATCTCTCAAGCATTCTCCTAGCATTCTTGAGAGCAAAATACTCCTAGTGTGAGAGAAGGGTGAAACCAAGTGTTTGAGAGTGAGTTCTTAGAGCGAGTGGATTTTTAGAGCATCATAGCAACGGTTTGGTGAGTAGTCCTAGCCTATATTTTTTTTTTTTTTGGTTGTTATAATGACATGTTAGGCTTTGAATTATGAAAGTAGAATTATGAGCATGTGCTTAGGAAGGTGGAGCCAAACGAGCTGCTAGAACTAGTCTCGCTAGATCCAAGTTGGCCAAAAGCCACCCCGAGGATCAGCACCAGGATGACCCTCAAGACGTGGAAAAATATGCAATAGCTCCTAGTAGAGCACCAAGACATATTCACCTGGAGTCACAAGGAGATGTTGGGAATCGACCTAGAAATCATGCAGCATCATTTGAGTGTGGACCCCAAGGCTAAAGAGGTGAGGCCAAAAGCTTCAGGGTAGAGAAGAACACTACATTCACCGTGAAGGTTGACTGGTTACTTAAGGCAGGATTCATACGAGAGGCTCACTACCCTAACTGTCTATCCAACATGGTGCTAGTAAAGAAGCCAAGCTGCAAGTGGGGATGTGCATGGACTTTTCTGACCTGAATAAGGTCTACCTAACAGCTTCCTTGTATCGACCTGATTGTCAACTTGACAGTGAGTCACCACATGATGATCTTCATGGATGCCTACTCCGAGTACAACCAAATCTACATGAACCCGAACAAAGAGGAGAAGACGTCATTCATCATGGACTAAGGGCTATACTGCTACTCAACCATGTATTTTGGGTTGAAGAACTCAAGCACCACCTACCAGCAGTTAGTCAATCTCATGTTCAAGGGCCAAATTAGAAGGAATATGGAGGTCTACATGGATGACCTGCTGGTCAAGAGTGGAAACCTCAAGCAGCACTTAGACGACCCCAGAGAAGCCTTCAAGGTGTTGAGGCAGTACTGGATGAAGCTAAAGCTCGTAAAGTGTGCTTTTGGCATGGGCTCCGAGAATTTCCTGGGCTTCATGGTTTCAGAGCAAAGAATTGAAGCCAACAAGGAGAAAGTGGGAGCTATACTCAATATGCATTCCCCTCAGAGCATAAATGTCACCTAGAAGCTCCCTGGCCAGGTGGCAGCCCTCAATCACTTTGTGTCAAGATCCATCGGTAAATGCATCCTCTTTTTCAAAGTGCTACAAAAATCCCAAAATTGGGATGAATTGTGCAATCGAGCATTCAATAACCTCAAAAAGTACTTCACTAGCCCTTTGTTGCTCAACCAACCTAGGTGCGGTGAGGTCTTGATCTTGTACCTGTTTGTCTCCTTAAATGCAGCCTCATCAGCCTTGGTATAAGACAAAAATGAGGTCCAGAGACCCGTATACTACACTAGCTAAGCCTATAAGGGAGTGGAGGCTAGATAACCCCGCATATAGCAGCTCACTTTCACATTGGTAGTAACCACTCAGAAGCTCTGTCCATATTTCCAAGCCCACTAAGTCAAAGTCCTCACTAAGAACCTCCTTGAAGAAGATCCTAGAAAGGCTGAATGCCTCAAGTTGCCTCATGAACTAGGCCATGGAGTTGAGCAAATTCAACATAAAGTACGTACCGCGTACCTCGATCAAAGGATAGGTGTTGGAGGATTTTATGATGGAGTTGACTAGCTTCACTGAGGAGTTCAAATATGCAGAACCCATGAAGCCTTGCCAAGTCTTCGTTTACAACTCATCTTTGCTGGGCTAGAAGGTGAGTAGGAATGCATACAATTACAGACAACGGCGAGGAGCACAACTATGCCATCAAGCTAGCATTCTAGACTACAAATAACGAGGCAGAATACTAGGCATTGTTTTTTAGCCTAACAATCACCAAGTCTCTAGGCACCAAGGAAATGGAAGTACAAGCTGACTCCCAGGTGGTGGTTAGCCAAGTACAAGGGGAGTTTGGGCTAAGAGCAAGAAGCTAAAAAAAATATCAAACGCTAATAGAGGCCAAATGCAATTGCTTCAAGTATTTCCAAATTTAGCAAATTTTGAGGACTGAGAACCACAAGACAGACAAGCTGGTAAGAGTGGCATCTAGGCAAGAGAGTGCCCCACTCCCAAAACCAACGATATTTAGAATTGTTAAGGTACCTGCCGTGAGGATTAAGGTACCTGCCATGAGGATCAAAACATTGGAGATCGGGTCGGGAACGTCATAATGGGCCTCAGACATTATCAAATATTTGGATGCCATTGAAGTGCCCAATGATAGGTGGGGAGCTAGGAAGCTCAAGAACCAAGCAGCATGATACACTATAGTCCATGTATCGGAGGGGATACTCCACTCCCTTCCTAAGGTGTGCTAGTAGAAATACAGGATGAAATATGTAACAACCTACTTGAAATTCAATGGTGGAATTTCTATAGGTTTTAGAACACTCATGAAAGCCCTGCAACTTTTCACAAATTGACAAATCGCATAGGTTTTAGTTTGTCAGCATAGTTAGTGTTATCACTCACTATGGTCCTAGAAGCGCGATTTTATTTATTTGATGTAGTTAAAAGTGTCAAAATGTATTGTGGTTTATGTTATTAGACTCAGTTGATTATTTAGGATTTTATGTGCAATAATCCTATTTTCAGTTTTCAAAAGATACGCTCGTTCAAAAACACGTTTTGCTTTTTATGAGGCACTTTGGGGTAGAATTTTGATAAACGAATTGCACAGTAGGTTTGTATAAATATTTTGGATTTTATAGTGCAAAGTTTATTTTTCACTTTCCCGGAGTGAATACTAACCTCTGTATCAGCACCTAGTGCAGTGTTTTCAAAATCACAGTATGGCATCTCCCAATTAGGTTAAGGAAATTTTATTTGGACACTTGTCAAGATCTTAATCACATTTGATGAATAATTTTAGACACTTGGCACCTTGAGGAGCCATGAGTTAGTTTGTGAAGGAATCAAGGTGTGAGATTAAGCGACTTAAGCAAAACCATATTCTCTTATCTGATCAACGGTTTTTTAGCAAATCAAAGAAGATTTCAACCCTAGCGAAACCCTAAATGGCTGGAATCCAATTGAAATCCCAAAAGTTTGGTTGAAACCAAAACCCTTAGCATAGATTTGGTAAGTAAGATGAGAATTTTGAGTTGAGATGAAAGTTTAAAATATTATTTTTAAGTATTATTATTGTTTTGAGATTTAAAAAAGTTGTATTGGAATTTAAAAAAATTGAATTGTATATTATATTTTGTGTAAAAATTTGAGAAAGTTGCAATGATGAGATGAAAATTTTGAGTTGAAATGAGAATTTTGGGTTGAGACATGTTTACCAAATGATTTCCTCAAACCCTAAAGTTGGCTTCCAAACCCTTTTTGATCTGATTTCTAGTATTGAGTCTAATCATTTGATTAAATTACTTCAACATGGTATTAATTCCTCAAATTCTTGTTATAGTATTATTATCCAACCTTTTAAACCTTAAAAATTTTATTCGGCTAAGAAAAGTTGAATTTGGGCTTGAAAGCATCACAAACCCTAGCCTGTAATGCCTGTCCTTGTGGTGGGTTCTTTTCAAAATAATTTTAATAAAAATTGACGAGAATTACGGTTCCTTTCAAATTTCTTTTCCTTTCATACCATTATACAAAAGACTCAATGCTATAAATAAAATTCATTTTCTTAATTAAAGAATACAGCGAAAAACATTAAATTTTGTAATTAAAATTTCTCGTACAAAATATCTTGCCTAGGCCTTCGTGCTCTTCCCCTTGAGCTGTGCCCGTCCTAACCTGTTGTGCTCATCTTATCCCTGGAATGGCACACATAAAAACTAAAATGAGTCGATGACTCGTAAGCATTACTCCATACAGTCAAAATATAATAACATAGATTTTCATTCATGCATTTATCACTCCATACATACATATCATACATAGCATGCATAGACATTCTTTTCGTTTTAAAAAGTTGTAAGGTGGGGTTTTTCTTTAAAAACATGTTTTCTTCTTTAAAACAGTTCTCCACGTATCGCTACCTTCATTTCTTAAAGAATTTGTTCATGCATTCATCTTTTTACATACATTCATGCATACATACATTCATGCATACATACATTCATGCATACAGTCCATATATACATACATGCATTCTTTCTCAACATGCATCCATTCTTTTCTTATCACTTTCATTGACTGTAGCACACTGTTACGTCCAGTGTGCTGGGGTTAGCGATCTTTTGGACTTGATTTTGCTAGTGGCCACAGGTTAGGAATCCATTCCGTCAAGGTGCAACACTAGGTGCACTACCAGTACTACTTATCCATTGCAATCTGCCCAATCCAGTCCATTTGGTACCATTTCCATTCCATTCATATGGCCGTTACATATTTTCATATATCATGCATTTAATCCATTCATTCCTTTTCAATCCTTTCCTTTACAGCTCTTACGGTTCATTCATAAAAATTCATTTTAAAAGAAAATAGTTTTCTTTCTTTTCATGAAAGTCATTTTAAAAGAATTTTCTCCTTTTGTAAAAGTCATTTTAGAAAAATTTATCTTTCATGGCATTATTTAAAACATCAGTTCGTGCATCATTTAAAGTATCGCCTTTCATAGGGACATTTTAAAACACTTTCTTCACATCGTTTAAAGTATAGGGCCAAGGCCTCACTTTCATAGGGACATTTTAAAACACTTTCTTCGCATCGTTTAGAGAATAGGGCCAAGGCCTCACTTTTCATTTTGTAAAAATACATACAATACATATCATGTATAGCATCCATCCACATCCATACACTTACATACTTTGGGTGTGTAAAAAAGGGCTACCAAGGAGGGCCGCTACACCGCTACGTACTTATACTTAAAAATTTAAGCTTCGTTTTCTTTTAAGTAAACTGTGTCTCGTAGAGAAAATTTTTGTTTTCCTTTTTGAGAAAAGCTTTCTTTTTCTTTTTCGTTTATATAAGAAAAACTCTAGAAGATTATGAACGCAATACTTACCTGGACTTCATGCTATACTCAATCCATGCAGTCCATTCGTGTACGTGTTAGATGGCAACCTACATGCATACACATAACCTTACGTCATCATCTATCTAATGCATAAATAACTATTCTAAAAATAGAACTATGCCTCACTTGGAACACTCTCCATCCATCCCTTGGCTCTTACGTGCCATTTACTATGCTAAATCCTTCGGAGTCTTATTCCTTAAAATGAATCTCGTGATTCACCTTAGGGTTAAGACACTAAGACCTCCGGTCTCGTTCTTCCATTTCCACAATCTGACGCATGATTCCAACCGACAGAGTCATGTGTCCCAACCTTAGACTACTTACCCATTACTACCTTCATGTATTCTAGCCCATACTAAATCCTCATTCCCAACTAGTCAAGTTACATGAATTCAAGCCAACTCTGAGGCTAAAACACCATGCAACCATGCTCAGGACAGATTACCTATTACATATGGTAAACCTGTCTAGTACACGTGTCTCGCCAGAGACACCTATATCTTATCCCCTTTTATCACCTAAGAGCAACTTATAATTCCAATGGACACCCGGTTGTATAAACAAGCTCCATACTCCAATACCAACTTGTTTAGACCCGGTCGATAGGACTTTTCCTACTTCCCAGCCTTGTACAAGTTTATCCCAACACTTGATAGGAGAGGACTGCATCCACAAATGCACCTCTGTTACGTCACATAGCTCAAGACTAATCCCAAGTCACGTCACGATGCCTTTCGTTGCACTCTCTGATACCTTTTCACCACTTCACACATACTTTCAGCCACAAGTCAACCACAAGGTGACACTTGTCACCTTGGACTACAGGCCACATCACCACTACCTCGGGACACTGTTACATAGTTCCCGCCACTTAACAAGAGGACTGCATCCACAAATGTGCCTCTGTCACATAATGTTGCTAGAGACTAAATCCCGAGTCACATCACGTTGCCCATCATGCTTCCGCTGCACTCTCTGATACCTTTCCACCCCTTCCATATACTTTCAGCCATAAGTCAACCACAAGGTGACACCCATCACCTCAGACTACAGGCCATATCACCACTACTTCGGGATACTGTTACACAGTTTCCGATGCTACACCATACACCCCACGCTTCTCCGCTACACCATCCAACGCTTTGTGACATGCCATCTGGTGTATCACAACATAACACAAATTACACTCACGTGAACTCTCTTCCATCCACACTATAATACACATCACTACGATGCACGTCTCACAGTGCATCGCTACACAACATGGAGTACGCACCATGCATGCTCTCTTCGCTACATCACTTATTGTCACGACGCACATCACATGGTGCATTGCCATACCACATTGAGCACACGCCATGTGTACTCTATTCACTCTACGCCATATGTCACTACCGCGCATGTCACATGGTGCAACACTGCACTACACAGAGTATGCTCCATGTGTACTCCCTTCACACTTCATGCCGTATCACAACTATGGCATCCATCTCACGCCCATACTCACAATACAGTCCACAATACTACACAGTCAACCCCAACCCTTCACAACTACACTTCACTTCACAACTATGCAGTGAACTCCAAAATTACTAACTACACAGTCTACAGTCTAACAAATCGACTAATATAAACATAAATAATTAGAGATAGATGGTTATACCATTGTTAGGATAAACAATGTGTCGCTCGCTACTCGTCACGATCAAGATGTCAGAAAAGTCATATGTGGCAGTAAAGTGGTGGTTTGGGCTTGAGAATAGCTAGGCATGGTCTTGGAAAGGCTCAAGGTGGCCTCGTGGTAGTCAAAGGTGGCAAAGCACAACGGCATCACACTGTGAACAGTGTATCCAAAAGGGAGAGAAGTTACTTGGGGTGGAGGAAGGCCATGGAACTTCATGGAAAGCTAGGGAGAGGTAGAGGAAGATGTAGTGGAGCTATGGTGGCGAGGTGGTGGCCGGGCAGTGGCTCACGGCGGTGGATCAGCCACAAGAAATGCAATTTGTGCCTTTGAGAGTGAGGGAGAGTGAGAACTATACAAAGCTCCGTTGGGCATGAAAATTGTTGGGAAAGGTCATGGTGATGAGAGGAACAAGGTGGTGGTGGTCAAATGCAGTGGGTAGCCGTGCATGGTGGTGCAACCGAATGGTTACTTGTGGAGACCCATCAAAGAAAGAGAGAGAGGTAGAGGAGAAGGAGGACATGGGGTGGAAGCCCATGAAGTGGTGGTGCTAGTGAAAGTGCTCGTCGGCCTTTTTGGCCGTGTATGGTGATGCTAGGAGGAGGAATAGGCTCTAAGGCCCATTCAGTTGGAGGGAGAAAGGGAGAGAGAGGGTTGTCGGTGCAGCTCACCGCCGATGGGGTAGGGTTCACCAGTGGGAGAGGAACAAGCTGGAGGTGGAGGTGAGGCACGACAGCTAGAGGAGATGAAGTTCATGCACGGTGGAGAAGAGAGACACGTCGGCTTCTCATGCACGCTGGGGAGAAGAGAGGAAAAAGAAAGAAAAGAGAAGAAAAAGTGAAGAAGAAAGGAGAGGGGCTTGGGTGTTTAATCCAAGTCCTTCATTTTGGGATCCTCAAAACGATCTAACGATGAGTTTATATACTGATTTAAAAATGTGTAAGTGTTTTATTTAAACTAAAATTTAAAATAAAACACTGAGAAGAATTAAGGTAGAATATTATTTTATAAACTAAAATTTATAAAATAATATTTCTTCATCATTATTTAAAATGATGAAGTATCGTTAATTACTCAAAAAGAATAAAATCATTTAAATTTAATTTAGAGTTTTCAACGTAAAGTTAAATCTCTTAATATTTTAAAATAACTAAAATATTTAATTTAAACAATTATCCACAATTATAATATCTTTAGTGCTCATTAAAATATTATAATTGTGTTACTTTAAAAATAAACTTTTCTACTAATACTGAAAATATCTCATATAAATATTTTCAAAATATTTAAAATATCTGTAAATAGCTATAAGCTTTAAAATATCTGTCTCACTTTGAAATTCGCTGGATAACTTTTAGAACACACCATCGAGGTACGACATGTGGGTGAGGCTCAGCACGTAGACTGAAGTTTAGCACATAGAACGAGGCTCATAATTAAAGAAGAAGAAAGAAGGAGCAGATATCACATAACTAAACCCACTTTAAACCCCAAGGCCCATGAATTTAACCACCTTGGCAAAACTTCTTCAAAAAGTTTCCTCCCCCACATGGCAGACAATTTTCTGCCCTTGGCTGCACCCAATAGTATCTTGATGTGAAGAAGAAATCCATCTTATCTCCCTCCACACCTCACAGCTACCGTAGGCAATCCATGCCCCACACTATTCTTCACTTAATGTGACATAAGCACCTCCAATCAAAGGTCATTCAATCCCATGCCTTCCCTTTCCAAAGGTCTAAATTCGTGCAAGTCATATTTCTCTTCATTTCATCATTTCTTCACCCCATTCTTAGAGAGAAAGCCAAAGAGCTCTCTTAGGCAGATTTATGGGTCTTTTTACATGGAGCTTTACAACCCTTTGTATGTATTTTCTTGCTATTGCTCCTTCATAAGTTGTTCATCTTTGAGTTTGTTTTCGTGGATATCTTACTAATCTCATTTCATGTTCATTTGATTGGTCAGAATGATTTTTAACCATGGAAAGGTTATTCTGGGCATTAAGCTAGAGAGTATGTTCTGATTTGGAGTTTTTGACCAAGCGAATAGAGATATTTTGGTCCAAAATTTTTATGGAGTGTTGTTAGCATGCGTTTATAATTTTTTATTGAGGTTTTGTTGCATGAATAAATCTTTTTATGATAGATTTCTTTAGATCTAGAAACTTGAAAACTACAAGTAGAAAAACAGTTTTTATTTTGAGAAACTTTGGATATTTCGTGGTTTAATCTTACTCCAAAGGTTTTGATATTTTTATGTGATGATCCTAAGCCACTTATACACATGTTAGGATGTCAGTTTGATGATATTTAGTATTAGTTTCAAAGATATGATTTTTCTATGCAAGAGGATTTTGGTTAGGCCTAAGATTTGATTTTTTTTGGGTTAGATCCTTGTTTTATTGAGTTTTAACCATGTGATTTTAAGTTTGATGGTTGAATATTCTTTAGAACACATTTTTAAACCATATAATATTTTAGTTTGAAGATCTCATCTTTTTGGATCAAGAGATTGATCAAAGTTAGTTGAGAAAAAAGTTTATATTTTTGGAATAAGTGTATAAGCGAAAACTCCAAGTGTTGTTTTGTTATTTTTGGTGACTTTTTGTATGATTGATAGCATGTTTAATCTTAGGATGATGTTATGAATATTTTAGAAGGAAGATTTGATTTTTTTTTTTTTTTAAATTCTTGTAGATGTTTTGATTAAGGTAAAAACTTGTAGTTCAAGGGTTTGCTATTTGTTAAAAAAATTGGTGTTGATGATTTTCATTTCTTAATGAATGCTTTAAGTATGGTTTTAAAATTAGGAAGATCTTTGTTTCAAGATTTTGGTTTAATAATGAGTTTTGAAATTGGAAGAAATTGCAACAAAAATAAGAGAAATGGGCTATAGATGTTTTGGCCATAGTGAGTTTTTTATAGTTGTAAATTATTTTAAATTTTTCTGATTTGATATTTGAGTTTTGAATAAAATTTACTTCAGGAATATAAATTTTGGTAATTTTTAGAGTTAGAATGTAAATCTTTAAGTTAAGGGCCAAATGGTCATTTTTTCACATGTTGAGGGTAAAATGGTAATTTTACCATAATTTTTCTCTTTTACACATTTCTAATTGTTAGTAATTAAATTTCTAACTTTTAAAATATCCTATTACAGTTCCTCATATTTCACATTTTATTCTCATAGAACATGACAATCAAGGTAAGTTGGCTCTTAACTTACTATCAATTTACCGTGTATGTGTGATGGATAAGAGAACTATAGTTTATGCTCATATGTTGTTATATATGCCATGTCATACCATATCATTATATGTTTATCTGTTACACAAATTATTCTGTCATGAAATACTTATATGTTACACAATACATTTTGTCACATGTTGCTACCTATTGCAAGTATGTCACATTACGTATGCCATCTGTTACAAGTATGTTATGTCTTGTAATATTCAATGTCACATGTTATGCCATGTTACAAAATATTGTCTGTTACATGTATGCCATGTTATGAAATGTTTTGTGTTATATGTATGTTATCTATTATGTTTATGTCTCAAAGTATATCATGTTTGTCATCTTACATTCATGTCACATTACGCTCGTCAAGACTTCTATCCTTTCATATTCATGTCACGTTTCATCTCAAATACAGATTGTATATCTCAAGAATGGTCATGTCAAGTTGTTCACATCAATCATGACCTTAATTGCTAAGATGAGGTACTATCCTAGTGGAACTCATTTTTTCACGCTAGAGTGTCTAAATAGGTTTGAAATTCCTTGGGTTGACAAAGCATAGTCAACAAATTGCGAATGGGGCCTAACTAGCTGGTCATCAGAATGCACCAGGCACTAACGCTAGGGGCACAAATAATTCATGGGGTCACAACAACTGTGGAGTATACATTACATGAGACCAGCAATTGTGACATATAGAATACATGGGGCCACAATAACTGTGGAGTACATATTAACACACTCACAGCTAGTGTAGATACATGTATTGTGATGCAGTAATCAGCAGAGACACACGGCTTAAGGGGAACTATGTAGCACCCGTATGGTCACTTTATTAAGTCTATTGAATAAGATTCCAAGTTTATGTATTTCACATCATGTTTCATGTTATGTTATATTTAAGTCTACGTTCATGTTATGTTTCAAGTTCATGTCACATCAAGTCAAGTCTCAGTTTCAAGTACAATTTCAGTTCAAGTTATGTCAGCTCATGCCATATTATGTTAAGTCACGTTATGCTTAAGATTTCCTACCATGTTATGTCAAGTTACGTTATACTTATTATTTCATACCATGTTATGTCAAGTTATGTTATGCTTACTATTACTTTGATTGTGTGTTTTATTGCCTTTACTACCATGCATGTATCATTAACTTGTGTGAGAGTTTCCTGTTAACTTGTTGAGATTTGTAATCAAATTTCAGCCATGGTAGTCCCAACTGTCATTCCCCCCAAATGGTAGACGATGTGTCAGGATCAAAGTAGGGAGCGAACACTGGCAGACTAGAGGAGGTTGACTAGATGTCATAGATGCGATGTGGAGCTTATAGCTTCCATAGTTAGGTTTTTGGACAGTATTTTTGTCTCGTTCGTCGAGTTACGCGAGTTACTCCATGAACTGACTCAATAGTATATTTTGATAATGTAAATATGGAGTATAATCTCCCATGTTTTGAGATTACAGTTTGTAGAGACCCGTACTATAATCGCAGATGTTTATTTTGTTAAGTATGGATGGACTACCTTTAACTATTTGGGATATTATAAGTTTGGTGCATAGTATTGCTAAAAAAAAAAAATTATCCGCTGTGAATATTGCATAATGTTATATGCATGTTTGGAACATTACATCTTATATATCATAAATGGGGGCAAGTAACCTTGTGTTGCATATCTTGACGCTTCAAATGTCCATCTGATCCCAAGCGAAATTTGGGGGTGTCGTCACAGGGTGGTATCGGAGCAATACGTCTCTGGATTATAAATCCACATGTCCTTAGAAAATGCACCAAATATTAGGCTTAAAGTTTTAGTCTTCATTAGGCTTGAATTTCTTAAAGTACGAGAGGTATTACGTGAGGAAAAATATAGTTGCAAGCACAATTGTGCACCAATATGAAGTGATTGGTCAAAAAGTAGATTTTATTAAAAATAATATTAATTTAAATTTTAAGTATGAATAAATCAGTATTGGTACACAGATTAGTGCGCAACTGTGCTTGTATGTAGCAAAACTCATTATGTGATTGTAACACATGTACTCCTGTGTTTCAAGAAGTAACACATGACTCGCAGTAGGATACCTCGAAACCCTAAAGGAGGCATCAATCAAGAGAATCAGAATCCCCCAATGGATGGAGGATTAGTTGAAGTTGTACATCTACTGGCTGACATGATTAGACAACAACAACAACAATAGCAAGTGCATATACCTAGAAGTTAGGGGTTGTCCATATGAGAAGTTCTTGATCCACCATTATCCAAATTTTTCTAGTAATGAATGGAAACTAAGAGCCATGAAATGGATTATAGATCTTGAAAGAACCTATGAGATCTGTGGATGTACTAAGGACTAGAAAGTTATATACGCTAGATACCTATTCCGAGGAGAAGCTGGAATATGGTGGGATACGCGAAGGTAGCTTCTAGTTAGGGAACTAGGAAGTATCGATACACTATCATGGGAGAGATTCAAGGAAGATTTTGACAACAGATTCTTCCCAAATTCCGTCAAATAGTTGAAGGTGTAGGAGTTCACAACTTCAACTCAAGGTAGTTGACCTTAGAATAGTATGCCGCTAAGTTTATGGGGACAGGAAGGATTATACCACACTTGATTTCTACTCAAAGGATGCAAGTGCAAAAGTTTCAAGTAGGAATCTAGCCAAGGATTCGTAGTCAAATGGCTTGCCTAAGAATAGAGAATTACCAAGTGTTGATGAATGTGGCTGCTATAGCAAAGCCTGAACAAAGAGGTCTAGCGATCCATATAAATTTTGAATGATAGAAGACCATGCCATTTGCTACAAGCGGTAGTGCTGAGAAGAAGAGGTCTTTTTCTAGCCTAGAGAAAGGCAAGAAAATAGTGACAGGCGAGCAGATGTCGTCTCTTTATCCTTTATCCGTTATGCCCTAAGTGTGGAAAGCATCATCACGGAGAATGTCGTAGTGGTTATGGAGTTTGTTATCAATGCAAGAAATCTAGACATTTGATCTGAGATTGTCCCAATGCCACTCAAGGTAGTGGAGCTGGTAATCACAAGCCAAGGCCCAACATCCCAACACGTGTGTATTTTTCTAGGACCTCTGTATTGTTAAACTTAGTTAAGATTGATTAGATTGTAGTTGATGGTATTATTGTATTATTGTTGTTTTAGAGTAATGTCAAGTCATTGAGATTTGTAACTTGTACGTTGTTTGATTCAAGTGAGTCATTATTTTAAGTGATTGTGGTATCACACGAGAGTTCAATTCATAATTTGAATTGTTACCCAGGTAGTAAGAGTAACAATTCTTATTAGGAGTATCATTGTTCTTACCAGTATAGATATAGAATACCTTCTATTAGTATGAGAAAATATGTCGAAGGTTGATTAATTAACTATTCTGGGTATTGAAGTCAACTATATGGTATTTGCGTATGGGAGTTAGCTTTGGATGAACAAACCAAACAAACTATAGAGGATACGATAGAGTTTGTCTTCGGAAGAGTAAAGTGTTTGGGACAAGCTTTGGCCTTAGTAGGATTCATTTATGATAGCAATTTTATCCAACCACCAATAAATGGTTTTTGGCAAAGCATTGTCTTTGTGGATGCATAGATTGCCCTTACATTGGAGACTTTTATATGAGAGTAAAGTCTTGGTCTTGAGGATTTACATGAACAATAGGAACAGATCCTTTTATTTAGAGTCAAAATAAGAGGTAGCTCATGATGGATAGAAGAGCTATACCAATTATAAGAGAGAAAGCCTTGAGATTAGAATAATAGCTTATCGTTTATCAAAGTACCACCTAGGAGGTGGAATAATTTGTTTTGGTTATGAAGGAGTAAGCTAGTCCTAGGCAGATTGAATTCCTTGAGGACATAGAGAAAGTTAATTTAGTTGTGTCTGGATTAAATTCTTCCAAATTGACTATACGAATACTTGAAGTTTTAGATCTAGAGAGTATGCCAATATGATTTAACCTACTTTGTGGAAGGATTCTAGTACGAATTGATGATTTGAGAGAGAGAGAGAGAGAGAGAGAGAGAGAGAGAGAGAGAGAATTAAGGAATGGTAGAATCTTAGTGATATATGTATATATCTATGGTGAATATCTCTTTGAACATTAAGGAAAATAGTGGTTTCACTTAAGCAAGGATTTAGTATCCTAGACGGGTAGCCTAGAAGTCATTAAGTTTAGGAAGTGACCTTTGTGAGTGTTATACTTTTCCCTTATAGTGATAGTTATTTTGTGTAACTATGTGATGATCATAGATAAGAATAGTGTGGACTATGAAAGGAAGGCATTACCTCATGAAGAACATTACCTACCTCTATACTTGACTACGTCGTTAGACCGGGATAGCTGCAAAGCGAGGACATCACAGGATGGAGTTGAGTCCAACAAAGCAGCAAAAGAGTGTGCCACAGCTGCCAACACTAAGCCCACAACATCAGGATCTTCTATGCCATCAACTCACTGCAGACGTTTGTTGGTTGAGGGTCAGGAGCCAGATAGCGACGATGAAGAGATTGTGCAGCCCCTGACCCTGGTCATTTCAATGACATGATATATGATTCAGAGGACGATGTGTTCTACTACTTATTCCAAAATGCCATGTTGAAGTTCATCGATGCTCCTTCCCCAGAGCCAACCAATGAAGATACGTCCAGTGATGGACAGTAGTTTTAGTGAGTAACATCTTCTCCTTAGCTTGTTTAACGTTTGTACTTGCATCCATTTCGAGAAAAAAAAAATTTTAGGAGGGGAGGATGTAACAGTCTGCTAGAAATTCAATAGTGAAATTTTTATAAATTTTAGGAATCTCGTGAAAATACCATAAGTTTTCACGAATTGACAAATCGCATAAGTTTTAGTTTGTCAGTATAATCAATGTTATCACTCACAATGGTCCTAGAAGCGCGATTTTATTTATTTGTTGAAGTTAGAAGTGTCAGAATGTGTTATGGTTTACATTATTAGACTCAATTGATTACTTAGGATTTATGGTGTAATAATCCTATTTTCATTGTTTGGAAGATACGCTCATTCGAAAACATGTTTTGCTTTTTTTGAGGCACCTCGGTGTGGAGTTTCAATAATAAAAAAAAAAATTATACAATAGGTTTGTACGAATATTTAGGATTTTATAGAGTAAACTTTATTTTTCACTTTTTTGAGTGAATATAATAACCTCAATACTTGCACCTAGCGCAGTGTTTTCAAAATCACAGAGTGGGATGTCCAAATTAGATAAGGAAAGTTTTATTTGGACACTTGGCAAGATTTTGAGCGCACTTGGTAAATAGTTTTAGACATTTCGCACCTTGAGGAGCCATGAGTTGGTTTGTAAATGAATCAAGGTGTGAGATCATGCCACCAAAGCGAAAGCTTATTCTTTCATCTGATCAACTGTTTTATGCCAAACTAAAGAGAATTTCAACCCTATTGAAACTCTAAATGGTTGGAATCCAATTGAAATCCTAAAAGCTTGATTGAAACTGAAACTGTAAACGATTTCCCCAAACCCTTTTTTTATTCAATTTCTAACATTGTGTTTAATCACTTGATTAAATTACTTTCACACTCTATTAATTCCACAAAATCCTTTTATGACTTCATTATCCAACCTTTTAAACCTTAAAATTTTGATTGAACCTAGAAAAATTGGATTTAGGCTTGATAGCATCCCAAACCCTCTTTAAACCCCAAGTTGAAGCCCACTTGGTTGAGGCTCCCAAATTTGGCCACCTTGGCAAAGTTTCTTGAAGAAGTTTAGTCCTTCACATGGTAGGTGATCATTGGCTCTTGGCTGCACCCAATAGTGCCTTGATGTGAATGAGAAATTCAGCTCATCACCCTTCATACCTCATACTGTAGTAGGCTGTCCATGCCCCTAACTATTCTTCACTTTATGTGACATAAGAACCTCCAATCAAGGGTCATTCAAGCCCATGTCTTCCCCCTCCAAAGATATAAAGTCTTGCAAGACACATTTCACTTCATTTTTTCAATTCTTCACCCCTTTCTTAGAGAGAAACCCAAAAGAGCTCTCTCGGGCAGATTTATGGGTCTATTTGCATGAAGATTTTTTACCCTTTGTAAGTATTTTCCCGTAATGGCTCATTCATAAAAGTTGTTCTTGTTTGAGTGTTGTTTCCATGGATATCTTATTCGTCTCATGTAATGGTCACTGGATTGGTCAAAGTATTTTTAATCATGAAAAGGTTATTTTGGACTTTAAATTGGAGAGTATGTTATGTTTTGGAGTTTTTGACCAAGCTAATGGACATATATTGGTCCAAAAAGCTTATGGAGTGTTGTTAGCATGTGTTTATGAATGTTAATTGAGGTTTTGTTGCATGAATAATGCTTTTTATGATAGATTGTCTTAGATCTAGAAACTTGAAAACTACTAGTGAAAAAATAGTTTTTGTTTTGAGAAAATTTGGATATTTCATGGTTTAATCTTATTCCAAAGGTTTTGATATTTTTATGTGATCATCTTAAGCCCTTATATGTATTTTAGGATGTTATTTTAAGATATATACTATTAGTTTCAAAGATATGATTTTTCTATGCAAGAGGATTTTGGTTAGTCCTAAAATTTGATGTTTTTGGGTTCGATCTATGTTTTATTAATTTTTAACCATGTAATTTTAAGTTTGATGGTTTTATCTTCTTTAGGAAACATTCTTAAACCATGTGATATTTTATTTTGTGACGCCCCTAAATCCCACGTATGGACACGGGAAAATCGAGACGTCGGGATGATAACAACACGGGTCACCACCCTATCGCCAAGTGCCAAGTGTGTGTACATGCAACAAGTGTGCAAAAGAAAACACGCAGTGGTTAAACAAAGTCATATAACTAAGTACCAGAATTTTTCTATGTTTAATACAAACCCGTTCAAAACATACATAATAAAATATTATAAGCCACAAATATTGTTTCAAAACCAACTACAAGGCATAAAGTCCAAATCAATACTTCGGCTGAGCCGCCTCCTCGGGCTCAACCTCCTCCTCCTCCTTGACCTCTGCATCAAAATCTACGGTATCAAAATGGTGCGGTAGGTAAGGAAAGATCCAAACGCCACAAGATAAAAACATATTAAACTCAAATAATATACATGAAAGAATGCAAATGCACATATCCCATAAAACCACATTTTTCCACACACGTCAAAATCCCATTTTGGCCCAGAACATATCCTTTAAACATAACCTTGCCATTATCCCCGATAATGGCCCAAAAACCAAACCATCATAGCACTGTAGGCGAGAATCGCAGGCGAGATTCTACCACCGTCCCTACACGTGCACCGTAGGCGGGAATCACAGGCGGGATTCTACCACCGTCCCTGCTTACCACCATCCCTACACGTGCCTCTAATTCAAACCAGTCAATCCAATCATTCATATATACCAAAAATATTTCTTGCTTGAAAGCCCAGTTTTCAAGTTCCAACACCTGTACACACATGCAATACACACCTCAAGATACAAAACATCCAACCAATCACAAAAACAACAAAACCAAGCAACTCCATCCTCAATCCATCCGACCCCCGAACTCCTCGGACTCAGTTTGGAATCAACCAACCAGTCAAATAAATTATTTTAAGAGTAAAAATATATTTAAATCTAAAATAGAGTTTGAAAAATACTTACAGCGCTATAAGGTATGTTTTGAAGGGTCACGACGTTGCAAACGGCGGAGAAAAAGCAACGTAACAGTGTATTTTACACTGTAGCCGTGGGTTGCAAAACACTCACTTTCTAACGGGGACAAACCAAGACTTGGAATTGATAGAGAATGGTCTAGAGATGTTTATAAAGCTAATAGAAGAGAGTTTTGGCCGTGGGTGGCGGTGGAAATGGCGGTGGAAGCGAAAAAAGGGATAGATCGGAGTTGAGCTCATGGGAGCTGCTCTGGCAACAGATCGGGGCTGGAAATGGGTGGGTTAGGACGGCAAGAGGTAGGGGATGAAGTGGTGAAGAGGTGGTGGCCGGAGGTGGAGCGACGGCACTGAAAAAGGGCAAAAGCCGTGCGGCTTAGATGTGCTCTAGGGGGTTAACGGCGGCACGGGAGGGGCTGGTTTTGGTGGGGTGGTGCGCCAGCCGGAGGGGGTTGATCGTTAGGGGTGGTGCTGGCCACGTCGCCAGCGAGCGGCGGGTCTGGGCTGCACAATCGGACGGCGACGGGAGAGGAAGAGAGAAGACGTGCGCGTGCACGGGAGAAAGGAAAAAGAAGAAGAAGAAAAGAAAGAAAGAAGAAAAGAAGAAAAGGGAAAAAAATAAAAAATAAAAAGGGAAAAAGAAAAAGAGAAAATAAAAGATGGAGAAAGAAAATGAGGTCCAGTCCTCACCTCCGGAATCCAAAAACTGATCTGACAAAAACAATTTTAAAAACCATAAAACGACTAAAATAAATTAAACACCACATCAAATTAAAATAAAACCAATTAAAATACAATAAATTAAAATATTCTTTCAGGAAAAATACATGTAAAAACGGGATGTCACAATTTTGAAGTCTCATCTTTTTAAGCCATGAACTAAGAGATTGATCAAAATTAGTTGAGAAACAAAATCTCTATTTTTGGACTAATTGTAAAACTAAAAACTCCAAGTGTTGTTTTGTGATTTTTAGTAGCTTTTATTTGATGATTTAAAGCATGGTTGATCTTGGGATGATGTTATGAATATGTTAGAAGAAATATTTGACTTTTTTGGAATTCTTGGAGTTGTTTTGATTAAGGTCAAAACTCGTGATTCAAGGGTTTGCTATTTGTTAAAAAGTTTGGTGTTGATGATTAACTTTTAATAATGGATGTTTTAAGTATGGTTTAAACTTAGGATAGGAAGATGTTTGTTGTAAAATTTTGGTTTAATCATGAGTTTTGAAGTTGGAAGAAATTGTAACAAAAATAAAAAGAAATGGCCTTTGGATGTTTTGGCCACAGTGAGTTTCCCATAGTTGTGAATTGTTTTAAATTTTTTTAATTTGATATTTGAGTTTAGGACAAAATTTACATCAGGAATACAAATTTTGATAATTAGAATGTGAAATCCTTAATTTAGGAGTGAAATGATCATTTTCCCACATGTATAGAGTAAAATAGTAATTTTACCATATGTTGCCTCTATTAAATGTTTCTAATTGTTAGTAATTAAATTTCTAACTTTCAGAATACCCTCATATAGTTTTTCATGTTTTGCACTTTATTCTTGTAGAACGCGACAATCGAGGTAAATTAATTCTTACCTTACTATCAGTTTACTGTGTATATGTGATGGGTAAGGGGACCACAGTTTATGTTCATATGTTGTTATATATGCCATGCCATGTCATGTAATTATATGTTTATCTGTTACACAAATTATTTGGTCATGAAATACTTATCTATTACACAATACGTTCTGTAATATGTTGCTACCTATTGTAACTATGTGACATTATGTATGCCTATGTTGCATGTATGTTATGTTATGTAATATTAACCGTTACATATATGTTATGAAATGTTGTCTATTACATATATGCCATGTTATAAAATGTTATCTATTACTTTTATGTCTCAAAGTATGTCATGTCTATCAATTACATTTATGTCTCGTTACGCTACATCAAGACTTTTGTCCTTTCATATTCATTTCATGTTTCATCTCGAATACAATTTATGAATCTCGAGAACAATCTTTTTAAGTTATTCATATCAATCACTACCCTAAGCACTAGGATGGGGTAATATCCTAGTAGAACTCCTTTATTTACACTGGAGTGCCTAAATAAGTGTGAAATTTTCTGAGTTGATGAAATACAGTCAACAGGTTGTGAATGGGATAACTAGCTAGTCAACTAAGCGTGCCAGGCACTAATGCTGATGGACCCATATTTTATTTTATGTGTCCACAACAATTGTGGCACAAACAGTCCATAGGGCCACATTGTGGAGTATACACTACATAAGACACAACAATTATGACACGCAGAATACGTGAGGCCACAACAATTGTGGAGTACGTATTAACACATTCACAACTAATGTGGATATCTGTGTTGTGATGCAGTAATCGGTAGGGACACACAACTCAATGGGACCCGTGTAGCACTCGTATGGTCACTTTATTAATTAAGTTTATTAAATAAGATTCCAAGTTCATGTGTTCCACGTTCACATCATGTTTCATGTTATGCTATGTTCAAGTCCACATTCATGTTATGTTTCAAGTTCATGTCATGTCAAGTCAAGTCTCAATTTCAGTTTAAATTATGTCAGCTCATGCCATGTTATGTCAAGTCACGTTATGCTTATTATTTCCTGCCATGTTATATCAAGTTATGTTATGCTTATTATTTCAAGCCATTTTATGTCAAATTATGTTATGCATTATAAACTTTGATTGTGCATTCATACCTTTATTGCTATGCATGCATTATTAACCTGTGTGGGAGGTTATTGTTTACTTGCTGTGATTTATAATCAAATCTCACTATGGTAGTCCCAACTACTATTCCCCCCGAATGGTAGGTGTGTGGCAGGATCAAAGTAAGAAGTAGGCACTAGGAGACTAGAGGAGGTTGACTAGATGTCGTAAATGTGAAATGAAGCTTACAACATCCATAGTTAGGTTTTTGGACAATATTCTGGCCTCGTTAGTTGAGTTATGTGAGTTACTCGACGAGTTGGCTCAATAGTATATTTTGATAATGGAAATATGGAGTCTGGTCTCTCGTGTTTTGAGATTATAGTCTTTATATGTTGCAATCGTGGATGTTTATTTTGTTAAGTATGCATGGATTAAGCTTTAACTATTTGGAATATTAAAAGTTTGGTGCATAGCATTGCTCAAAGACATTATCCGCTGTGAGTATTGCATAATGTCATATGCATGTTAGGAACATTGGATCTTATATGTCATGAATGAGAGCATGTAACCTTGTGTTGCATGTTCCGATGCTTCAGATGCTTGTCCAATTCTAAGTAGAATCTACCATAACCACTCCAAAGGAAAAGTGCTGTGGGCAAAGGAGCTTCTCACGATTCTATGGGCATACCAGATCACGGTGAGGACACCAACTAGAAAGTAAGATAAATATCATGGTAGTTAAGATTCAATGCACCTATTGATCTAGCAATTCTGTAGTATATCACAATGAAAACTCTACTTAGGTCAAATAGAATAAGATAGATATCATAGTACCGAAGCACAAAATCCCAGAATAGCAGTTTTCATAAAATCTTTCAAAAGACACAAGTCCAAAATAAACTCCCAAAACATGGACCTGTCATTTTATTATCATCAAAACAAATATTCTTTCTATCTTGATGAGATCCTATATCAAAATGTCTTTTGGCAAGGCCAATCTTACTTAGCCTTGTCCTAGTTCAGAATCCTTCTCAACTCCTCAAAGAGTTACAATACTTCAGTAATGAATTGGTCAGCAGCCTCAAGCCTCTCCAAAATAGATGTCTCCGGATAGACCTTATATCTCTTTGGAGTCTCCTTAGGTATCCAGGGAGAGGAGCTGGTCTCTTGCACTTCCTCATGACTTCCCTCTTGGGTTCCTATCACAATTTCTACCATTCTGGGTAAGGGAATGGTTGTGGAAACTACCACATTAAGATTTTGAGAAATCTCAGTAAGTAAACAAATAACGTGTAGTAGATATCATAAGCATATGAATGCAAAGCAAAATGAATGCATGGACATGAACTTGTACTTATGCACTTGACTTTTGAGAAAACAACATGTATCAAGACTTTTATAACTATTTCATAAAAGATGTTTTATCATCCCATTCTTGAACATTTAAACATACATATGAGCTTGGGTTCTTGTATATATATCAAAGCATAACATGTCTTAGAGCTCAAGGTCTTATTCTTTGACCTCCAAAGCCTAAAGTTGGCCTCCAAACTCTATTTGATCTGATTTCTAGTATTGTGTTTAATCACTTAATTTAATCACTTTCACATGCTATTAATTCCTCCAATTCATGTTATGACATTATTATCTAACCCTTTAAACCTTTAAAATTTGATTTGGACAAGAAAAAATGGATTTGGGCTTGATAGCATCTTAAACCCTAACCAAAACCTTTTTAAACCACAAATGAAGCCCACTTGTTTAAGGCCCATGAATTTTGGCCACCTTGGCAAAACTTCTTAAGGTAGTTTCCCCCCACCCTCAAAACACCAACCTCTACCTTTGGTAGCCACAAATAGTCCTTGATATGAGAATAAAATCCACTTCACCACATCTCTTCTAGATGGTAGCACCAGCTGCCCTGTCCCATTCACTATTTGCACCTTTTGTGACCTAATCACCATCCATCAACTTTTAACTCAAGCCCATACTTTACTTTTCAGAATTCTAATAGGCATAAAAGCCACCCTTTCACCCACTTTTCCACTTTTCATTCTCGTTCTTAGAGAGAACACTTAGAAGATCTCTTGGGTAGTTTTCTAGGAATCTTTGTGTGATGTTTTTGGAACCGTTATAAGTATGTTCTCACAATAATTCCTTCATTAAAGCTGTTCATATTTGACTATAGTTTTCATGGGTATCTTATTTGTTTCCTTTCATGTTCATTTGATTGGTCAAAAGTTATTTTAACCATAGAAAGATCAACCTAGGTGATAATCTAGAGAGTGTATTGTATTTTAGAGTTTTTGACCAAACTAATGGACAAATCTTAGTCTAAAATTTTTATGGAGTATTTTCAACATGTTTATATGGATATGTTTTTAGGATTTTTTGCATGATTAAAGCTTTTAATGAAATATTTTCTTAGATCTAAAAACATAGAAACTGTAAGAGGAAAAGCAGTTTCTATTTTAAGAAAGTTTGGATCTTTTGCTATTTAATCTTACTCCAATGTCTTTGATATATTTATTTGATGATATTAAGGATTTTATCTACATGTTAGGAGGTTATTTTGAAGATTTTTAGTGTTTGTTTCAAAGATTTGAATTTTTATGCAAGAGAATACTGGGTTAGGTCAAAAGTTTGATGTTTTCAGCTAGATCCATATTTTGGTTTATTTTTAGCCATGTGATTTTAATTTTAATGCTTAGATCTTCTTTAGGACACATTCTTAAACCTGTCAATATTTTGGTTTGAAGATCTCATCATTGTATGCCATGAATCAAGTGTTTAATCCAAGCAAGTTGAGGAAAACATTATGTTTTTTGACTAAGTGTGGAGCCGAGTACTTCAAGTGATGTTTTGTAATTTTTTGTGACTTTTATGTGATTATTCAAGGTATTTTAGTTCTTAGGAATTTGTTATGATCACGTTAGAATAAAGATTTGGATTTTTGGAGTTCTTAAAGATGTTTTGAAATAGATCAAACCTTGAGATTCAAGTTGTATTTTTAGTTAAAAAGTTTGGATCTTTTTACTAATTATTTTTTTTTGATAAGTAGTATATTTTGTTGGTTGATTTAAGTATGCTGATGTGCTTAATTTCTATATAAGTTTTCTCATACTTTTATTCTTAATTTTATACTAGTTTGTGTTTAATTTTCTTATTTATTAAAGTTTTTATTTTTATTTTTATTTTTATTTTAGGAATAAATAAATTGAATGAGTCATCAAGAGAATAGGAAACATTCAGTTCTCGAAATTCCTAAAGTACTTTTTGATAATTTGAGGATAACATTTTCTAGACAATTTCAATGAGGGTAATTTCAGTGTCTACAGAAAGCTAAGAGAAAGTACTAGAACTTTTGTTTGGCTAAAAACAAATATCTAGAAGGAAGAAAGGGTGCATCAATTCAAAAGTCGTAAAACTATCAAATTCCTGAAATACCCTTTAGTATTTAGATCATAACATCTTGTAAAAAACTCCAATAGGGCAATCTTGGTGTGTACGGAAAGCTGAGATAAAAACCTATAACTTTCATGTTTAAGAAAGGCCCAAAACTGAACATCTGTAGAGACGAAACAGCACTTCAAGCAGGAGATTAAAAATCTACAGAATTGGAGTTCATCAACGATAGAGATTTTTGATCTACATAGAGTTTCCTTCTTAACTCTTTAATCTTCTCTTTGTATAATTCTCATTATGAATTCTAGAATTATTATGGTTTGTTTTGATTAGATTATGAACTAATTTCAACTTGATCATAAGTTTTGAAGTTCGAAGAAAGTGCAACAAAAATCAAGAGATTTGGTTGTGGTTGGTTTTTAATTTTTCTTAGTTAATGTTTGAGTTTATGACAAAATTTACATGAGGAATATAAATTTTGGTGATTTTTGAAGTTGAGATGTGAAATCCTTAAATTAGGTATAAAATGGTCATTTTTTCACATGGATAAGATAAAATGGTAATTTACTCTAAGTTAGCTTTTTTCATGTCTTATAGTTTCTCAGGTTTCGTGCTTAACCTCAGTAACGCAATGATCACTATAAGTTAACTTCTAACTTACTTTCAGATTACTGTGTATGTGTGTTGGTAAGGGAACTAGTGTTCATGTCATGCCATGTCACTACATGTTACCTGTTACACATTTTATTCTGTTACAAAATATTCATTTGTTACACATTATATTATGTCATGATATAGTTATCTATTACACATTATGCCATATCATGTAATGCTATTTGTTACATGTTATTCAATGTCACGTATAGCTATCTGTTATATATTATGCCATGTCATGTAATGCTATCTATTACACATTATGTCATGTTAGGTAAAGTTATCTGTTACACATTATGCCATGTTATGTAATGCTATATGTTACACGTTATCTCATGTCACTTAAAGTTATCTATTACACGTTATACCATGTTACGTAATGTTATATATTACATGTTTTGGCATGTTACATATTGTTTATTTATTTCATGTTATGTCGAGTCATGCATATCACGTTACGTATGTCATGTTATCTGTGATTTTATTTCACGTCCCGTCATGTCTCAAGTAAAGAGTGTGTCTCTAAAATAGTATTTTTCCAGTCACTCATGCTTGGGATACTTGTAATATAATCACTATGATTGTTTGAGTATCTCCATTTTGATTGTTAGAATACCTCTACTCAAATGTTTCTGACGTAATCATTCTAATTGTCAAAGTATTATTAGGTACCCTGTGCATAATCACTATGGTTATTAGGGTATCTCGTTTAAAATATTTATGATGTAATCATTATAATTGTATGATTATCTTCGATAGAATATGTTGGGCGGAATCATTCTAATTTTTCATTATTCCTGACAAAACAACTGGTGAAATCATTTTGATTGTCAAAATTCATATCATGTTCATGTTATATTCAAGTTCACATCCAATCATGTTTCAAGTTCACGTTTAATCATGTTTCAAGTTCATATTCAGTTCATGTTTCAAGTTCACGTTCACTTCATGTTTCAAGTTCACGTTTAATCATGTTTCAAGTTCACATTCAGTTTATGTTTCAATTTACATTAAGTTAATGTTCAATTTCAGTTCAAATTCAGTTTATATTCACATTCATGTTTAAGTTTATGCTCAAGTTCAATTTATTGAACAAAATTCTATGTTCATGTATTTTACGTTCAAGTTCATGTCAAGTTTAGTTTCAGTTCAGTCTATGCTCAAGTTCAAGTCATGTCAGTTTATGCTATATTAAATGTCAAGTCACATAAAACTTATTTATGATCATGTATACCTTCATACTTTTATTGACATGCATGCATCTTTGACCGGTAGTTATCTGTTAGCTTATTGAGATTTGGGGGCGTCACACCTCCATTCCTAGCTTCTTCTTTAGATAAATTATCTTAGCTGCCTTAACCTTGGTTTCCATCTAGAAAACCAAGTTGGGAAACTTGGCCTTCAATATCAAGCAAAACTTTTGAACTGTTAGGGGGTTCCCAGGCCTTGACAGTTCCAACCTAGTGTTTTCAATGTTATTTGTGGGACTGTCGAGCAGCCTCTGCCAATTCATCCGTGATTCAAAATTACCATTTTTCTCTTATCTGACCTTCTTATGAATGGTCAACTGGTGTTCTCCTCCATCCTCATCAATCAGGGCCCTTTTTTTAAAAAATTACTTCTAATCGAGACAGAAGTATTACCCGAACATATTGCCCTTCTCTTCTAGTTCCCTCATGCCTCATTTCTTTTGTTCTACATCTGCTTGTTAATTTGTTCTCGTTGCCTGAGTTTTTTCTCTTGTTTTACTTCCTGGGCCTTCAACACATTAGTAAAATTAATTTCACTATTGGGATTATCATACTCCAATCACACCCATCATCTTCAAATGTTGGTTCATAATCAGTTCTTCTTCCATCTCCTATTTGAAATTCATCAATGGATCTCTCCTGTCCTCCCAGCTGCCATATCATGGTAGAATCACTAAGTTTTAAATTTTGAATTTCTCCCATCATCCCATCCATGATCTTGTTCATTCCTCCCACCTTCAATTTCATCCATGATTTTTGCTTAATTATGATCAGTTTATGAAATTAGTTTCATATTCGATAATTGTCATCATCAAGCATCTCTAGCTTCCTTCTCCCTCTCCATCACCCGTGTATGCCTACTGGACATTTACCCTCATCTACTCATTCATTCACTGTGTTCTCCATTTGTTCTTGTCGTATGGAAAATTCCTTTGTATTGAAGCTTCAACCTAAAGCTAACTCCCAAACTGATTATTCTGTCCCTTTTCCCTTGATCCATATTTTCCTAAAGACCCCCCAGAGGTATGAACAATGCATCCGCAAGAGAAGCACAGCCTGGGTAACTTCTTGTATTTTAACGACATCAAAACTTTTTTACCTAGTATGTTAACTGTTCTGCCCCTTGCAATAGGTTTGTTCAAATCTATCACTACTTTCACTCAAAGAGAAATTCCCCATCCGACCCATCTTCTTGCACATCCCCTCCTTACCCATCCCCTCCTTACCTGGACATACAGGCAAGCGGCACATTATGAATCTAAACCTAGAATTTCTTCTCATTGAACCGCATTTGACTTAGTTGGATAAATCCATCAAATGTTTTGATACAAAATAAACAATTGCCAAGTAAATAGGGTCTTCCTCCCTCCACTTTTTGTTTATCAGCATGTGTTTCAAAAGTGATGATGAATACATTGTTTCCCATCTCCTTGAATAATGATGGTTTGCTCACCCTCCATACTCACAATTGATGAAATTATCTCTTTGCTAATAGCTAGCTCAATACACACCTTTCCCACCAGGCATTGCTCCCTTTTCCTTTGTATTTCAACTATTGCCTTTCAATCAAGATCAATAGTGTTATTTTTCTCTAATGTGAGATGCAACTTGTAACAGCCTGCTAGAAATTCAATGGTGAAATTTCTATTGGCTTTAGGAATCTCGTGAAAACCCCATAAGTTTTCACGAATCTATTAATCATATAGGTTTTAGTCTAACCACATAGTTAGTGTTATCACTCACTATGGTATCAGATGTGTGTTTTTAATTATTGGAGATAGTTAGAAGTGTTAGAATGCGTTATGGTTTGTGCCATTAGACTCGGTCGATTATTTAAGATTTTATGGTACAATAACTCATTTTCATATTTTCGGACGAAATGCTTGTCCGAAACTATGAATTTATTTTTAGGGGCACTTCGGGGCTGAATTTTTGATAAATAACTTTCACTGTAGCTTCATATGAATATTTATGATTTTTTGATACCAAGTTTATCATGCACTTTTTTGGAATGAATAGTAACATCAATAAGCACATCAAGTGCAATAGTTTCAAAATCACAGTGTGGAATGTCTAAATTAAGTTAGAGAAGTTTTAATTAGACATATGGAAAGATCTTAGCCACACATGATGAATAGTATTAGAATCTTGGATCAAGAGAAATTAAATTTGAACTTGATAGCAACCCAAACCCTCTTAAAACTCCAAATTGGGCCCATTCGGTTTAAGCCCACTAAGGCCCACGAAATTGGGCACCTTAGCATTGATTTTGGCCAAGTAATTTCATCCCCCCCACATGGCTAATTAGATGTCTCCAAGAGGGTCTAGAAGGTTCTAGAAGGGAAAAGTCAAAGAGCCATCTCACTCTTCCAAGTCTATACTCCACCTTTAGAAAATATCTTGACCTATTTTTTGTGGATATTATGGGGTAAGAAAGGCCAACACTCAACCCTCACTTCAGCTTCATTTTCTTTCATATCTTGTGTAAAAATATCTCCAGCCCACTTCCCATGAAATCATCTTCATTTACACTTTCCATTGAAAGAACACCAAACGCTCTCTCGAACAGCTTTTAAGTATTCTTTTGCGTGCCCATTTCGAAGCTTTTTTAAGTATTTTCTCATAAAGTTTCCTTCATAAAAGTTGTTTATTTTTTAATCTAGTTTATGTGGATATCTTATTTTTTCCATTTGAAGATCATTGATCAGTGAAATATAGTTTAAACTCTAGAAAGGTCATTCTAGGCGATAAACTGGAGAATATGTTGTATTTTGGAGTTTTTGACCAAGCTAATGGATAGATCTTGGTCCGAAATTTTTATGAAGTATTGTTAAAATGTGTATATGATTATTTTTTGAGGATTTGTTACATGATTAAAGGTTTTGATGAAATATTTCTTAATCTAGAAACTTAGAAACTGGAAGAGGAAAAACAGTTTTTGTTTTGAGGAAATTTAAATCTTTGGTGGTTTAAACCTATTCCAGTGGATTTGATAATTTTATTGGAGGATCCTAAGTCTCCTATATACATGTTAGAATATTATTTTGAATATATTTCATGTTGGTTTCAAAGATATGAAATATTATGCAAAGAGATATTCGGATAGGCCAAAATGTGGATGTTCTTGGCTCAATTTTTGTTTTGGTTAATGTTTAACCATCTGATCTTGAATTAGAAGCTTATATATGTTTTAGGACATCTTTTTAAATCATGTGATTGTTTGGTTTGAAGATCACATCTTTATAAGTCATAGATCAAAAGTGTGATATCCCGTATTTACGTGTATTTTCACTGAATGAGTATTTTAATTTAATTAATATATTGGTTCTTTTATTTTAATTTATTGTATTTTAATTGGTTTTATTTTAGTTTGATGTGGTGTTTAATTTATTTTAGTCGTTTTTAGTTTTTTAAAGTTGTTTTCATCTGATCAATTTTTGGACTCCGGAGATGAGGATTGGACTTCATTTCTTTTCCCTCATCTTTTCTTTTTCTTTTCTCTTTTTTTTTCTTTTTCTCTTTTCCTTTTCTTCTTTTCTTTTCTCTTTTTCTTTTTTCCCTTTTTCTTTTTTTCTTTCTTTTTTCTTTCTTTTCTTCTTTCTTCCTTTTCTTCTTCTTCTTTTTCCTTTCTTCCCACGCGCTCAACCTCTCTCTCTCCCTCTTCCGTCGCCGTCCAGCACCCCAGCCCAGACCAGTGTCGTCTAGCTGACGTGGCTGACACTGCCCCCACCGGTCGACTCCCCTGCAGCTGGCGCACCTCCCCACCAAAAATCAGCCCCTCCCGTGCCGCAGTTAGCCCCCTAGAGCCCATCTAAGCCACGGCGTTTTCGGCCTTTTCCAATGCCGTCGCTCCACCTCCGGCCACCATATTTTTACCACTTCATCCCATACCTCTTGCTGTTCTAATCCGCCCATTTCCGGCCTTGATCCATTGCCAAAGCAGCTCCCACGACCTCAACTCTGATTTGCTCTTTTTTCGCTTACACCGCCATTTACACCGCCACCCATGGCCGAAACTCACTTCCTTTAGCTTCATAAACATCTCTAGACCATTCTCTATCAATTTCAGGTCTTGGTTTATCCCCATTCGAAAGTGGGTGTTTTACAACCCACGGCCACAGTTTAAAATACACTGTTACGTTACTTTTTCTCCGTCGTTTGCAACGTCGTAATCCTTCAAAAAATACCTTATAGCACTGTAAGTATTTTACAAACTCTATTTTAGATTTAAATATATTATTGCTCTTACAATTATTTATTTGACTGGTTGGTTAATTCCAGACTGAGTCCGAGCAGTCGGTGGTCAGATGGATTGAGGACGGAGTTGTTTGGTTTTGTTGATATTGTGATTAGTTTGATGATTTGTATCTTGAGGTGTGCATTGAATGATGCATTCATGTGCATTTATTAAATTGAGAAAAAAACTGGCTTTATTTGTGTAAATGGATTTTCGGTGTGTGTGTATCACAACCCCAAGCCGGGATGGGGTATTATCTCGGTGGATCTCCTCTGGTCACTCGGGACTGGATAATACTGAGTGACATCCCCTGAGTTGTCACTGGGCGATGACCGGATCACACGATACGGTAACACTGTCGTGTCGACTCCATGGTCCCTAGAGTGGCAGGGACTAGAGGATGGCCTGGTCCAGGTACGCGCTGGGAGCGAGAACTGGGCATCGCCCGTTTAAGTGTCACATGCGTAGTCGTTACCTGCGGTGTGGCACAGGAGCCAGAGTTCGTCAGCTAAGGGATCATGAGAAGAATTATCCGACGCACGATTTAGAATTGGCTGCGATTGTGTTTGCTCTTAAGATTTGGCGGCACTTTTTGTATGGGGAAGTTTGCGAAGTATACACCGATTATAAGAGCTTGAAGCACTTGTTTTCCCAGAAGAATCTGAACATGAGGCAAAGGCGATGGCTAGAGTTAATCAGTGATTACCAGTGCGAGATCAAGTATCATCCGGGGAAGGCAAATATAGTTGCCGATGCTTTGAGTCGAAAGTCGCACTTGGAAGATGAAGCTGAATCATCAGGATTGGATTCTTTACTTTGCAGGATGAGAAGACTTCTTATTGAAAGTTCACAGCAAGAGGAGATATTATCTTCAATTCTTAATATTCGAGTAGCTGATTTTGAGGAATTGAAGACTCTTCAAAGGAAGGACTCGAAGCTGTTGGATATCAGAAAAACAGTCAGAAAATCTAGAGGGCCATTGCATTATAGTATGGATAAAGATGAAATTCTTCGGTTCCGAGATCGTAGAGTGGTCCCCAAAGATTCAGAATTCAAGAAGCGAATTATGGCAGAAGCTCATGCGGCCCCTTATGCAGTTCATCCTGGTAGTACGAAGATGTACCGAGACTTGAAGAAAAGTTATTGGTGGGAAGGGATGAAGAAGGATATTGCCTTGTATATCGAGAGATGCCACACATGCCGTCAAGTCAAGGTGGAGCATCAAAGACCCGCTGGTATACTCCAACCCCTCCCTATTCCTGAGTGGAAGTTGGACGACATCATGATGAATTTTGTAGTGGACTTACCGAGGACTCCTAGTGGGAAGAACTCAATTTGGGTGATTGTTGACCGGTTAACTAAGAGTGCTCATTTCTTGCCTGTTAATAACACTGATTCCTTGGGTAAGTTGACTCGCTTGTACGTAAAGGAGATAGTGCGGTTGCACGACATACCGAAGAGTATTGTATCAGATCGGGACCCAAGGTTCACATCTCAGTTTTGGAAAAGTTTGCAGGCAGCATTGGGTACTAAGTTGAAGTTTAGTACTGCATATCACCCTCAAACGGACGGCCAATCAGAGCGCACTATTCAGACCCTTGAAGATATGTTGCGAGCATGTGTTATGGAATTTCAAGAGAGTTGGAAAAATCACTTGCCGCTCATAGAATTTGCTTATAATAATAGCTTCCATACGTTCATCCAGATGGCTCCTTATGAAGCTCTTCATGGGAGGAAGTGCAAATCACCTTTATGTTGGGATGAAGTCGGGGAGAATAAAATAATTGGGCCCGAAATAATTCAAGACATGCAAAATCAAGTCTGTATTATCAGGATATAATGGCGGTAGCTCAAAGTCGTCAGAAAAGCTACGCAGATACAAGAAGGAGAGAGTTATATTTCAAAGAAGGTGATTGGGTTTATCTCAAAGTCTCTCCCATGAAAGGAGTTAAGCGTTTTGGTAAAAGTAAGAAGCTGGATCCGAGATATGTTGGCCCTTTTCAGATTTTGGAGAAGGTAGGGTCCGTTGCTTATAGAATTGCTTTGCTAGAATATTTTGGAGAAATTCACGATGTCTTCCATGTATCATCCTTGAAGAAGAGTTTTGGACAACAAGAGTCGCGCTTTGTCAACCCAGAGCATATTCAGTTGCAACCGGACCTTACTTATGAGGTTGTTCCTTCATAGATCATGGATTGGAAAGAGCAATAGTCGAGATCTAAGATGATACCTCTAGTAAAGGTGGCATGGGGAGATCCGTTAGCTCAAGATTTCTCTTGGGAGAGAGTAGCAGACATGAGAGAGCAGTACCCCTATTTGTTTGAGTAAATGACGGCACGTTTCTTAAACTTGGTCTCAGTGGAATCGTGTGGCTTGCTTCAAGTTAGTGTTTGATCTTGCAAATTTCAAGGACGAAATTTGTTTTTAAGGGGGGAGGATGTGATACCCCGTTCTTACGTGTATTTTCACTGAAGGAGTATTTTAATTTAATTAATATATTGGTTTTTTTATTTTAATTTATTGTATTTTAATTGGTTTTATTTTAGTTTGATATGGTGTTTAATTTATTTTAGTCATTTTTGGTTTTTTAAAGTTGTTTTCGTCGGATTAGTTTTTGGACTTTGGAGATGAGGATTGGACCTCATTTCTTTTCCCTCGTCTTTTCTTTTTCTTTTCTCTTTTTTTTCTTTTTCTCTTTTCCTTTTCTTCCTTTCTTTTCTCTTTTTCTTTTTTCCCTTTTTCTTTTTTTCTTTCTTTTTTCTTTCTTTTCTTCTTTCTTTCTTTTCTTCTTCTTCTTTTTCCTTTCTTCCCATGCGCTCGACCTCTCTCTCTCCCTCTTCCGTGGGCATCCAGCACCCCCACCCAGACTATTGCCGTCAGGCCGACGTGGCCGACACCGCCCCCACCAGTCAACTCCCCTCCGGCCGGCGCACCTCCCTACCAAAAATCAGCCCCTCCCGTGCCGCCGTTAGCCCCCTAGAGCCCATCTAAGCCGCGACGTTTTTGGCCTTTTCCGGCGCCGTCGCTCCACCTCTGGCCACCACTTTTTTACCACTTCATCCCCTACCTCTTGTCATCCTAACCCACCCGTTTCCGGCCCCGATCCGTTGCCGGAGCAGCTCCCACGAGCTCAACTCCGATTTGCTCTTTTTCTGCTTCCACCGCCATTTCCACCGCCACCCACGGCTGAAACTCACTTCATTTAGCTTCATAAACATCTCTAGACCATTATTTATCAATTTCAAGTATTGGTTTGTCCCCGTTCGAAAGTGGGTGTTTTACAACCCATGGCCACAGTGTAAAATACACTGTTACGTTGCTTTTTCTCCGCCGTTTGCAACGTCGTGATCCTTCAAAAAATACCTTATAGCGCTGTAAGTATTTTACAAACTCTATTTTAGATTTAAATATATTATTGCTCTTACAATTATTTATTTGACTGGTTGGTTAATTCCGGACTGAGTCCGAGGAGTTGGGGGTCAGATGGATTGAGGACGGAGTTGTTTAGTTTTGTTGATATTGTAATTGGTTGGATGATTTGTATCTTGAGGTGTGCATTGGATGATGCATTCATGTGCATTTATTAAATTGAGAAAAAAAATGGCTTTATTTGTGTAAATGGATTTTCGGGTGCGTGTGTATCATGACTCCAAGCTCGGATGGGTATTATCTCAGTGGAGCTCCTCTGGTCACTCGAGAGTGGATAATACTGAGTGACATCCCTGGGTTGTCGCTGGGCGATGACCGAATCGCACAATACGGTAACGCTGTCATGTCGACTCCATGGTCCCTAGAGTGGCGGGGACTAGAGGATGGCCTGGTCCAGGTACGCGCTAGGCACGAGAACTGGGCATCGCTCATTTAGGTATCACATGTGTAGTCGTTACCTGCGGTGTGGTACAAGAGCCAGAGTATGCGGATGATCCCTAGGGGAGATCATGGTGCATGCAATAATTGGATCGGGTTTTTGGATATTGGATACGGGCCATTTTCTGGAAAAATGGCAAGGTTATGTTTGAGACTTTGTGATCCACTTTCTGGGAAAATGGTGGTGTTGTTGATTTGGGCCATTATCTGGGATATTGGCAAGGATTTGTTTAAAGGTTATGTTTTGGGCCAAAATGGGTTTTTTTTTTTTTTTTTTTTTTTACATGCATGGAAAAATGTGGTTTTATAGCATGCGTGCATTTGGCATTCTTTCATGCATATTGTTTGAGTTTAATATATGTTTATCTTGTGGTGTTTTGATCTTTACTTACCTATGGCACCATTTTGGTACCGTAGATTTTGATGCAGAGGTCGAGGAGGAGGAGGAGGAGGCTGAGCCCGAGGAGGCGGCTCTGCCGGAGTATTGATTTGGAGTGTCATGCCTTGTAGTTTGGTGTTGAAACAATATTTGTGGCTTGTAATATTTTATTATGTATGTTTTGAACGGATTTGTATTAAACAAAGAAAAATTCTAGTACTTAGTTATAAGACTTTATTTATCCGCTGCGTGTTTTTATTGTACACTTGTTGCATGTACACACACTTGGCACTTGGCGATAGGGTGGTGACCCGTGTTGTCATCATCCCGACGTCTCGATTTTCACGTGTCCGTACATGGGATTTGGGGGTGTCACAAAAAGGTTGATCAAAACAAGTTAGAAACAAAAATCAATGGAAATAGCATATGGGAATTTTGGCCCTATGGAGTTTTAATAGTTGTGATTAGTTTTAAATTTTTCTAAATTGATATTTGAGTTTAGGATAAAATTTACATGAGGCATGTAAATTTTGATGACTTTTGAAGGTAGCATGCAAAATTCTTAAGTTAGGAGTAAAATGATCATTTTTCCACATGTAGAGGGTAAAATGAAAATTTTACTCTTAAGTTAGTATTTTTCCATATTTCAAATTATTAGTGATTTAGTTCTAACTTTTAGAATCACTAATTACAGTTCCTCGTGATCACACTTGAGCTTCCATAAGAAACGCGAAGATTGAGGTAAGTTAGCTTTTTAACTTACTAGCAGTTTACTGTGTATGTATGCTAAGTAAATGAACTACAGCGTATGTATGTGTTATCATATATGCCATGCCATGTCAAGTTATCACATATTTGTCTATTACACAGAATTTAGTCTGTCACGAGTTCTTCATATGTTACACAAGATATTCTGTCATGTATTGCTATACATTACAAGTATGTCATGTTAAGTATGTCATCTATTACATGTATGTCAAGTCATATAATATTCACTATTGCAAGTATGTCATGTTAAATATGTTGTCTATTATATGTTATGTCATGTTACAAAATATTTCTATCTCAAGTACGTCATGTGTTTCGAGTTACATTCAAATTTGTTATGTCTAGGATACTCGTGATGTAATCATTATGATTGTCCGAGCATATCCTTTTGTAATTCATGCAACGTACTTTTGGCGAAATTATTTTGATTGTCATAATTTAGTTCAAGTTCAGTTATGCGGATACTCCTGACGTAATCATTTTGATTGTTAAGGTATCTTATTTAAAATACTTGTGATGGAATCATTCTGATTGTCAGAGTATTACTAGGTATTCCTGGTGTAATCATTCTGATTGCTAGCGTACGTGTTTTAAAATACTCGTGATGGAATCATTCTGATTGTCAGAGTATCTCTGATGGAATATGTTTGGCGGAATCATTCTGATTGTTCACTATTCCTGATGAAACGACTGGTAGAATCATTTTGATTGTCAGAATTCAAGTCCAAGTTCGTCTTAAGTAAATAAGTCAGATCAAGTTTATGATAAGTTAAGTTTCAGTTCAAGTTCAAGTTCATGTTAAAAAGTTGAGTTACATTCAGTTTCATGGGGTCCACAACAACTGTGGCACACGAAGTATGGGGTTACAGCAATTATGATGCATGCACTACTTGAGACATAGCAATTGTGACACGTAGAATACATGGGGCCACAACAACTGTGGAGTATGTATTTAAGCAGTTAAAGAATAAGTTTCAGATCACGTTCATGTTAAGTCAAGTTTTAGAGCAAGTTTATGTTAAGTCAAGTTTTAGAGCGAGTTCATGTTAAGTCAAGTTTCAGATCAAGTACAAGTCAAGTCAAGTTCAACTCACTTTTCAATTTAAGTTATGTCAGCTATGCTATGTTGGCCTCCGTTCCGGTCTTCTAACTTAGTGAGAGAAACTCTAGCTTCTCTCTAAATTGAGTTGAGAAGTGTTGTCTTACTTAAGGTAAGGGTGTCCTCTAGTCTGTGTATTGCTCAGATTCAGAGGGAAGGAGATGTCTGCAGCACTTCTTGAACAATGGGGCAAGCTTCAACTTACTGAGGCTGAACAGGTGGGGATACAAGTTGAATTCACAGCAGAGGAAATGATCTCAAAAAGAGGCAGAATGTGCCTCCTGGGACTTATCGTGGTTGATAAGCGAATAAACAAAGAGGCTTTCCAGGGTACAATGATGAAAATATGGAAGCCAAGAGGGGTGGTTCTCTTCAAAACTGTCGGGGACAACCTGTTCTTAATAGATTTCAACAACACTCATGACATGAACAAGGTCAAACAAGGGAAGCCATGGACCTTTGATCGTAACTTAGTTTGTCTCAAGGAGTATGATGGGATGATGGCTCCCAAAGATATAGTCTTTGACTTAGAAACAATGTGGATCCAGCTCCACAATATCCCACTGGGTGGAATGACTAGGCACATTGGTTCAAAAATAGGAAGTAGTGTGGGAGAGGTAGTGAGTGTGGATGTGGATGAGGAAGGGATTGGTTGGGGCCCTTATTTGCGTGTTCAGGTCAATGTTAATATCACACAACCTCTCATGCGAGGTATTATCAGTTCCTTCAATGGGAGCAAGGTCTGGGTTGCCTTCCAATATGAAAGGCTCCCAAATTTCTACTTTTGTTGTGGTATAATTAAGCATGGCACTGCTGGATGCCCTAAACCTGCAGCAACCAGGTCGTTGCATGGCAAAAATGAATCTCAATATGGTGCCTAGCTTCCTGCCACCAACCAGAAAGAAGGCACCAATCTGAAGCTGGTTGACAAGGATGAACATGGCCATAGCCAAGAATGCCACCCAGCAAAAAAGGTTGATGATGATGACGTGGAAACATCGACCAACCACAAAGAAAAGCAGCCTGACACGCCTGTAGCTATTGCAGAGTCACAGGAAGGAACCACTCTTCAAAGGACAGACCATGCTCCTGTCAAGTCTGGCTGCAGGAAGGACAGGCTAGGGGAAAGGTCAGGTATGGCCCCAATTACTTTATCTGAGGCTCTTTCTAGGGAATGGAACAATACTAGACTAAGTTCAGGGGGATCCTTAGATGCCAACTCACCACAGACCCTCGGTCTAAAGGACCTACCTTTTGACCAGGGTGAACAAACATCTCATGATCTGAGGGGTATAAGAGAAAGGGGGTTTTAGCAAGCAAAAGGGGTTGGTAGAGGCACTGGTAAACAAAATAGAAAGGAAGTAAGGAATCAAGAACATATCCTCGAGGAGGTTGACATCAATGTACCCCTAAAAGAATAATCTAGGAAATGGAAGAGGAGGGCACGAGACATAAGTCTAATGGACCATGATACCTTACTGGACATAGGAGAGGGTACAAATGCAGTAGACACCATTGGCACTCAGACTAGGGGCAGAACTAAAAGAAAGGGAATTGCTAAGGAATCAGCCAGGAAAAGAGGGAAAGTAACACTACAGCATGAAGAGAGGTGCACCAAAGACATGGCAAAGGCTGACTTTCAGCCCTGCCAATTCAAATGAGTATCATAAGCTGGAACTGCCGAAGGCTTGGGAACCCTCGGACAGTTAGGATCCTTAACAGGTTGGTTAAGGATAAGTGCCCCAATTTGGTTTTTCTTATGGAAACCAAATGTTCCAAGGCTAGAATTGAGACTGTTAGAAGATGTATTAAATTTAATAGTTGCTTAGTTGTGGACAGTAAAGGGAGTAGTGAAGGTCTGGCCATGATATGGAAGGATGATATAGAGGTTCAACTTTTCAACTTCTCCATATGGCATATCAGTGTTTTTGTTAAAACTAATGCTAATGAAACTCCATGGATGCTAACTGGCTTTTATGATCATCCAATGACATCTAAGAGAGCACAGAGCTGCGCCCTTCTAAAAGTTCTTAAACCAACAGCCCCTACAGCATGGATGTGTATAGGTGATTTCAATGAAATCACTAGTCAAAGTGAGAAAATGGGAGCTTTAAGCAGACCCTACAAACAGTTAGAGGCCTTTCGTGAGGCCATTGAATTTTGTGATCTATCGGCTCTTAATACAAAGGTTCTGAAATTTACATGGTCAAACAAAAGGAGTGGAAGGGGATTCACAAAGGAAAGACTCGATAGGGGGCTTGCCAATGAAGAATGGAATATGAAGTTTCATAATGCAACATGTATGGTACTTCCTGCAATAAAATCAGATCATTCCCCTCTAGTAGTATCATTAGTCAGCATGTTGTTGGAAAGTAATAGGACCTCCTCAAGATTTAGATTTGAAGCTGCCTGGTACTTGAAGACAGGATGCACTGGTATCATTCAAGATGCATGGTCAAAGGCAACAAGGGGCAATGGTGCTAGTTCAGTAATCAGTAACAAGCTTGCCAATTGCTCCAAAGCACTGAAGCATTGGAACTCAACCAAAAGGAAAGAAGAGCAGGGCTCACTCAAGTAGAAGATGAAGAGAATTGCTGATTTACAAGATGCTGACACAGGCAACCATGGCCCAGCAATCAAACAGCTGCAGGAAGAAATGGAACAAGCTCTGAATGAAGAGGAACAAAAATGGAAACAAAGGGCTAAACAACTTGGTTAAAGCATGGTGACAGAAATACTCAATTCTACCATCTACAGGCCAATCAAAGAAGAAAGACAAACTCCATTACATAGATTCTGGATTAAAATGGGCAAATAATTGAAGGCAAGAAGGAGATAGCATCTGTCTTTCATGAGTATTTCTCTAACCTTTTCTCATCCTCAAGTCCATCTGAGTTCCAAGAATGCCTCCAAGGGATGAATCCAACAGTTACAGAAAGCATGAACACCCAGTTGCTAGACAAGTTCACTGAACAAGAGGTTAAAGAGGTTGTATTCCAAATGAACCTTCTTGGATCCCCAGGCCCTGATGGGTTTCCAAACCATTTCTACCAAACTCAATGGGATAACATAGGCAAAGAGACCTGCCAGTTTTCCCTTGCCATCCTAAACCAAAGTGGCACCTTAACTAGTGTGAATGACACCTTCATTTCACTGATACCAAAGGTCAAGAACCCAAAAAGAGTCACTGATTTCAGACCAATCAGCCTGTGCAATGTCAGCTACAAAATAGTTGCCAAGGTGTTAGCAAACTGACTTAAGCCTATTCTTCCTGAGATAATATCAATAAACCAAAGTGCATTTGTTCCGGGTAGACTTATCACTGATAATGTACTAGTTGCGTACGAGACTCTCCATTCCATGCAAACAAGAATGAGAGGTAGAGCTGGTTATATGGCACTCAAGTTAGACATGAGTAAAGCCTATAACTGAGTAGAGTGGGGCTTCCTAAAAGATGTTATGGTGAGGTTGGGTTTCGATCAAAGGTTGGTTGGCTTAGTCATGACTTGCATCACCTCAGTTTCATATTCCATTCTAGTTAATGGAGAGGCCACCATTCCCTTTAATCCCTCAAGAGGAAGACAAGGAGACCCCCTCTCTCCTTATCTTTTCATCATAGTTGTTGAAGCATTTTCATGCCTCTTGAATCAAGCTGAATTGAAGGGCAGTATTTCAAGCATACCAATTGAAGCTGGGCCCATTCGTGCTAATCATCTGTTTTTTACAGATGATAGTTTGCTTTTTTGCAAGGCCAACTCTTTGGAGTGGAGCAGGATGCTGTACATACTGGAAGTCTATGAGAAGGCCTCGGGGCAGGTGATAAACAAAGATAAAACCAGCATCTTTTTTAGTAGCAACACTCCTACTGAGATCCAAAACAACATCCTGAACATCTCAGGAGTTAAAGCATCTGGCTTATTTGAAAAATATCTTGGCCTACCTATTGTTCTAGGCAAATCCAAAGGTGTAGCATTTCATTCTCTTATTGATAGAACATGGCAAAGAATTACAAACTGGAGGACTAAATTTCTGTCAGCGGCAAGGAAAGAAGTACTCATGAAGGCTGTCCTACAAGCCATCCCAACATATACTATGGGCATCTTCATGCTCCCAGTGTCAATTTCCAAGAGAATTAACCAACTGTTGAGGAAGTTTTGGTGGGGTTTTGAGGAGGACCATACTAAAGTTCAGTGGGTAAAGTGGGATCAATTGAGCCTAGGAAAGGAAAAGGGTGGTCTAGGCTTCAGGGATATCAAGAGCTTCAATCTTGCCATGTTGGCAAAACAAAGCTGGCGCCTAATCCAATATCCAAACTCACTACCAGCTCAGATTCCCAAGCAAAAGTATTTTCCCAATGGAGCACTATTGGACTCAAAATTGGGCAACAGGCCATCCTATGCATGGAGGAGCATCCAAAATGGCCTACATCTCTTAAAGGAAGGACTGGTGTGGAGAATTGGTAATGGGAAACGGGTAAACATATGGGAAGACAAGTGGATCCCTCAACCTCATACATACAAGGTACAGTCCATCAAGCCTGAGGAAACAACGCTTTCATTAGTAGCAGACCTTATTGATCCAGATCTGAAGCAATGGAAGGAGCCAACTCTGCACAGTCTGTTCTCTACAAATGAGGTAGATGTCATCAAGTCTATTCCTATTAGCATTGGTGGGAGGGATGACCAACTAGTGTGGAATGGTACTAAAAATAGTAAATTCTCTGTTAGTAGTGCCTACCACCTACATAGAGAGATGGAGTCCAGACTAAAGGGAGGGTCCTCACACCTTGATCCCCTTTCTAGTGTTTGGAAAATCCTGTGGAAGCTACCAGCTACACCAGCAGTTAGAATGTTCGTATGGAAAGCATGTAGTGAGGCTTTACCCACCATGGCAAACTTGATGAGAAGACACATTATCACAGAGAATTACTGCCCAATATGCAAAATAGAATGTGAAACAATTGAACATGCCCTTTAGAGCTGTGAGGCTGCTAAGGATGTGTGGAGTCAGGGTAGTAAAAAAATCCAAAAAATGAGTCTTAATTGTGTATCCTTTAAGGAAACCTGGGGCCTTCTTAGTCATCATCTACAGAAGGAAGAGCTAATGGAAGTGGCAGTAATATGTCTACTACTGTGGACCAGAAGAAATGAATTCATTCATGGGAAAGGTTTCATGCACCCAAACCAGATTCTAAGTAAAGCCTTTAGTGAAATAGAGGCTTACAAATCCAGCCAAGACCACCAAGGCTCTTGTCCAACCAGTCCTAATGAGGGATCAGCTAATGTCTAGCTTAAACCTCCTGCAGGTTACTGATGACTTGCAAAAGTTCGTATTGCAGATTTTACAAGATCGCTCGAGCGAAGCCTTCTGGCCGCTTGAGCGAATTCAGGCAGATTCAAACGCTTGACTGCCGCTCGACAGTGAGCTCGAGCGGGTTGCTGGAAAACAAAGATCGCTCGAGCGGAGACATTGGCTGCTCGAGCGAAATCAGGCAGAGTCGAACGCTCGACGTGCGCTCGATAGGACGCTCGAGCGAAATTAGGCAGAGTCGAACGCTCGATGTGCGCTCGACACCCCGCTCGAGCAAACATCGTATTTTGACAGATTTAATGTTTTCCGCCGTCACATCATATAAAAGGAATTTTTCACTCTATGGCCGTGGTTTTTGACTGGAGAATACTTTTTGGGACAGAAAAACACAGCTAGAAGGATTCAATTCATCTGTTTTGGAGAGGAAATTCCATATTTTGCACGTACGTTGGAATCATACACGAGCACAGATGGGAGAAAAGCATTGAATCATTTCCTTGAGTTTTTGAAGACGAGTTGCGGCTGCGAAGAGTATTTTTCAGCGTTTATTTTCTTCCAATATTCTCAGAACAATTATGGTGAATTCGTTTATGTTGAATTCCATTTCTAGCATGAGCTAAATTTTATTTATTCTAGGAAAACGATGTAACCTATTTCCGAACTATGTTTGATTGTCTATGCTAATTTAAGGCAATTCTCTCTTTGTTTATCTGATTTATTCTGAGTTTATTGCTTCTAATTAACTGGTCATTGATTAGATGATAATTAATCTTGTGATTTGCTATCGAAAGAGGGAATCATAGGGTAGATCTTGAATATTTCAGCATAAGTAAGTATAGAGATCAAAAGACTTATATGAACCTGTGTAGTAATTAAATTATTAGTCTTATTGCATTCTTGATTATTTAATTTGCATATTCTTGTGTGAATTGATAAACAAGAGTCATTTCCAATTGACTATCGAAAGAGGCTTTTGGATGAATTAGAGATTTGCTAATAGACGAAAAGAATTAAATTAAATTAGCTGGATGAGACAAGCATAGTGAAGAAATAGGTGAATTCGATTTCCTAGAAGTTTTCTTTCCCATAAATTTGATCTTTGAACGTCAGTTTTATTTCCTTTGCATATTTCTCTTTGAGTTGATCTTAATTTAATTTGCAACTACAAAAATCTTAGTGATTCCTCTAGATAAAATCGAGATTAGTATAATTTTGGTATTTGGCAAAAGTAAGGTACCATTCCCTGAGGACGATCTTTTCTTATCACTTTATTATAAAACTACGATAATGTGCACTTGTAGTTTTGCACCGATCAGTTACTATAAGTTGAACTGGGATGCAGCCCTTAATTCTGATCAGGGGCTAGTGGGAATTGGTGCCATTTTGAGAGATAATCTAGGAAGAAGCATTGGAACCCTTTAGGCTAGGATGGAGCTGAATTTGAATCCCTTCAGTGGGGAGGCTTATGCCTTAATGGTGAGTGTTGTTTTTTGTAAGGAAGTTGGTGTCTCTAATTTGGTAGTCGACGGAGATGCACTACAAGTCATCAGGCTTCTTAATGGCAGTTCTCTCGACTGGAGCTATGGTGGATTGATAGTGGAAGATGCTAAGAGGAAGCTGAACAACTTTGCTAACTGGTCAGCAGTTCACACTAGGAGTGAGGGCAACAAAGCAGCCCATGCTTTGGCCAGAAATGCCCTCACACTGTCTGAAGATTTGTTAGAACTTGAACTTACTACAATTTGTATTCAACAAATTGTAAGAAGTGAAATGTTTGTAATGTCTTGTTAAGGAAATGAAATGTTTCTTTTCAAAAAAAAAAAAGTTATGCTATGTTGTACGTCAAGTTATGCTTTGATTGCTTATGAATTTGATTATGCATTCATGCTTTTACTGTCATGCATGCATCATTAGCCTGTGTGGAGGTTTTTTGTTAACTTACTGAGATTTGTAATCAAATCTAACTGTGGTAGTCCCAACTACCATTCCCCTGAATGATAGATCTTATTACAGGACCTGAAGGAGAATCAGGAGCTGACCAACTAGACACAGTCAACTGAGTGACGGTGCGATGTCAATGTTAATATACTAGTTAATTTAAATTACTACTTGTACTATGGAGTTGCATCTCCAGTACTCTTTTGGATCATAGCCATTTTGTACTAGTGTTGTGATCTTAGTTGTTTAATGTATCTTTATGTATGAAGTATGTTTTAAACATTTGGGATATTTCAGTTTGGTGCATAGTATTGCTAAAGAAAATATATATATATCCACTGTGAATATTGCATAATGTTAGATGTATGTTAAGAACATTGCATCTTATATGTCATGAACGGGGGCAGGTAACCTTGCGTTGCATGTCTTGACACTTTAAACGTCTGTCCGATCCCAAGTGGAATTTGGGGACGTCACACAACTGTTTTTGTAACCCTTGTCTACCACACTCTTGTTGCATTAGAAAAGAGTGACTTACCACCCCTCCTCTATTTTCTCTAGGGAGATAACAAAGAGTTGCCCATTCCAACCTCCTAATCGACACTTGAATTATGTTTTGAATGTGTATGGTAGGCTAATTGGTAAAAATATATTACTGTCCATTTGGAGATAGAGAAGTGGGTTTGAGGCCCTAGTCCAATTATAGTTAGGCTTTGATTGATTATTACTAAAAATGTATTTATGGAATAAATATCTGGCTAGTTGAAGCTAGCGTGAGATTCATTGATTATAATCTTAATAAAATTGCCACACTTTAGGTTTTTCATCATTTTCATATGGCTTTTACATATGGAAGTAATGAACCAAGCAGTGGCACTTATTATGTGAGAGTTGTAATTTCAAAGTCCTTGCATACGAGACTAAGAGACTTGTCATCCCAAACGCAAGGGAAGGTCCTATCAAATGGACAAGGCGAGCAAAAGCCTCATGCAGGTAATGCTCAGACAAGCACAGACTTAGGCAAAGCTAAGGATTAGGAAAAGAGTATCTATGAATCAAGTAAGTGCCATTTTTAGGCTGGCAAAGGTAAGGCAACCAAAGGGACTCGAGTTCTATATCAGCCACGTAAAAGATGGACAGGTGATGCGCAAGGCAAGCAAATCTGAAAGCAGGCAAAGGTATTCAGGTGGGCAATGGGCAAGTAACTACTGGCAAACAATGTGTAGCTCAGATGCATTTCAAGGCGAGCAACGAACAATGTGACACATGGTCGGTAGGATGCCTAGAAATAACATAGGAGTGCTAAGAGTGTAGTAGGTAACGAAGCATATAGATCATACTCAAACAGCAATGTTTCTACAAGGAGCATGCACATGAAAGAAAGATCATGGGCTCAAATACGCCGACTAGAAATAGCAGCTTTCCACAACGTGGGCAACATTCACAAGCAATAGACCGCACTCCTCATCTCCCTAGCTGAAACTCTAAGAAATGCAAATCTTGTCCTTTCTGTTGCTATCACCCTCTCCATTTGACTAGACCGTGAAGGACTTGCCACGTGACAGGTCAAACGCTCAGTATAAAATCCTCACCTCGCTAAACTCTTTCTTCATGCTTTGGGATCTCCGTAGAGCTAAAGAGCCTCTCTCTCTCTCTCTCTCTCTCTCTCTCTCTCTCTCTCTCTCTCTCATCCATTCTGAAACTCGAGTGAAGGCAAAAGCTCTAACTCTGAAGGAAACGCTCAAATTCTCACTAGTTCATACACCAAATTCCTCATCGAACCAAGGGAAGCCAGACCATAAGCAAACTTTCAGTAAAAGCTCATTGTAGAGGTAGGTTCTTTCTTACGATAATGCTAGAAATGTCGGATAATGACTATGAGTACTCCAAGTTACAATCTATAGCATTTTGTCCCCATACTTTATACTTTTATGCATGCATAATATAGATTTTTATTAAAAGTGTTGATATTATTTTGTAAAATGCAATAGATTGTATTTTGTAAAATGCAATAGATCATCCCCATACCCAGGTTACAAAGTTTTTCGATTTGTGTGTGTGGATCACGACCCCAATCTAAAATGGGGCAATTTCTTAATGGTGTTTCTTTAGTTACTCAAGATCGTCTAAGAAATAAGTGATATCCCCTAGGTTGTCATTAGGCGACAACATGCTTGGGAGAGATGGTAACACTCCCGGGTTGAAGGCGTGGCCCCACAGTTGGTGAAGTTAAAGGATGTCATGGTCAACAATGGTTTGCGAAGCCAAGTGTCACTCATTACGAAGTCATACGCTCTGTCATTACCCACGGTGAGGTAGTTAAGGTGTGTGTATGGCCATGAGATAGGGGAGACCATAGTGCACACGTTAATAAATGGAAATGGTTGGTAAGATGGATTCATGCTGTTAGATGGACTTGGGGTTCAAGAAATGTATAATTTTGATGCTTTGGGCAATGGGAGCTCAGTACGAATGGGCATGATATTTTAATTTTCATGATTTCTGGATAAGGGGTTTATTAAACTAAGTCCATCACCATGGAGAGTCCGTTCCCTTCTCTTTGTAAACCCATTCCCTTCTCTCTAATCTTCTCCAATCCTAGAGCCGCGCGACGTCGGGCGAGGAGGGGGGGGGAGGGAGCTTCGGCTCCCGCTCCCCTCCCTTTCTCTGTTAGTGGTTTTTTCTTTTTTCTTTTTGTTTTTTCAGACCAATAAGGGAGGAATGCCACTCCGGACTGTCCAGCGCCAACCGTCAACACGCGCCCCTCCAGGATGTTGGTCAGCTACCGATCTACAAGCCCACCAAACGTGGTGCCAAATGGAGTGGGTCGTTGCCCACACGTGCAGGACGAAGCCTCGACTTTCTGCAGCATGTGGCTGTCACGTGCCACCAAGGGGCCACCTGCAAATGATGTTCTCCATTTTTTTGGATCCTCAGCCTTGAGTAATTCAGTTTTCAAGCTGTGGCTTTCCTCCCAGAGTAGTTTGCGTCTGGCACAGCCTCTGTTTGCTAGCTATTTTTGTGTTCTGTCTTTCCATTTTTTCAGTGTCTGGCTTTTGTGTTCTTGCACAGCTTCTGCTGCTGTTGGTTGGTGTCACCGATGTGTGTGTTCTATACCTCTATTTTTTGGAGTTTGATTTTTGTGTCTTGCATGGCCACACTCTTCGCAAGTGTCTATGCTTTGCACAGCCTCTACTGCTGTGGCTTTGTTTGTTTTGTTGTTTTGTTTGTTTCTTGTAATGTCCAAGGTGAGGTGATGAGCTGTTGATCGATCGTAATCTAAGGCAAAGAGCTGAGAGCGGCGGGTGATGTTATGGCCGATGGTCGTACGGTCGGCCTTTGCTGTGGAGTTTGTTGTGGTCCGCACTCAAGCTGGATGCTCGTGCCATTCGGGCTCGTGATGCCGATTGCCTGCGGAGGGTGTGCCATTGGAGCTCATGTCGTGCTCGTGGTTGGGTTTTTTTTTGTTGTGTGTTTTGTTTTGTGGGTTTGTCTGTTTATTTAGTTTTAGTGTATGTATATGCTATTAGACTATTTGTTCATAGTAATTGTCTCCTGTATTCCGCCTCCCTGGAGGTTGGAGGGGCCATCCGATCTCTGGTCATACAGAGCGTTTACTCTCTCTTGTGAGAAATTTAAAAGTTAAGACAATATTCGTCACTTTGTGTGCGAGGAAGCTCCTAAGCAGTTGCATTAGTTTACTTATAGTCTTGTTCTCCTGTATTGATAAGTCACGGTTGTAACTTCGTTTATTGAATGAATGCAATGAAACATATTTCCATAAAATAAAATTAAAAAAAAAAAAAATCCATCACCATGGAAAGCACTAGTATTGTTTATCCCAGTGTTTTTTGTACCGTACCGTACCGGCCGGTACATTCCGTATCGGTCACTAGGCCGGTACAAGTAAGGTACCTGTTTCGTATCGGCTGAAATACCGGCTTGTATTTCAGCTTGTACCGGCCTGTACAGGTCGGTATTTCAGAATTTCGGCCTTTATGTTTTTTTTTTTCATTTTTTTAAGTTATAATATTATTTTTTGACCCCCAATTCATATCAGACTATTTACAATTTATATATACATATGTATTCATATATAATTTATTCATATATAGATTATTATTTTGAAATATAATTTATATATATATATTTATATATATAATTTATTTATATATTGATAATCCCAAAATGGTACACGAAACGGTACCAGTATCGAAATATTTCGTTTCAGTGTCTTAACCAGTACGACATCAGGTACGATATTCAAAACATTGGTTTATCTAGAAGGATGGAACTTTTGAATGTGCATAGATTAAGAGAAATTAAATAAGATGACAATAAAGAATTGATGATCTACTCGATCAACTATAAAGAGCAACACTATTCCCCAAAATCAACTTTCGGTAGAGGTATCACTAGCTAAGCATTAAGAAGAGTGATGTGCTCAAGACTGCTTTTAGGACAAAGTACGGACACTATGAGTTTACAATTATACTATTTGGTTTGGCCAATGACCCTGCACCGTTCGTGGATATCATGAATATTTAAGCTTGCTGATAGAAAGAACTCGGTTCTTGATTAAAATATCATGATGGAATTTCATAAAGATCTTGTTTGATTACCTATACTCAAAAATGAGAAATTCGGAAGGCACAAACTTGCACAAAATAATTTTTGGAATCGTAAAGTTTTGCTCCCATGAAGCAACTTTCTCAACTATGCTACTACGGATCTAAAACAGAACGGAGGCTAGACTCTATTATTAGTAACAAATAAATACTTTTAATGTAAATTTTCAATTGAACTATATAATTAAATTTATCATTTTATTTATATATAAAATTATTAAATGAAATTTATATTTAATCAAATTATAAAATTTCTGGTCTTTTACTTTTAAAACGCTGTCTTTTAGAAAGAAAAACAAACCAGAGAGAGACTATGGTGATTTGATTTTTTTATGGCTTAAAAGCTTCACGTCTTTGAATTGATTTTATTTTTGAGAAATACTACACATCATCCCACACCACACACTTTATATATTAAAATATTATTTTTTATTTTTTTTATTTTTTATTTCATTTTATTCTTATTAAACTAATTAAATTATTCTATTTATCATTTACACACTACATATTTATTATTAAAAAAATGAAAAAAAATTAAAATAAGTGTAGTGTGTGAAGTGTGAGGATGACAAGAAGAATTTTCCTTTATTTTTTGATGGGCTAAAAACCCAACTCAAACATTTCCAACGAGCACTGGAGAACAAAAAGAAATCAAAGAGCCTTTGTCTATAGTCTCTAATCACAATCTCTAGAACAATGGCGATTATTCCTCAAAACTCGGAAGAAAACCACTCGTGGCACAGCCCCAAATGCTTCCTCCTCTTATTCACTCTTCAAATTTCCTTTACTCGACAGCGAGAGGAACAGAATCAGCCTGAAATGTAATACAAAAGTCAAAAAAGATGGCTCATAACCAGAACCAACACCTTATATATGCAAGCTGCATGCATGCCACAGAGAGCCGATGAATCGTTAATCAAGAATAATGATATACCCATGCGACCTTTTGTACAACTCTTTATACCAACTCTGTTTTAAATGGTTATAAAATAAGTTATAGAATAGTGGTATGAATATCGTTATTTCAGCTCCCTTATCGAAAGAATCTTACCAGCTTACGATACTTTAGTGCATAAAACATCTCGAGGTAGCGGCGGCTCTCACGGCGATCAAGTTTAGACACATGCTTCCAAAAGCCATAAACCCCAGTAAGGGTCAACAACCTCTCAGAATAAATCTGCCATGTGTACCTGTGTAAGGAAGCAGAGAATCAGATAAGTAGGCATAAACAGTACCAAATCTAAAGATAATAGGGGGTGAAGAGGAAAGGAAGTTCACTTCTCTTGGATCCGCTTCAACCCTCCCTGAGAGATCTCATTCCAGTGGTTAGGGTCGGCCTTAGACTTCTCAAAGAAATTGACCAGGAGCTGGGCCGCTTGATCACCATGATAGGGATCAATGTGGAAGCCAGACTTGCCATGCACAATGATCTCTGCTGGGCCGCCATTACAGGTAGCAAATGTTGGCAATCCACAGGTCATGGCCTCAACAACCGTCAGGCCAAAAGCTTCGTACACAGCAGGCTGCACGAAGGCTCCCTTAGAGTCAGCGATACACCGATAGAGTTCACCATTTCTCACTCGGTTCATCTGGGAAGAAATCCATCTAAACTGGCCATTCAAGTTGTAGGTTTCAATAAGACCGTGCATTTTCTTCATCTCAGCTTGTTCCTCCAAGTCCTTGGACTCCTTCCTCCGATCCCCAGCAACAACAACAAGGTTAACCAACTCCCGAAGGCGGGCATTCTTACCATACCATTCTACAAGACCTGTGATGTTCTTTACACGATCCAACCTCGCCATTGTGAATATGATTGGCTTGTTTCGGTCTTTCAATACACACCTGCAGCCAGGAACCTCTGAATGACAATTGTTTGAATTGGATATACGGAAATATATAAGGAGTGGAAAAAAGAGATGGAAACTCACAAGTGTTCCTCATTCTCAACAGAAGAGTAGAGCAGCTCTTCAATTTCAGGGTGGAAAGATGTCAACCTCTTTTCCTTTTCAGTGTAGGAGTAGTAAATGCTCATATCTGCTCCAGGTGAGACAATGTTGAACTTAGGATCAAAAACATCAATCCCATGTACAACACGATAGAGTCCAGGAAGGGTGAAAGCAGTGTGGCTCTCGTATTGACCAACGGTGTCTTTGCTGAGACGCATGACAGAAGGTAAACAATATTAGGGTCTCTGGATAAAGAAACATACAATATCGATAAATAAAAAAGGGAAAAAGGAGCATCTCACCTTCCAGCAATTTCTTGGAAAGTAGAAGTGATTATGAAGTCGGTATGATTCATGGCTATAAGATCTGCAGTAAACTGGCAAGAGAAGTGATACTTCTCCTCTAATTGTTTCCAGTATATGTCAGAGTCGGGATACTTAGTCTTCTCAAGGGCATGTGCTATGGTGCACTGCACAGAGGAAAAAATGATAATACATTCGTTATTTTAGACAGCAAAAATGAGCAAATGCAGCAAAAACAAAACGAGATAAGAAGAATTGTGTATGACAAACCTCTGTGACCCCAAATTTATGTGCCAACAATGAGGCAACAATGTTCCCATCACTGTAATTTCCAATGATTAAATCAGGCTTCCCTTGTAACTCTTTAGAAAGTTCATGGGCAACATCCTGAGAGAAAGTCATTCATTCGACATTACAATCACATACAACATTTAAGCAGAAAGGCTTCAATGCCAAAAAAATTCAAGTAACAAATTTACAAGCAAATTAAGGTACAACTTTTGATTAGTCTACCTCGGTGTAAGTTTCAAGATAGGGCCAAACTTCAAATCTTGAGATCCATTTCCGGACAATTCCCTTCTCTGTTCTAAAGGGAACTCGAAGAATATCCGTATGCTCTGTCCCAAATACTTTCTCAAGTCGCTGACCACATGTGGTTCCAACTGCATCAGGGAGGAGTCGTGTGACCTGGGAATGGAAGTAAAATTAAGCATCGACTTGAGGAACAAATCCACTAAAACATAAAAAATGTCTGAGCTAAAACTGGTGCACCAAAACATAAGCACAGCTTACGATGAGGATACGAGGAGTGATATCCAAGCCTTGATGCTTGATACGAGCAAGCATCTCACTTTCCAATGCCCGAACTTGATCCAAGATATAAACAACCTGGATGTGAAATCAAGTGGACGGAGTCAGTCAATCTATATTGTCAAAACACATCCAATTGAAAGAGGGTGCATTAGGATCGCTCACCAACCTGGCCACCAGTGTCAGGATATCCCAAGACATTATCCTGGGCAAAATACCCGTGAGGAGACATAATTACTACATTGAAGACCATAGGGATTTTCCCAAGGAACTTCTCAAGGGTGGATTGGTCGGGAGCCTCAAGAAGATCCAAAAGAAGTTGAATCATTTCTAATACACGTTCAGCAGTGTCACCCCACCCTCTTTCCAAACCAATCTCCTGGAACTTGTGCTCAAACTTAGAAAATGGTGTTTCAGGGGAAAGTGTAGAGAGGTAATCCTCTGCCTTCCTAAGAACATGTTGGAGGGAATTAATGTTCTGAATTCTATCATTCAGCATCATACTCTGCAGACAAGCAACAACTAATATAGTAAGAAAGTCAATCATAAAATTCCTATCAAGTCCTTTTAATCAGGCATGGAGACATACCAAGTATTTGGATCAAGTTATTCACAATTCAGAGTTTGAAACCCAAATCATTCTAGGATTACCAGTATTTGGAAATACTTAATAATCTAGTGTCTACCTTGTACGAGATGCCAAAATTACACTTTTTCTATGAGAGAAACAGAATATGCTCAGACGAACCTTCCCCTTGTAGCAGTGTACTCTCAGAAATTCAAGCAGCGGGTGCATGCTTTCCTTGTCATGAAAGAGCTTTGCGGAAAGGTAGCGATTAAGGAACTCCACACCATTCCCAATGGACTTTGAAAGAGTGGGACGGGGAAAAGATGCATTAAAGGGCTCAAAATCCAACTCAAGAACAAAGTTCCCATTAGAGCTGCATTGAGACGCATTGCATGATTAAGATTCCAAGTATATAAGCAACGAGTAAACTTGCATTTCATGCAAACAAAATACAGAAGCTATATATACTCCAAGCATTAGAATGTCACCTTCCATCCACTAGTTCCTCTTTGAATTGCAGGTACTCCGCCACACGTAGCTCTTCAACCACAAGAGCATGGACATTCACTCTTATGTAATCCCAAACGCCAGGCCTTGGACGAACCGCCAAGGCAACCCAGGGAGGTAGAACAATGGCTTCCTATATTTACATAAAAATCAGCTAAGATTGTCAATTTGACGACCAAAAGAAGTAGGAAAAAACCCAGAACAAAGTGATCGATATGACCTGAGTGGATCTCAAAACTTCACCAAAGGCCCCGTTCAGAAGTTTCTGTCTATTGGATTCAGAAATCGCTTCAAGCTCTGCAATAAGTTGATGGTGTTGCAGAATACCTTTTCCTTTGGCTTCGATCCTACAAAACCGTCATCCCATAAGACAATATGTACGTATGTAAGCAGATATTCCATTCTCATCCTCATCCTCAAACAACCACCTCTTCCTCAACAATGACCAATACTCCGGGAGGAGACAGACGAATTCCTATCCTGATTCCTCCTAGTTTTGACAGTACCTTTTTCTTTTGTTTTTCCTCTCTCCTTTTTTTTTTTTTTGAGGTATTATACCGAATCATGACTTAATTAACTTAAGCAAACTCTACCACACCCACTAAAATCGAAGCATATTTTTATTGAAACAGAAAAATCCCAATGCAAAACATCAATTACCTGGACAGGAGTGCCACGATTTCATTGCGGCTAGCAGCCAGAGTCTCATCCACGCGCTCACGGAGGCTGTGCACGCGAGTCAAGGCCGCCATTGCTAACTTCTCACGGAACCTTCAACTAACACGAAAAAAAAAAAAAAATCAACTGTAGAGAACAGATCCGACTTATTAAAATAAAACAAAGAAGAAAAAATAGACAATAAAAAGGAGATGGGATAAACACAAAAAGTCAAAGATCAAAACTTAGGTAAATAAAATACTATTCTAGAAGGAAGCCTCAAGACTTCTAAACCTACCACCACCGCCACCAACCACATAGAAAAGTAATAAACATGGATTTATCGCTCAACTAATATTGCAGTCTAAAACCAGTGCAGGGAATTACTGTACATATATATGATCTAGTGATCTCTGTAGCAGCATGACCACTCTCCATTAAATAATTAGTTCCAACCTGAGATCACAAAGCATTCAACCACGAGTGCTTGGCAGATAATAAAGCTCAGATCCATTATATTAATAACACCTTTATGGGATTAACAAAAGAGATTAAAGCAGAGAATAAATTGTTTAGCATGATGTCAGTAATCGGTACAGAAACATTGAACTAAACCAGAAACTTCATACTTGAAAGAGATGTTATCTTAAACCCAAAAAGAACCATTCTGATCCATTTTTCTTTTCTCCAGCTAAAGAGACAAGAAAATCTTTCTGAAGAAAGAGAATAAAAGAGAAGAGATCGTTCCGAAGATAGTATGAACACATACAAAAAAAAAAAAAGAAAGAAAAGCAAGATCCAGGACGGGTACCTAGAGAGAGAAGTTAAACAGAGAAACAAAAGGGAATGAATGGGGAGATGGAATGGCAGCAGTGGGAGCTCGGTTTTATAACCAGGAAAGTAGCGCGAAACATAAAAGGCCAAGCAACGACGTGACATGGGAAAGTGCATCACCAGCTGTAAACTCTGTTGAATAAATATTTTCACTTAAAAAAATTATATTTATAATATATACTGTTTTATATACCATTTTGAATGCAATTAAATGATAAAAATATATATATATTTTTTTTGATGAAAAATGATAAAAATATAATTGAACTTTGGAAACAAGTTTAATTTATTGGAGGGACCCACAAAGTGAGGGAATGAAGGTGGTGATGGTAAAAGCTTGACTTTTTTGGTAACTCTCAACCAATTTACTATGTGAAGTTTTATATAGAAGTTTTATATAATTTATTAAGTTTTATATGGAAGTTTTATATCATTTATTTTTATTTAATTAATATGTAATTTTTCAATTATATCATTTTATTTTAATGTTTAAATTTTTATATATTTAAATAAAAACTAAAAATAACAAATTACATATTAGTTAAAGAGAAATCCTTATAACCGGTCCATCTGTTCTTCTTTAAATAACAGCCCTTCAATAAAAAAATGCCACGTATGGATCAAAATTTTATCAAGACTTCACCGCACCACAGACGATCACACTCCTACAGAAGACCTTCTCCCCCCTCTCCACCAGAAATCCTTCTCTGAAATGAAAACCCCTTCCCCTGCAAAAACCATTCATCGGTGATTGCTACTCTCCCACCTCGATCCTGTCTCTCCATATTTTATAGTCTTTTTTATTAGTCTCTGTTTGTATAACTTGTTGGAGATGCTCAAAACGTTACTTTCTCCTTTATTAACAAACAATCCCCAACATCAGGGCCATTTATCTGCAAACCCATATTTATATATCAACCATATCCCAAAATAAATTCACTGCAAAAAGTTTTGATTCCCTTAAAGAGAGATTTTATATATCTACATACAAACAATGTTGGCTCTCGTATTGCGTTCGCAGTTGCTTTTCCAATTTCATAACTCAACCCCATTATACCAATAATTGACCAGCCAAGCTCAGGTAAGTAAAGCCTCAATCTTTTTATGAAACCCAATTTGTACCTCTGGTGGCATAGGTGCAAAAATACTGGGCGAAATCCATGCCCTTGTCCAAAGGGGTGGCGCTTTGCTCCCCGTCCACAACGCTGTTTTGGTAGCACCCCATGTCGCCCACACAAATAGCTTTCTTCTCACATAGAGAGAGAGAGAGAGAGAGAGAGAGAGACGAAAATATTTGAGGAAATCGGCACGGCCTGGGCGAAATCTAGAGTAATCGGTCTGGGCGAAATCGGCCAAAGAGGACAACGACGGACTGGTGGTGGTGGACTGTTGGCGGTGGAGGTATGCTCGGCTTTGGTTCTAGACGCACAGGGTCGAGGTCGAGATTGGGCTAAGCTGAAGTAAAGTGTAGTTCTCTCAGCTGAGAATCAATTCCTATCCCATGTGCACGAGTCTAGTGTGATTGTGGTGTGATTTCTGAGGTGGCAGCTTCTATATGGAGGGCTGTTATTCCTTAAAAATTAGACCGACCGCTTAGAAGCGGCTCTGTTAGTTAAATGAGTGATGTTACTTATAGTTATAAAATGTGTAAATACAATCATTTTAAAAAAGAATTTAGTTTATTATTAAAAAATTAATATCTTTTCATATTAATCTTATATTTATTTTTTTAAATAATTATATGATGTTTATACACTTAAAATTATAATTATTATTTTTCTATTTAATAAAAAAGTGTGATGTAAAATTTTCTTAGAGAGAGAGAGAGAGAGAGAGAGAGAGAGAGAGAGAGAGAGAGAGAGAGAGAGAGAGAGAGAGAGAGAGAGAGAGAGAGAGAGAGAGAGCTGCGACACCTAATTAAAAAGTTGGACTTTGGTATTTACGATATTAACGTGCAATAACTTTTCACTTTTCGTGCTTAATTTAGAATCTCAGCATTGATCATATATGGTCTGGCACCCACAAGAGTTAAACACAAGTTTCAAATCAAATAAAATAATAATAGGGTTTTATTTTTAAAGTAATGTATTAATTTGCGTATTAATATTGATTTTTTTATATTTAAAATTTAAATTAATATTATTTTTTATAAAATCTACTTTTTAACCAATCAAATTAAATTAATATACATATTAATACTTATTATACTTATAATTAGATTTTTTTCATAATAATAACACAACAGAGATTTGAAGAAATGATTTATGATTTTATTCACCTTGGAATGATAATAAAGAAAAATATTAGGGAAGATGAGAGCAAAGGGAAAACAATGAAAAATGAGGGCAGATCTTCAACATGTACTAAACGCAAGTATGAAGGCTCATCATACTCTTTTAAGGTATTGGCAACGCAAGCATTTCAGCCGAATTTTAATTTTTACCACTATTTTTATCTTATCTCATTTTATATAATTATTACAATTTTATTAAATTCTTATACAAAATAAAATAAACAATTCAACCTTTTAATCTCAAAATAAAAATAATATTTAAAAATATATTATAACAATATTTTATTTAACTTTCAATTTTTATTTTAATACATCTCATCTCATTTACAAAAACAAGCGAGTTGGGATTAATTAGCACCTAATTAATGTAAGAAAAATATTTTTCTTCATCTGAAAATTTATCATTTATAGTCACACTTATTCAATGGTATATTTTAAAGGACGGTGCTAGCAGGCCACCCAGTGTTTATCGCTAGGTGTACCGCTAGTTTAAATTTGTTCTAATTTTTTTTCTTTTAATTTTTTTGACATTCTTAATAATTAAGAAGAAATTAAATAAGAATATACAAGTTTATTAATAGTAAATTCCTTAATCACTAAGAAAAAAAATTTAAAACAAATTAAAATACTCAAGCAATAATTTTGAGCGGTAACATTGAGGAGACTAAATAGCATTTTCCTATTTTAAATTGCTACGATTTAAATAGTTGATATACTTTAAAATATTTTCTATCAATCAATGTAATATTGAAGATGACAAGATCTATGATAAAGATTACTCATTATTAAATTTTAAATTGTTATTTCTTTTTTTTTTTTTATTTGTTTTGTTTTAGCTCTCAAATTTATGATTTTTATCAACTAATAAGAATTTGATCTAGGCAGCTGAAAAGGTTTATAACGACTTAAAAAATAGAACTCTAATAGGATTTGAAAACATCAAAGAAATTTAAAATTATTAAAATAAATTGAAAACTATAACAAGAAAAATGAAGGCCAACCGAGATATCGCAACCCGACTCTTTTTTTTTTTGTAATAGTAATAGAGTTTTTCTACTTAGCAGCCTTACATTACATATATGTTAAAAGAGAAAAAGTAAAAAATAAAAATAAAAAATAAAAGTAGGTGTGTGGTATAAAATTACTAAATAAAATACATACAAATATTACATTTATCATGCATCTAGATAAATTAAGTATATTTAAAAGTAATTTGTACAGTCTTATTAATGTGCATAAGTAATTTGTAGATCAATGGCAGTCTTAACATATAATAACACTCAAAAAACACCTCAATATGTTGTTTGCCCATATAATGCACATTGCTGTGCACTAGTAGACTAGTAGTACATAACTTTATGGAATATCCATCCAAATATGATCATGCCTTGCAACCAAAAAAACAACCTAACGTAATCATTCTTTGCCATTTTCCCAAGCATTATTTTGTTAAGACTTTTCTTTTATATATATATAAATATGCCTCTCTACGTGATCTCCCCAGATCATCTTGCTTTAAATATAATTTTTCAAACATATGGAGTTTTTCAAGTCATTGTGGTAGTAAGCTGGAACAGAAAAGTGATACCAAAGCAAAACAAATTATTATAAATTATGAGTAATTTTATTAATCATTTCTACACCGTACATTATACTTAACTTTTATTTATTTATTTTTTTACTTTTTTAATTAATAAAACCATTTTTTGCGTCCAAAGGTTTTTCGTCCAAGCTCAAATCGACGGGAAATGGCATCATTTGCAGCAATTTCAAACTGGCTGCTAAATTTCATCGCAAATGGTCCCATACGGTAATCCGTGCAGTTTATATTTTTTTATTGCAGTATTTTTTTATCAACGCTAAAACATGCTAAAAAAACCAACCTTTTGGGACCAAATCTTTTTGCGACAGTCTAATTCCATCACTAATATCCAATTTTGCGATCAATCAAGTGGTCACAATTAGTTTCAGTTGCTAATACATATTTGCATGTATTTTCATCATTTTATTTTGTGGCGAACAAGACATTGTCACTAAAAATTTATTTTTTGCAATGAAAGTATGTGGTCACAAATAATGTTGACGAAAATAATCATTTTCCATCACTTTTTTATTCTTTTGCAACCACATTAAATCACCACAAAAGATCATAATCAGGGAAAAAAAACCGTAACAGTATGTTTTGCATTCCCCTTCTTTGAATTTGAATTCCTTAACCCTAAAAATGCGTCTCCCTCTCATTTCCCCTCTGTGGGCCAAACAGCCTCCCTCCCTCACTAGCACTTCTCTTCTCTCTCTCTCTCTCTCTCTCTCTCTCTATGAGTGGCAATTTAGGATTGCTATCTAAAGGAAGAATGAGATGGTATTTATGTGTAGGGAAAGTGAGGGCTACGTGTATAATGTCTTATTCTAGAATGTTAAGGGTATAAGCATCTTTTGATTGTTATTTGTATTTGTTATGGGTTAATGAAGCAGACCGAGTCTTAAGGGTTGTTGGGTCATGGGCCAATGCATTCATACTAAGTGTGGAAAGTTAAGAGCAGTTGGGCTAGGCGTGGGCCATTTGCAGATTGTATCCCTGTTTGTTAGTTTCTATTTTTGTATTTATTTCTTAGTTCAATAATGAGAAATCATCAGAAGTTTATCCAAAATCACAAGTGTGGAGGTTGTGGCTCCTCGAATTGCCACTATCATTACATTTACATATTTTACATATTTTTGTGTCCCTAACAGTGGTCTCAAAGCCGCATTCCTATGACATGGCTGAGGAGACCTATCATGCTCAATTGGCTGAGGCAATGCCAACGTTGAAAGGAGAGTCAGTGCACTTGAAGGGTGAGCAGGAAAGGCAAAAGTAGATGTTGGAAGCCGTATTGCAAAAGCTCAGTAACTTAGCAGCAAGCCATGTTCAACTAGTAGTGGCAACTTGCAATCAAAACATGGGAGAAAGTTCAGTAGGTAATACATTTAAATTAAATGGCAACCCATTGTTTGAAGGCCATGGGGGGGATTCAAGCTAGAACCCTTAGATTAGACTTTCTTAAATTTGATGGTTCAAGACCTATTGCCTAGGTTTTAAAAGCCTAACAGTTTTTCTCTTAATTTAATGCCCCAGAGGATCAAAAATTGCAGATTGCCTTCTTTCATATAGAAGACCAAACCCTTTCATGGTACTGTTGGTTAATAGACTCTAGCCTAGTCCATCCCTGGGAGGAGTTTGTTGTGGCTTTCAAAATCAAGTCTGGGCCTTCAGCTTATGAAAACCCTGTTGGAGCCTTTACTAAGCTCAGACAAACTAGTACAATGGAAGAATACCAGTCACAATTTGAGGTGTTATCTAATAGAATTAATGGCCTTATGGAGGAATTTTGTATTAGCACATTTTTAAGGGCTAAGAAAGGATCTCAGGATTACGGTGACTATGTTCAAACCAACAACCCTCTCAACTGCCTTTGGATTGGCTAAACTGTAGGAAGAAGAGGTGTGGAGGAGAGGCTCAGGGTACTAGCCGAGGAGACCAACACCCAACCAACCCACCTTAACCTAGACTCCAAGACTACCTGCACCCAAACCCCTTTTAAGACTACCTGCACCACCAAATAGACCAGAATCCATAAACACAAACCCCAACTGTAGACCCTTTAACCCAAGCAGAAGGCCTGCCTTACCAATTAGAAGAGTGACACCTGCACAAATGCAAGAAAGAAGGGAAAATAGTTGAGTTATTATTGTGATGATAAATGCATAGATGCAACAGACCCAAAATCTTCGTACTAGAGGGTATGGGAGAAGAAGAAAGGGAGAAAAATATTGAAGGAACTCTAACTCTAATACAACCTGAAGAGCCTAAGGAGAATGAGGGAGAGGTTGGAGAACTGCTAGTAGGGGGAGTTCGGTCTAGTCCAGTCCAGTCTTTGGAGGTTTTTTAGACCGGACTGGACCTATTCAATTCAGAATTTTCCAACCTTGGACCGGACCGAACTCCCTAAGGATCGGGCTGGTCCGGTCTCATTCAGGATGGTCCTGTTTGGTTCGGTCCATTCTGTCCACCATGGACCTTCTTCTTTTTTTAATCCAATGGCATTTTGTTAATACTTATGTAATTATATTGTGATACATTTAATATATATACATATAGTATAATATTAATATATTATAGTAATATGCTAATACTATTAGTTTATTAGTATATAGTAAACTAGTAATAGTTATTAACTTATTTACTATAACTAATAATACACTAATACTAATACTATAATTAATAACTATATGTAATAATAATAATAATACTATGTGTAATATACTAGTATTTTTTTTTTCTTTGATAGGAAATCTAACTGTTATTCCAATAACCAACATTACATTAAAGACTTAGCCCAAATGGTTTGGGTAATAAATTTGGGTAACAAAATCAGGCCATGAACTGCACCACATAACTAAATCTTCAATATGCCATGCATATCTAGCCAACGTATGAGCTGCTTCATTGGAACTTCTTCCCACATGCTTGATCTCACAACTTGAAAAATACTTCATCAACCTCTGAACTTCATATACCAGATTGCCAAACTATGTCATAGTTTCTCTACACCCATCACTTCATTTACTAGCAATAGGGAATCAAATTCAATAATTAAGCTTGTAATGCCAAGAGAAATGCAAACCTGCAGACCACGTACCATAACCAGCAACTTAATTTCAATTGGATCATTAACTTCTCTTTCCTTCTTACTAGCTAATAATAATACCTCCCCTCTACCATTTTGTAGAATCATTCCAACACCAGTACTACATTGATCTGCAAAAGTAGCCCCATCCACATTTGACTTCATTGTTCCATCCTGAGGTGGTGTCCATCTACACTGTTGCTGCATACTCTAATCTGTTAACTCATTCACTGCTTGATATTCCACAGCCAAGGACAAATCATATTCTACTATTATACTAGGACTGAGTACTTGATTCTCATACAGTTGTTTGTTCCTTCTACACCATAGGCCCCAATCAATTAAAAGAACTTTTCAAGCTCACCCTTTTCAAGCTTCCACAAAAACCTTCTTATCTCTCATATTCTTTTTTATTGGCAGTCCCTCCTTGCAAGCCCTCCAAGCAAACACTCTAAATCTATTTGGGATCTTCAATTTCCAAATATACTTCCATATCTTCCTTTGAGCTTCAGCATTGAGCATTTCCCTCCTTGAACAGATTGTGCATCAAATTTGAAAAATCTATAGGCAGTTCTCACACTAAAAAGGCCACTCCTCTCATGATCCCATACAATACAATCAGGTATGCCTTCTGCACCTGGCATTATCATGAAAATTTCTGCTACTTCTCGAGGTGGGAACATGGTCGTGACTCTTTCTATATTCCACCATTTTGTTTGAGAATCAATAAGGCTTGCCACTCTATCTTCTCCATGTGCTAATTGTCTATAGGGCCGAGCTTGTACCAATTTATGATTTGGCAACCAATAATCAGGCCAAATAGTAATTAACTGGCCATCCTCTAACCTCCATCTACATCCATTCGTCAGTTTTTGTTTTACTTCCCATATTCCTCTCCACACATAAGATGGAGCGAACCCAAGCCTTGCCTCTTGAAAACATGAAAGTGGAAAATACTTTGCCTTGAATAACTTATGTAACAAACTGTTCTCTTCTTTTAAAATTTGCCATCCCTGCTTAGCTAATAAGGCTTGATTGAATAAATGCAACTCTTTAAATCCCATACCTCCATTAGCTTTTGTTTCACACAACTTTGCCCAACTAAGCCATCAGATCTTATTTTCATCGTTCTTTTGCCCCTACCAAAACTTTGCCATCATATTCTCTAGTTCCTTGCAAAAAGTAATAGGCAACAAGAAGCAACTCATAGTGTAGGTTGGAATTGAAGTTGCAATAGCTTTGATCAAGACCTCTCTTCCACCATAAGCCAACAATGCTTCCTTCCATCCCTTCGGTTTTGACCAGACTCGATGCTTTATTTCAGAGAAGGCCTTCTTCTTCCATTTTCTCACCAAGGGGGGAAGACCAAGGTACTTGTCATAGTGATGATGTTGTTGTACCCCCCCAAAAATTCATGATCCGTGCTTGTTGATCTGCTAGGACATTTCTACTAAATACCATGGATGTCTTCTCATGATTCACCTTCTGTCCAGAAGCATACTCATTTATTTCCAACAAGTGTTGTACATTTAAGCTTGCTTGCAAAGTGGAATCTTAGGAGCTATTTTACAGATTTGGATTCCTTCTACTTGCTTGTAACTAACCGCTTGTTTCAATAAAGCAACAAGTCCCTCTATGCATAGCAAAAATAAGTAAGGGGAAATTGGATCCCCTTGCCTCAAGCCTCTAGTTGGATAAACTAGTCCTTTTGACTCCCCATTCACCAAAATAGAAAAAGATACAGTTCTAACACATAGCATAACCATCCTTATCCATCTTGGTGCAAAGCCCATTCGCATCATCACTTGTTCAAGAAAACCCCACTCCATACGGTCATAGGGCTTACTCATATCTAGTTTAATGACATAAAACCTTTTCTACCCCTCATCTTCTGCCTTATAAAATGAACTAGTTCATATGCCACCAAAACATTATTAGAGATAAGCCTTCCTGGAACAAATGCTACTTGTAAAGGTGAGATGACAGATGGTTGAATGCATTTCAATCTATTAGCAAGCACCTTGGAAACCAACTTATAAACCACATTGCACAAACTAATAGTCCTATAATCTGCCACACATTCAGATCGTTTCTTTTTTGGAATCAGAGTTATGAAAGTATGATTTATATCATTTGGAAGTTGGCCACTATTTAAACATACAAAACTGCTTCAGTTACATTCTTGCCCACAGCAGTCCAATATTTTTTAAAGGAAAGATGAGACATACCATTTGGCCCTAGTGCCTTTGTAGGATTCATCTGTTCCAAGGTTAAGCACACCACATCAGCTAAAACAGGCTTCAACAATTGCTCATTCATATTTGCATCCACCTTTCCTTCTAAACCATCCAAAAAATCCAAACTGCCAGCCTGCTCAGATGATTTAAAGAGAGAGTTGAAATATTGAAGGATTACTCTATCTCTATTCTCATTTTCCTGCCAATGACCCTCCACATCCTTCACTCTTTTGGTAAAATTCTTTTTCTTCCTCTGAGAAGCTTTATTATGAAAGTACTTCAAATTCTTGTCACCCTCCTTCAACCACAAAGCCTTTGATCTTTGTTTCCACAATATCTCTTCTCTTTCCAACCACTTGTTTACTTCTGCCCTTGCCACCTTCTGTTCCTCTCTGCATGTATGAATTGGGTCTAACTCAATCAATACTTTTAGTTTTGCTCAAGCTTTCTTCGCTCCCTTTTCACATGACCAAAGCTATTCTGATTCCATACAGTAAGCTTCTCACTACAAGTCTGAATTTTTCTCATGACAGTAGACATTTCATATGGACCTGTGGTCCCCTTCCATGCCCTTTCAATAACTTCTTTGCATTCCTTAGACTCCACCCACATTGCTTCAAACCTAAACAACCTTTTGCCCTTTTTATTATGGTTCTCAGCATACAAGTCAAGAATAAGAGAAATTATTCTCATCAGCCACTATTCATCATTACACACCCTACACCCTATAAAAAAAATCTATATAACCTATGAAAGGCACCCCTACACCTTATGAAAAAGCTATAAGTGCGTGTTGTGAAAGTGAATAGTGGCTTATGCATATCACTTCTCCAAGAATAATAGGCCTATGATCAGAATATGCAGTCACTCCATGTCTCACCATTGCCTAAACATAAGTATTGCACCACTTCACATTTGCTAGGAATCTATCAAGTCTCTCACTAATACAGTGTTGTGCCTCTCTTCTATTATACCAAGTAAACAAGTTTCCACTATAACCAATATCTTTAAGAGCACAATCATCCATAACAGCTCTGAACTCATTCATCTGCCTTTCTGTTCTTGGAACCCCTCCCCCCCCCCCCCCCCCCCCAAAAAAAAAATTCTTAGCACTACTTAGTATTTCATTAAAGTCTCCAAACAAGAACTAAGAAGTATTTGGAGGCACTCTCAATGATCCCAACAAGTTCCAAGTCTCATCTCTCCGATGTGCTTCAGGATTACCATAGACTCGAGTAAGGAACCAAGGTTCTGTATTTTTTTCCTTCCTCTTCAACTACTGCATGAATATGTGATCTTGAATAACTCAACACTGACATTTTAACAGTAGACTTCCAAAATAAATCAAGACCTCCACTTCTCCCCTCACTAATCATAGCCAAGCATCCAACAAAGTTCATGGTAAATTTCATTCTCTCCATCACACTTGCATGCAATCTTGTTTCTTGAAGAAATAAGTTTGTGGGATCTTCCCTTCTGATCAAGTCACGAAGGACTCGAATTCCATGTGGATTCCCAAGCCCACAAGAATTCCTACTAACGAGACTCATTGGTCCTGGCAGGCCTGTTAAACAACCACTACCGATCCCAAAGTGTGCAACACTCCTTCTCTTGCATCACCAATCTGCCTATCACCCAACACATTTATGTTTTTTTGTTTCCCCTTCCACCTTTTGTTAGCCTAGTTATTAATAGGCTCACTAGTTTTGTCATCCCAACCCCTTTTACTACCAAGCATTTCAGAGCAAAGGTCAACAGAATTACCTGAGTTTCGTGCTCTCTTTTTCTAGGATCTGGTCATCTTTCATGGCTGATGAGTTTGGGCTGGTTGAAGAATAAGAGGGCTTTCTACTTGGGCTGCATCAAGGAGAATGGGCCCATCTTTCACATGTCTCTTGCTACAATGACTGAGGTGAACCTCCAAAGAATCCGTTACATCCACCATATTTAAAAATTGAGCATGGTTACGTTCCTTATCCACTCCAACAATCGTTTCACCAATATCTTGAAACTTTTGAAAACTGCTCAATCTCTTTATTGGGTCATTCATCACTATCCCATCCGTTTGCATAATAGCCCCAATAGTCTCCATAACTACTCCATAAACCTCACCTGAGACTCCCCCTCTTACCTCACCTGCAACCAATTCCGACGCGGTGTTCCTCCCAGGAGAAAGACCACCAGTCTGATCATCCACCTTCTCACATTCGTGCCCGTATCCATCCTCCTTGGAGTATCAACTGTAGAATCAACACTTCCCACCTGATTAAACATCTTTTTTGACCAGTAGTATGCATCCAGGAACCAAACTGCTGGAACTCCTCATCCTTAGGCCCAGAAACAGGGCACGCCTTTACTGCATGCAGAATACAACCAAATAGAAAGCAAAACTGTGGGATCTTCTCATATTGGATGGGCATCCAAAACCGTTCCCTACCTAGAGTTATAGTTTGACCTCTTGCAAGATCGAGGTTTGAATAAATCCAGAATGATCTTCACTTGTAGAAATTGACCCCATCCAACATCATCTTCATCCACTTCCACCAATACCACCTCACCCAATGAGCTACCAAGCTTCTCTCTCCACATTCATGATTCATACCAATCAAGGGCATATTATGAAACTGGACCCAGAAAGCCTCTTTATCAAACTTCATCATACTGGGTGGGACAAGCCCATCGAAACCATTGATAACAAAAGCAGAATTATCGAAGAACCAGGGCCTCTCATCCTCCACGTGATTCCTGTTTGCATGAGTTGTAAAAGTAATTATGAATGTGTTCTGCCCCACATCTTTGAACTTTGAAATCTTGCTTAACCTCAAATCTTTGCCATGGTTGTTTCAACCACACTTGTCCCAATCAATTTCTCCGAACAAATTTTTCCAATCAAACAGCGATCCCCTTTCTTCTGGTAGAGATACTCTCCAATTCAATAGCGACATCCTCTACCTCACTTAGTTTCAACTTCTCTCACATCTCATGCAAATTCTCTATTGTTTGATTGCACACTAGTTGTCAACTCGCTTCTACAAACTACAGTTTTGAAAACACACACCACCTCTACTCCCATTAGAGAGAAAGGGAGGAGACTCTTAATATACTAGTATTACTATATCTCTTCAAACCCCACACATTTATTAATACTCTATGTAATACTATATTAAATAATAGTAATACTTTTATTACTAATACTCTATTAGTTATAGTAATACTCTATGTAGTTATAGTGATTTAATACTAACATATTATATATTAAGTTAACTATACTAATACTATTATAAATTTATACATATATGATATATTATCATTTATATTATAACTCTTATAATATGTTAATATATTAATATTTACAAGTACTATATATTATAGTTAATAGTTATACATTAAAGAATATAATAATATATTGATACTAAATATATACAGTTATAGACTTATAATGATTTAGTTATTATGAATTTATGATTAGTATAGCTATATAATAGTATTAGTATTAGACTATTAGTAATTTAGTATAGTTATATTATATTAGTAATATTAGTTATGTTGAATCAGTCAGTTAGTATAACTATATTCTACATTATTAGTATTAATATAAATAATAGTATTAGTTAGTATAACTATATTCTATACTATATAGCCTTTATTAGAATTGAGAGTCTTAGATTATATGATAGACTAATAGTATTAGTACAACTGTATAAGTATACTGTATATATAACTATATATTATTATTAATTATGGTGATTAGTATAATTATATAATAGTATTAATAGTAGACTATTAGTATAGTTGTATATTAGTATTAGCTATATATTAGTATTAGTTATATTGTTAAAGTGATTTAGTATATTATAATTTCTATATTATAATTTATACTATAACTCTTATATGTTAATATATTAATATATACTAGTACTATATATTATAGTTATACATTAAAGAATATAATAATACATTCATACTAAATATATATAGTTATAGTGATTTAGTTATTAACTTATTATGATTAGTATGACTATATAAATTATAATAGTATTAGACTATTAATATATTAGTAATATTAATTATGGTGAATTAGTGACTTAGTATAATTATATAAGTATTAATTATAGTGATTAGTATAACTAAATAAATTATATAATAGTATATTAGTATTAATAGTAGACTATTAGTATAGCTATATATTAGTATTAGTTATAGTGATTTAGTTTAACTACGTTAATATAAGTATAACTACAATCTATATTAGACTATTAGTATTTTTTTATATCATATATAATTATATAATTAATTATATACAACTATTATATAAATCATATATATAAATAATATTTTTTTAATTTCCATTCGGTCTAGTCCGGTCCGGGGTGAAAAACCCCTAAAGCAGGACCAGACCAAACTCATTTGGTCCCTTGAAAATTGGAGCGGACCAGACCAAACATTAATAAGCCCTTAACAAGGATATGGTAAAAGATAAGTACCATATTCCAAACATTAATGAATTACTAGATGAGCTTTATGGTACAGTTATTTTTTCTAAATTGGATCTGAGGTCTGATTGAGCTGAGTTATTGCATATTTTATACATTTAAAACCAATATATTTTAATTCTTTTATTATATTATTATTGGTTTTAGATGAAAAAATAATTAAGATGCATAAATTTAAATTATTATTTAAATTGATTAATAGTATGAATTTATGCTTAATTTTATAACTTATGATTTAATTAGACAATGTTTCTTTACATGCATAATATATTTTTGATATTCTATTTTTTTAATTCTTATTTTTAATTTTTTTATATAGGTTAATAAATGAAAATAAGACTTTGACTTGGTCTTCATGGAGTTGGAAAGAGATTCATTAAGTGTCACATGTCAATTGGTAGTGATAGGAGGAATTCAAATCACTTTAGAACTTTTTCTATGGGACTTTCAAGACTTACGACAACTTTATAACTCTCTTGGCAAAAATTCATGCCACACGTAATTGGATGGAATACTTTGACCTAAGGAGACTTCATTCCATTTTAATTTCAAGGGGACGGACACTTTTATTTCAAGTTGCGCCGCACACTTCTATTTTTCTCTTGGGAGAGTTTTCAATTCAAGCCGCACCAAATTTTCTCCTGGGGCTTTCCATTCAATATCACACAATTATTAATTGGTAGAAGAGAAATTACAGCGTCGTTGAAGAACTTCTTGAGGGGTCTAATTATTTCTATAGTCTAGCCTCCTTCACTGCTTTTAATCTTCATCTCTGTTCAATTGGCTTGCTCTTTTTATTCCTTACTTTTTATTTTATTTTAGTTTAAAGTTTATGGAATATTTTTGAGATTTTTGGTTTAGAAGTTTGAGCAATTTATTTGCTATTTATTTACTTTGTATTATTTATTTTTCTTGCTTCTTTAAGCTTTTATTTAACAGTGATTACAATTGCTATGGATTAATTTTGAGAATTTATGAGTTGAATACAAGGATGAACTCTAGAATCTTGATTTTGGGGCTTTTCAAAATTAATCCAAACATTAATGAATTACTAGATGAGCTTAATGGTATAGTTATTTTTTCTAAATTGGATCTAAGGTCAGGGTATCATTAAATCAAGATGAATCCTGAAAACATCCTCAAGACGGCTTTCAGGATCCATGAGGGTTATTATGAGTTCTTGGTGATGACATTCGGTTTTACCAATGCTCCATCAACTTTTTAAGGGTTGATGAATAAGATTTTTAGGCCTTATTTATGAAAATTTGTGTTTTAATGATATTTTGATATACAGCAAGACACAGTAGGAACATATTCAGCACTTACGTAAGGTATCGGGAATTTTACAAGCTCATCAGTTTTATGTAAAGGCCTTTAAGTGCATCTTTTTAATTTCTGAAGGAGTGAGGGCAAATCCATAGAAGTTAGTCGCTATGCAATAGTGGCCAGTTCCAAAAAGTCTCAAGGCCTTGCGTGGGTTTCCAGGACTAACAAGTTATTACATAAAGTTTATACACGGATATGGAAGGATAGCAGCACCTCTCACATCCTTACTCAAGAAGAATGCTTTTTTGTGGTCAGATAGGGCCTTGTAGGCCTTTTACAGACTTAAGGAGGCCATGCTAAACCCCTTTGTGTTACGTTTACCAGATTTCCCAAGGGTTTCATTGTGGAATGTGATGCATTGGGAGATGGTTTAGGGGCAGTATTAATGCAGGAGGGACAACCCATAGCATTTCTCAGTCAAGCCTTGAAGGGAAGAGTCTAGCCCTATCAACCTATTAAGTTTTGTTGGCCCTAGTTATGGTAGTGAGAAAGTGGCGACACTACTTACTGGGTCAATCTTTCAAGGTTTGTACCGATCAACAAGCCTTGAAATATTTTATTGGAACAAAGAGTAGGGATACCAGCCCAGCAGATGTGGGTTTCTAAATTACTGGGCTATGATTTCATAGTTGAGTACAAAAGTGGCAAGTCTAATGTAGTAGCATATGCACTATCCTATTTACCCTCCACTGAAAACACCAACCAACTACCACAACAACCAACCAACCAACTACCATAATTAAAATCCTACACAAACCAACCAACAACCAACAATGGCAATACAAGCAGTTAGTATGATGCAGTCAACATGGATGGAGGAGTTGAACAAATCTTACCCCCAAGATCCCCTATTGCATAAGCTATTTAGCCTCTACCATCAAGGGACCTTGGACCCACCTCAATACCAAGTCCACAATGAGTTACTCTTTTATAAGGTTAGACTCCACTTGGGTACCTTGGTGCCATTCCAACAGTAGATCCTACAGCAATTTCATAGCAATCCATTAAAGGGCCACACAAGAGTACACAAAACTCATGCAAAAGGGAGTTTTATTGGCCTGTCTTAAGGGGAGATGTTCGAGCATTCATCATGGAGTGTGATACATGTTTGAGGAATAAGGTTGAAACCCTTCACCCAAGAGGATTGCTTCAACCTCTTTTGATGACTTGCAAAAATTTCGTATTGCAGATTTTACAAGTTCGCTCGAGCGGAGGCTTTTGGCCGCTCGAGCGAATTCAGGCATATTCAAACGCTCGACTGCTGCTCGACAGGGAGCTTGAGTGGGTTGCTGAAAAACCAAGATCGCTCGAGTGGAGACATTGGCCGCTAGAGCGAAATCAGCAGAGTCGAACGCTCGATGTGCGCTTGATTGGACGCTCGAGCAAAATCAAGCAGAGTCGAACGCTCGACGTGCGCTCGACACCCCGCTCGAGCGAACATCGTATTTTGACAAATCTAGGGTCTTCCGCCGTCAGACGATATAAAATGGATTTTTCACTCTATGGCCGTATTTTTGGACTGGAGAACACTCTTTAGGACAGAAAAACATAGCTAGAAGGATTCAAATCATTTGTTTTGGAGAGGGAATTCTAATTATTGCACGTACGTTGGAATCATACACGAGCACAGACGGGAGAAAAGCATTGAATCGTTTCCTTGGCCGCTCGACAGTGAGCTCGAGGAGTATTTTTCAGCGTTTATTTTCTTCCAATATTCTCAGAACAATTATGGTGAATTCGTTTATGTTGAATTCATTTTCTAGCATGAGCTAAATTTTATTTATTCTAGGAAAACGATGTAACCTATTTCTGAACTATGCTTGATTATCTATGCTAATTTAATGCAATTCTCTCTTTATTTATCTGATTTATTCTGAGTTTATTGCTTCTAATTAACTGGCCATTGATTAGATGATAATTAATCTTGTGATTTGTTATCGAAAGAGGTAATCATAGGGTAGATCTTGAATATTTCAGCTTAGGTAAGTATAGAGATCGAAAGACTTGTATGAACCTATGTAGTAATTAAATCATTGATCTTATTGCTTTCTTGATTATTTAATTTGCATATTCTTGTGTGAATTGATAAACTAGAATCATTTCCAATTGATAAACTACCTTTGTACCAATGAGGTAGGACCGAAATTTGTCACAAGCAAACACCACAGCAAGCATCTCCTTCTCAGTTGTCGTATAATTCAATTGAGCTTCATTCAATGTCCGGCTTGCATAATAGATGGCTCTAAACAGCTTGTCTCGCCTTTGCCTCAACACTGCTCCAATTGCAAAGTCACTTGCATCGCACATAACTTCAAAAGGTTGACTCCAATCAGGCACAATCACAATTGGTGCTGAAATTAGTTTCTCCTTGAGTGCATTGAAGGCCTGCAAACAAACAACATCAAAGTTAAATGCAGAATTTTTCTCAAGAAGATTACATAAAGGTTTAGAGAGTTTAGAAAAATCATTGATAAATCTTCTATAAAATCCCGCATGTCCCAGAAAACTTCTGATTCCCTTCACATTCTTTGGAGGTGGTAGTTTCTCTATGGTTTCAATTTTGGCTCGATCCACCTCAATTCCTTTAGATGACACTCTATGGCCAAACATGACCCCTTCTTGAACCATGAAATGACACTTCTCCCAGTTCAGGACTAGATTCTTATCTTCACATCGCTGCAAAACAAGAGCTAAGTTATGCAAACAATGATCAAAAGATGTACCAAAAATTGAAAAATCATCCATGAAAACTTCCATTATATCTTCCACCATATCAGAAAAGATAGCCATCATGCAACGCTGAAATGTCGCAAGGGCGTTGCACAATCCAAAGGGCATCCTCCTAAAAGCAAACGTTCCATAGGGGCATGTGAATGTAGTTTTCTCTTGATCTTCAGGAGCTATAGCAATCTGATTATACCTCGAATAACCATCCAAAAAACAATAGTAGGAGTACCCAGCCAATCGATCCAACATTTGGTCAATGAATGGAAGTGGAAAATGATCCTTCCTTGTTGCTTTATTCAGCTTGCGGTAATCCATGCATACACGCCATCCCGTGACCGTTCTTGTAGGAATGAACTGATTATTGTCATTTTTCACCACCGTCATTCCACCCTTCTTTGGTACAACTTGCACTGGACTTACCCATGAGCTGTCTGAAATAGCATAAATGATTCCAGCATTAAGGAGTTTCAAAATTTCAGCTCTCACTACTTCCTTCATTACTGGATTTAATCTTCTTTGGTGCTCGATCGTTGGCTTGTAAAGCTCCTCCATTAAAATTTTGTGCATACAAATGGAGGGACTTATTCCTTTTATGTCAGAAATAGTCATCCCAAGGCTATTCTATGCTCCCTCAATACCCGCAGCAACTTTTCCTCTTCTTCGGGTGTGAGTGATGTAGCAACAATCACTGGAAAGGTACACTATCCCCCAAGAACGCATAGCGAAGATGCTCAGGTAATTGCTTCAACTCCAGAGTTGTATTTTTCTGCATCTTTTCTTTAGCATTTTCAGATTCAACCTTTGGTACCACTGGCTCTAGCTTCCCCACTTCATTACTCAGTGATGTAACCTGCTGCAATACTCCCAAAGCAAAAACATAGTGGAGAAATTCTTCACTAACAAAAGGCAAGTCAGATTCAAAAACAGCAGAATTATTAAAATCAAAAGCATGAGATGAAGTGGTGATACAGCGTTCTAGGTGATCGGATGGCATATCTTCTTGAAAGGCCTCTTCTACACATTGCTTAATGATATCTACCCGAAAGCAAGTATTTGGGTCTTCTGGAAATTTCATGGCTTGGTAGATGTTGAACATAACTTCTTCCTTATTAACTCGCAATGTCAATTCACCCTTTTGAACATCAATCAAAGCCCTTCCAGTAGCCAAGAATGGTCGACCAAGAATTAGTGGGACATCTTCATCTTCCTTCATATCTAACACCACAAAATCAACAGGGAAGATAAATTTATCCACCTTTACCAATACGTCTTCTATGATTCCACGTGGATACTTGATGGATCGATCTGCTAGTTGCAAGGAAATTGTTGTGTGCTTCATCTCTCCAAGTCCTAATTTCCTGCATATAGAAAGTGGCATAAGATTAATGCTAGTTCACTGTTTCAAACTCCTCCAATCTTCTCTTCTTGGAAATGATGTCCTTCAGGAATTTGACATAGTTTGACATTTATTCCAAGGCATCTGCAAAAGGAATATTTATGTGAATTTTCTTAAAAATATCCAAAAATTTAGAAAATTGCTTATCTAATTTTTGCTTTTGAAAACGCTGAGGGTAAGGAAGTGGAGAAGCGAGAATAGGAGGATTGTCAGGAAATAAAATTGCTAGAGGCAAGTCAGTTTCATTGACAATCTCCTCTTCTTCTACTTGATCTTTGCTTTGACCATTGTTCGCAGCGGTAGGGGTGGACTTGCTCTCCTTTAATGGTGACCTCTCAATTTCTTTTCCACTCCTAAGTGCGATGGCCTTGCATTGTTCCTTTGGATTCACTTCAGTGTTGCTAGGAAAAACTCCTCTTTGTTGGGCATTGATGGTCGTGGCTAGTTGCCCAATTTGCACTTCAAGATTCTTCATAGTGGCTCCCATGTTGCTACAATGAGTTTCAATGTTGTCCAACCGTGAATCAATCTTTTTAAACCTTGCATTGGTCTCCTAAACAAAGGAAACCATGGCATCCTCAAGTGACATCTTCTTCTCGCTTGGTTGGCTATCAAATCCTGGAGGAGGATGAGGTTGCAAAACATTCTTTGTATTTCCATATGACAAATTCTCATGATTTCTAAGCCCTGGATGATAGTAATTTGGCATAGGATTACCACGATAGTTGTAGTTCCGATTGTTGATGTATTGAACTTGTTCTTGACTCACTTCATTACTTGGAACTATCATACTTGTAGATGCAACATATTCTGTACTTTGTGGTATCCTTTGTGTTGTCAAGGCTGAAATCTGATGAGATAGAGTAGCTACTTGAACTGAAAGGGCTGCTATCGGCTCCAAGTCATGAATTCCAGCAACCTTCTTAGCCAAAGTCCTCTCAATTGGCCATTGATAGTTGTTTGAGGCCATCTCTTCCAAAAGGGTAGTAGCACCCTCAGCTGTCTTTGACATCAAAGTGCCACCAGAAGCAGCATCAACTATAGTTCGAGTTTGCCCATTTAACCCGTTATAGAACATCTGAACTTGCAACCAATCTGGCAATCCATGTTGTGGGTAACGTCAAACCAAGTCTTTATACCTTTCTCACGTTTCATAGAGTGACTCAAAATCATTTTGCTTGAACTGGCCAATCTCACTCCTGTGTTGGGATGTTTTTGCAGGAGGAAAGAATTTAGCAATAAACCTCTCAGCCATGTCCTACCAACTAATGATGCTTCCCGGTTGTAAAGATTGTAGCCAACCTCTAGCCTTGTCCCTCAAAGAAAAAGGAAACAATCTCAGTCTAATGGTGTCTTTAGTAACACCATTGATCTTCACAGTGTCGCAAATCTCCAAGAACATTGCCAAATGAATATTGGGATCATCCAGTGGCGATCCGCTAAATTGAGCCTGCTGCACCATGCTAATCAAAACTGGTTTGAACTCAAATTTATTGGCATTAATTGTCTGGCGCATTATACTCGAGTAATTTCCATTCACAACTGGTCGTACATAGTCTTTCAAGGTGCGTGATATTGCCTCACGTTCTTCTTCAGCCATGGCTAGTATCTTATTTCTTCTTAGTGATCTAAGAGTTCTTTCAATCTCTGGATCAACAGGAATAATATCACGGAATCTAGCACGGCGCATCCAATGTCAAAAACACACCTGTAGAACAAATTAAAATAAAATTCTAAATTAAAATCAAGACTACTTTGTATCGATATTGACAAAAAGAATAAGAATAAACCAATCCCCGGCAACGGCGCCAAAAACTTGACCGGTGCAAAACTGCAAGTGCACAATATCGTAGTTTTATAATAAAGTGATAAAAAGAGTATCGTCCTCAGGGATTGGTACATTACTTTTACCAAATATCAAAATTATACTAATCTCAATTTTATCTAGAGGAATGGCTAAGATTTTTGTAGCTGCCAATTAAACTAAGATCAACTCAGAGAGTAATACGCAAATGAAATAAAACTGACATTCGAAGATCAAATTAATGGGAAGAAAACTTCTAGGAAATCGATTTCACCTAATTCTTCACTATGCTTTTCTCATCCAGCTAATTTAATTTAATTCTTTTCGTCTATTAGTAAATCTCTAATTCATCCAACAGCCTCTTTTGATAGTCAATTGGAAATGATTCTAGTTTATCAATTCACACAAGAATATGCAAATTAAATAATCAAGAAAGCAATAAGATCAATGATTTAATTACTATATAGGTTCATACAAGTCTTTCGATCTCTATACTTACCTAAGATGAAATATTCAAGATCTACCCTATGATTACCTCTTTCAATAGCAAATCACAAAATTAATTATCATCTAATCAAATGCCAGTTAATTAGAAGCAATAAACTCAGAATAAATCAGATAAACAAAGAGAGAATTGCATTAAATTAGCATAGATAATCAAGCATAGTTCGGAAATAGGTTACATCGTTTTCTTAGAATAAATAAAATTTAGCTCATGCTAGAAAAGGAATTCAACATAAACGAATTCACCATAATTGTTCTGAGAATATTGGAAGAAAATAAACGCTGAAAAATACTCCTCGAGCTCACTGTCGAGCGGCCAAGGAAACGATTCAATGCTTTTCTCCCGTCTGTGCTCGTGTATGATTCCAACGTACGTGCAATAATTGGAATTCTCTCTCCAAAACAAATGATTTGAATGCTTCTAGCTGTGTTTTTCTATCCCAAAGAGTGTTCTCCAGTCCAAAAATACAGCCATAGAGTGAAAAATCCATTTTATATCGTTTGACGGCGGAAGACCCTAGATCTGTCAAAATACGATGTTCGCTTGAGTAGGGTGTCGAGCGCACGTCGAGCGTTCGACTCTGCCTGATTTCGCTAGAGCGTCCAATCAAGAGCACATCGAGCGTTCGACTCTGCCTGATTTCGCTCGAGCGGCCAATGTCTCCGCTCGAGCGATCTTGGTTTTTCAGTAACCCACTCAAGCTCCCTGTCGAGCAGCAGTCGAGCGTTTGAATCTGCCTGAATTCGCTCGAGCGGCCAAAAGCCTCCGCTCGAGCGAACTTGTAAAATCTGCAATACGAAATATTTGCAGTCATCAAATACCCTCAAACTTACAACTTTGTTTGTCCTCAAACAAAAAGAAAAGCAAATGATAGTTTAGGCAATATCAACTCAACCTGACAGAGAAGTATCATCACTCACCAAGCTTTTATGAATTTAAATTTCATCTCTAGTATCTTACTCTTTTAACATCAAAGATAGCAAGAAAATCAATCAAAAATTTTGCAATTTGTCAAGCAAGAGTTAGGCGTTTACTTCAACCTAAAGCTAAGACCTTGAGTGTGTGTGTGTGATATAGTCAATTTAACCTCAAATCACCTGCAAACTCAGATAAAAGTAGAACAACCAAAATCAGAAGAATTCTCTTAAAACTTAACCCCATAAGTCCAATTTTCAGAAATCCTCTCCACTAATGTAGTCAACACCAAAATCAGAGATCAAAAGGTCTTTAATAAGGTTGTAATGATAGGCCACAGGGTGAGGGTTAAGAAAGAACTGGATATGGAAAATCAAAGCAAACTGGGAAAATACTTAGTGAAAAGAACACTAAAAGAGATATCCACATGATTCAAATCATAGCTCTTTCTAGGCAATATGCTCATACTTGTGGCATTATTATTGCTGTAATCACTGACGCAATACCAACAATTCCCTTAACAAAATCTGAGGTAATTCACACTCCATTTAACGACTTCTTTTTCTTTTTCTTTTTCTTTTTTTTTTCTTTTTTTTTCTCCTTTTTTTTTCTTTTTTTTTTTCCAGTCACTTCCTTTCTTCTTCTTCTTCTTCTTTGATCAAACAGAGCAAACATAATACGGTTCATCATGAAACCAATTTTCTCTTTTAAATGTACTCTCCACCAAAGTATTTTCTCAAACTATCAAAGGTAGATTCATTGTTTTTCAGGCTTAGAGCGGGCATGGTTTATGTAGTTCAAAGAACAAATAAAGGCTTATGAAGGCTCAAGGGGGTTGACTATGGAAACACACCATGTAATGATGGCATGATATTAAGGACGGCTGGGAAAGCTTTTTGGTTATGCCAAAGAAATGCCTAGATCATTTCTCTAATATTTGGTCTCAACTAGGATTTCGCCTCAAGGACCCATCAACGGATTCTAGAGCGAAGCAAAATCGAATTTTCCTCTTTCAATTAATTCAACTTCTTCTCTTCATAAGCAAAATGGAATAAGAGAAAAACGACTATGTGCTCAATTATGTTCAAGGTCAAAGATTTAAACCAAAGTACCCACAAAACTCCACTTGACATAAAAGAAATTTTTGAAAATTTTTCTCAAAACCATCTCCAATCACAAATTTCAGAGTCATAGAGAATTCAATCTTACTCCAATGCATGCTTGGTAAGAGAATCAAACAACCCATCAACAACCCAAGACTTAGAAAACAAGAGGATCAAATGACTATAGGAGTTTACACCCCCAAACTTAAACTCAACAATGTCCTCATTGTAATGCAAAAGTAAAAAGGATTGAAGAAATAAAAGGAACTTCCCTAGTTTCATGATGAATCTTCCGTAGTTTAAAATTTTTTCAGCTCTTTATTCATGCTAAATAAACCTGCATCAAAAACTAATTTATTAAACCTAAATAAATAAAGATAATAAAATAAATGAAAGAATGAAAGAAAGATCTATGGGTTGCCTCCCATAAGCGCTTGTTTTAAAGTCTACAGCCAGACTTTTCAATCATCATCAATTAGGTTCTCCAAAAGGAATAAATGCATAGTTCCTCTCCATTTGTTCTCCATAGTAGTACTTCAATTTCTGACCATTAACTCTGAAAATATTCCCTGTCTTGTCCTTCAAATCTACTGCTCCAAAAGAGAAAACCTCATGAATTGTATACCTGTCCATCTTGATTTTAACTTTCCTGGGAAGAGTTTGAGTCGTGAATTGAAGAGTAAAACTTGTTGTCCTGGAGCAAACTCTCGCCTAAGAATCTGTTTGTCATGCCACTTCTTCGTCCTTTCTTTATAGATCTTTGCATTTTCATATGCATCATTCCGGAACTCTTCCATCTTATTCAATTGAAGAAGTCGCTTTTCACCTGCTGCCTTCAAATCAAAGTTAAACTTTTTTACAGCCCAATAAGCTCTATGCTCCAACTCCACAGGAAGATGACATGCATTTCCAAACACTAATCGGTATGGAGACATCCCGATAGGTGTTTTAAAGGCTTTACAGTATGCCCACAAAGCATCATCAAGCTTCTTCGCCCAATCCTTTCTATTGGTTTTGACTGTCTTTTCAAGGATATTCTTGATTTCTCTATTTGAAATTTTAGCTTGGCCATTAGTTTGAGGATGGTAAGTAAGTGCTATCTTGTGCTTTACACCATATTTAGAAAGAAGATTTTCAAACAACTTGTTGCAAAAGTGAGTCCCTTCATCACTAATAATAGCTCGTGGAGTGCCAAATCTTGTGAATATATGCTTGTACAGAAATTTGAGCACTACCTTTGCATCATTTGTTGTTGTAGCAATTGCTTCCACCCATTTTGACACATAGTCAACTGCTAATAAGATATAAGCAAAACCAAAAGGAGGAAAAGGCCCCATAAAATCTATTCCCCAAATATCAAACAACTCAACTTCTAAGATACCTTTCAATGGTAACTCATGACGCCTTGAAATATTTCTCATACGTTGGCACCGGTCACAAGTTTTCACCAAAGTGTAACTATCACGAAAAATAGAAGGCCAAAAGAACCCACTTTGAAGTACCTTAGCTGCTGTACGGGCGGCTCCAAAGTGTCCTCCATATGATGATGAATGGTAATGATGGAGGATGTCTTGCATCTCTTCTTCTGGCACACATCTTCTAATGATTTGATCAGGGCATCTTTTGAACAATAAAGGCTCATCCCAAAGATAATAATTCACATCATGCAAAAACTTCTTACGTTGATGGTAAGTAAGATCAGGTGGTAAAACTTTACAAGCTAGGTAGTTAACAATATCAGCATACCACGGAAGCTTGATCTCACATGCAAACAACTGCTCATCAGGGAATGCCTCTTGGACCACTGACTCTGGTCTTTCTTCCTCTTGCTCTAAAGGGAGTACATTAAAGGGCCACACAGGAGTATACAAAACTCATGCAAAAGGGAGTTTTATTGGCCTGTCTTAAGGGGAGATGTTCGAGCATTCATCACGGAGTGTGATACATGTTTGAGGAATAAGGTTGAAACCCTTCACCCAAGAGGATTGCTTCAACCTCTTCCTATACCCGAGAAGAATTGGGTAGACATAAGCATGTACTTCATAAAGGGGTTGCCGCCCTCAAGTGGATGTACAATAATAATGGTAGTTGTTGACAAGTTGGGCAATTATGCTCATTTCATACCACTTTTCCATCCTTGCACAGCATTAACAGTAGTGAAGATGTTCATGGACAACATATTTCGACTACATAGGATGCCACAAACCATAGTCAGTGACACGGATCCAATATTCAAAAGTTAGTTCTGATCAAAATTATTTAGGATATGTGGCACAGACCTCCTAATGATTTCTACATACCATCCACAAACGGATGGACAAACTAAGGTACTCAACAACAATAGAGTGTTATTTACATTGTTTTTCCAGTGATAAGCCCAAAGACTGGACTAAATGGCTAGCCTTAGCAGAGTACATTTACAACATGTGATGCCCCCGGAAATCTGAAGCTTCGAAACATACAACACAAGGTTACTTGCCTCCGTTCATGACATATAAGATGCAATGTTCCTAACATGCATATAGCACTATGCAATACTCGCAGCGAATAAGTTTTTTTTTCTTGAGCAATACTATACACCAAACTTACAAATAGTTAAAACATAATTTATGCATACTTAACAAAATAAATATCCACGATTACAATATGGGTCTCAGAAGACCGAAATCTCAAAATGTGAGAGACTAGGCTTCATATTTACATTACCAAAAAATATTATTAGGCTAGTTTGTTGAGTAACTTGCGTAACTCGACTAATGAGACTTAAAATACTATCCAAAAACCTAACTATGGAGGCTGTAAGCTCTGCGTCGTGTCTGCGGCGTCTAGTTAACCTGCTTCAGTCTGCCCATGTCCGCTCCCTGTTCTGATCCTAACATATCACCTACCACTCGGGGGGAATGGTAGTTGGGACTACTACGGTGAGATTTGATTACAAATCTCAACAAATTAATAGAAAACTTCCACACAGGTTAATGATGCATGCATTACAGTAAAAACATGAATGCATAATTAAAGTTGTAAGTAAGTATAACATAACTTGACATATAGCATGGCATAACTTGAAACTAAAACGTGAACTAAACTTGATTTGATATGACATGAACTTAACATAACACGAACGTTAACTTGAAACATAGCATGAACTTGAACATACATAACATAAATATGAACTTGAACATAACATGAACGTGAGTATAATATAACATAAACGTGAAATTGAGACATAATATGAACTTGAACATAACATAACATGAATGTAAACTTGAAACATAACATGAATGTGAGCATAGCATAACATGAACATGAACTTAAACTTAACATAAGGGAAGATTATACTCCTTCACTATAGTACTCGGCATCACACATAGCCTTAACTGCAGTACCAGGCAGCACGTATCATCCTTTTGTAGTACGGCATAATGTACTCATTCACCGTAGTACTCGATAGCACATAGCCTTGACAGCAATACCAAGCAGCACGTATTAACCTTCTGTAGTATAGCATATTATACTCCTTTACCGTAGTACTTGGCAGCACATAGCCTTGACTGTAGTACCAGGCAGCACGTATTATCCATCTGTAGTACGGCAGATTATACTCCTTCATTGTAGTACTTGACAGCGTATATATCCTTGATCGCAGTACCAGGCAGCGCATATTATCCTTGACCGTAATACAACTTACTTGATTTATCCATCTGTAGTACGACAGATTATACTCCTTCACCTTAGTACTCGACAGCGTATAGCCTTGACCGCAATACCGGGTAGTGCATATCATCCTTGACTATAGTACAAATTAATTGATAACTAAAACTTAGCTGTTCTCAAAATACACAATTGTATTCGAGATGACACGTGACTGGAATATGAAAGGACAGAAGTCCTGACGTCCCCTGACGTCACATAACATAACTTGAATGTAACTTGAGAGACATGACTTACTTGAGATAGAAACATTTCGTAGCATGACATAACATATAACAGACAATATTTCATAATATGGCATAACATATAACAGTGAATATTATGTGACATGGCATCCATGTAATATTGAATATTACATGACATGAAATATATATAACAGATGGCATAACGTAATATGACATACTTGTAACATATAGCAATATGTGATCGAATAGATTGTATAACAGATAAGCATTCATGACAGAATAAGTCATGCATAACAGATAAACATGCAATGACGTGGCATGGCATGGCATATATGATAATATACATACATAAATTGTAGTTCCCTTACCCATCACACATACACAGTAAACTGATAATAAGTTAGAAGCTAACTTACCTCGATCTTTGCATTGTGCGAGAATAAAACGCATAACACGAAAAATTGAAAATAGTGATTCTAAAACTTATTAATTTAATCATTAACAATTAAAAGCATGAAAACAAGCTAAATTAGAGTAAAATTACCATTTTACCCTCTATATGTAGAAAAATGACCATTTTACTTCTAACTTAAGGATTTCACATCCTAACTCAAAAAATTTTCAAAATTTACATTCTTCATGTAAATTTTGTCTTAAACTGAAATATCAACTCAGAAAAACTTAAAACAAATCACAACTATAAAAAACACACTATAGCCGAAACATCCATAGGCCATTTCTCTTGACTTTTGTTGCAATTTTTTCCAACTTCAAAAATCATGCTTAAACCAAAATTTTGCAACAAAGATCTTCCTATCTTAAGTTTAAAACCATACTTAAAATGTCTATTTAGAAAAAGCTAATTATCAATACCAAACTTTTTGTAAAAAGATCCAAACTTTTTAACAAATAGCAAACCCTTGAATCACAAGCTTTGGCCCTAAATCAAAACATTTCCAAGAATTCCAAAAATCAAATCTTACTTCTAAAATATTCATAACATTATCCTAAAATCAAACGTGCTTTAAATTATAAAAAAAAAAAAATCACCAAAACTCACAAAATAACATTTTGAGCTTTTGATTTTACACTTAGTCCAAAAATAGAAACTTTTTTATTTTCTTAACTAGCTTTGATCAATCTCTTGATCCATGACTTAAAAAGATGAGATCTTCAAACTAAAACATCACATGGTTTAAAAAATTTTCCTAAAGAATATCCAACCATCAAACTTAAAATCACATGGCTAAAAATCAATAAAACATGGATCTAACCTAAAGACATCAAATCTTAGGCCTAACCGTAATCCTCTTGCATAGAAAAATCATATCTTTGAAAATAATATCCTAACATGAAAATAAAAGACTTTGGATTATCATATAAAAATATCAAATCCTTTAGAGTAAGATCAAATCACGAAATATTCAAACTTTCTCTAAATAAAAACTCTTTTTCCACTTTAGTTTTCAAGTTTCTAGATCGAAGAAATTCTATCATCAAAAGCTTTATTCATGTAATAAAACCTCAATGAAAATGCACAAACACATGCTAAAAACACTCCATTAAATATTCTAACCAAGATATGTCCATTAGCTTGGTCAAAAACTCCAAAACATAACGTACTCTCCAGTTTTATGTCTGGAATGACCTTTCCATGGTTAAAAATATTTTTGACCAACCAAATGACCACTAAATGAGACGAATAAGATATACAAGGACACTAAAATAAAATATGAACAAATTTTTTGAAGGAGTTATCGTGCAAATATACTTACAAAGTGTCTAAAAGCTCAATGCAAAAAGACCCATAAATCTGCCCGAGAGAGCTCTTTTGAGTTTCTCTCTAAGATTGGGGTGAAAAAGTGATGAAAGTGAGTGAAATGTATCTTGCACAACTTTAGACTTCTGGAGGGGGGAGATATGGGCTTGAATGACCCTTGATTGGAGGTGGTTATGTCACATAAAGTGAAGAATAGTGAGGGGAAAGGACTGTCTTCTGTAGCTATGAGATATGGAGGGTGATAAGGTGGATTTCTCCTTCACATCATGGCACTATTGGGTGAAGCCAAGGATAGTGGATGGCCTGCCATGTGGGGGAGGAAAATTCTTCAAGAAACTTTGTCAAGGTGGCCAAATTGGTGGGCCTTGGTGGGCCTCAACCAAGTGGGCTTCAAGTTAGGGTTTTGGATGCTATCAAGCCCAAATCAAATTTTCTTGGCCCAAGCAAATTTGCAAGCTTTAAAATATTGGATAATGATATCACAACAATGATTTGATGAATTAATAGCATGTGGAAGTGATTTAATCAAGTGATTAAACACAATGCTAGAAATTGGATCAAAAGGGGTTTGGAGGTCAACTTTAGGGTTTGGGGAAACCGTTTAGGGTTTTAGTTTCAACCAAGTTTTTAAGATTTTAATTGGATTCCAACCATTTAGTATTTTTCTAGGGTTAAAACTCTCTTTGGCCTGGCACAATTTGTTTGATCGAATGAAAACAATTTTGCTTAGGTGGCATGATCTCACACATTGATTTCCTTCACAAATCCATCTAATGGTTCCTCATGGTACCAAGTGTCTAATACTATTTACTAAGTGTGGTTAAGATGTTGCCAAGTGTCCAAATAAAACTTCTCTAACCTAATTTGGATACTACACATTATGATTTTAAAAACACTGCACTTTATGTTACAATTGAGGCTACTACTCACTCGGGGAAGGTGAAAAAAGAAATTGTACTGAAAAATCTTAAATATTTATACAAACCTAACTGTGCAATTTTTTTTATCAAAATTTAACTCCAAAATGCTTCAAAAAAAGTAAAACGCATTTTCGAACAAGCGTATCGTCCTAAAACTGAAAATGAGATTATTGCCCCATAAAATCGTAAATAATCAGCTAAGTCTAATGACGCAGACCATAACATATTCTGACAATTTTAACTACTTCAAATAAATAAAATCACACTTCTGGCACTATAGTAAGTGATAACACTGACTATACAACAGATTAAAATCAATGCGATTAGTCAATTTGTAAAAACTTATGGGGTTTTCACGAGATTCCTAAAACCTATAGAAATTCCACCGTTGAATTTTTAGCAGGTTGTTACACAACACTTTAAGGCACAGTTCAACACCAAAGCTCTTACCTTTCGAGGCTATGTATGGACAATTACCACCAAAGCTCTTACTAGGGGAGAGAATCGGCCGGTCCGAACTACATAAATCGATTGGACCGACCATTTTTGGACTGGATCAATTCGGTCCGGTTTGTAGTCTAGGGATTTTTTACCCCGGACCGGACTAAACAGGACCGAATGAAAAAAAATTATTTATTTAAATAATTTTATAAATTAATTATATATATTACAATAATATATAAATATTATATTCTTTAATATATAACTATAATATATAGTACTAGTATATAGTACTAGTATATATTAATATATTATCATATTATAAGAGTTATAGTATAAATGATAGTATATGTATAAATTTATAATAGTATTAGTATAGTTAACTTAATATGTTAGTATTAAATCACTATAACTACATAGAGTATTATTTAATATAGTATTAATAATTTATCACTAACATATAGTATATTAGTAATGCTACTAGTATAGTTATTAGTTATAGTATTGGTACTAAGTCTATAACTATATATATTTAGATCAATGTATTATTATATTCTTTAATGTATAACTATAATATTTAGTATTAGTATATATTAATAATTGTACAATGTATTATTTAATTTTCATTTAGTAAGTCACTTAATATTAATTTAGCATTTTAAATAATTTTATTATTATAAAAAAAGGGGGGTTGGATCGACTGAACTAGACTTGATCGATAACTACAGGTACAGGAAAATGATGGACCAAAAATTTTGGTCCATCACCTGGATCGGACCTCTCCCTTAGCTCTTACCATATGAACTAGGGTCTACCCGTGTGCGAGCAATAGAGGAGGAATTGCATAGCTGTGATTTTATCACCGCTCTGGTACGAGAAAACCTACAAGAAACACAAGGATGAAAGGACAAGCAGACAAGAAAAGAACATATTGGGAATATCAGGAGGGAGAATGGGTTTACTTACGTTTGAGGCCATATTGCCAAATGTCTGTAGCAATGAGAAGAAATCTCAAGCTTTTTCCATGTTACTATGAACCCTTCCAAATTCTCCCTGGTGTGGGCAAGGTAGCATACCGGTTGGATCTTCCAAAGAAGTTGCAGATCTACCAAGTCTTTCATGTGTTGTGTCTCAAACCCAAGATAGGAGCTCGAATCCAAGCAAGTTTGCAGCTGCCACAAGTGATGGTGGAAGGAGCATTAGCCCTAGAGCCCAAAGCCATCCTCCAACGGTGTTTGGCAAGTAAGGGGGCCCAAGCAAGTGTCAAAGTTCTAACACAGTGGAAGGGAACCACACCAGAGGATGCTACATGGGAGGATTTGGAAGTGCTGAAATAGAGGTTTCCAAATTCCTTTGAAGGAGCAAAGTATGTTATGAGTGGCAATTTAGGGTTGTTGTCTGAGGGAAGAATGAGATGGTATTCATGTGTTGGGCAAGTGAGGGCTACATAGTTAATGTCTTATTCTAGAATGTTAAGGGTATAAGTATCTTTTGATTGTTATTTGTATTTGTTACGGGTTAATGAAGTAGACCGACTCTTAAGGGTTGTTGGGTCGTGGGCTAGTGCATATATTAGTGAGTGTGGGAAGTTAAGAGTAGTTGGGTCAGGCTGGGTCATTTGCATATTGTACCCCTATTTGTTACTTCAATAATAAGATTTATTTGCTCAGTTTAGTAATGAGAAATCATCTAAAGTTTATCCAAAATCACAAGAAGGCTGTGGCTCCTCAGATTGCCACTATCATTACATTTACATATTTTACATATATTATTGTGTCCCTAACATCTCTCTCTCTCTCTCTCTCTCCCCCCCCCCTTTTGTAGACCACTCCCCAAACAACCCAGAGGAGCTGCTTGAAGCCATTGCCCCTTTCGATAACGGAGTAGATGCTACTGTTGAACTAGATCAGCTAATCTTTGTGCTTTTTCTGTTACTTTTTTGTTGCTTTTTAATGTGTTAAAGTTGTGTTTTGGTTGCAATTTGAGAGCTTGTTGTGATTATTGTCGTGTTGGCATTGTGCAAAATGGGTTTGTCGAAGATGGTTCACAATTAGGTATGAATTTCTCTCTTTCATTTATATCTCTCTATGGATTGTATCTAAAATTAAGGATTCAAGCAAAGGATATGGAGAATACTGATACTTTAGGGTTTGTGATCTCTCTCTGTTTCCACAAGATATTTTGATCCTAAAGTTTTCTTGGCTAATTCCTAGTAACATTTCATGTGCTTTATATTGTATAAATTTTTGTGTTTATCAAAAATGTATAAATGAACTAGAAGTTGATAGCAAAGTGGAGCATGGTTCAATAATCTTTATGTGACCAATAGGACTGGGTTTTCATAGATGATTGTGGAGAAGACTTGATAATGCATTACGTAAGTCATACAAGGGCAAGATAATGCAACCCAATATTTGCAAGAACAAGAGTTGGATTCAATTTTGTTTTTTTTTTTTAATTATTCAATTGAGTTTTTGGAATGAATGTTTTGCAAAAAAACTAAAAGTAAGAAGTATGACCTTGAGGAAAAAATTGAGAAAATAAAATCACTTGTGCATGGATTAATTGTAAATGAGACTTTTTGTTAGTTATTAGTCTTTTGCCGTGTATGCATATTTCTTGTTCTCATTATGAACGGCCAAATGCAATAATAGGATTGCGTAACTTGTGTTGTAGAGAGTCTTGTCTCTATTATGAGCTATATTTTTAAAGAAATGGTGTTGTGTATATGGAATTGGACTACATGTGTGTTCATAGATGTAATAGCCTATTAGAAATTCAATGGTAGAATTTTTATAAGTTTTACGAATCTCATGAAAACCCCATAAGTTTTCACAAATCGAACAATTGCATAGGTTTTAGTCTATTAGCGAAGTCAGTGTTATCATTCACTATAGTGCTACAAGTACAATTTTAATTATTTGAAACAGTTAGAAGTGTCAGAATGTGTTATGGTCTGCGTCATTAGACTTAGTTGATTATTTAGAATTTTATGGCGCAACAAGTTCATTTTCATATTTTTTGATGAAAAATATATTCGAAATTGTGTTTTTATTTTTAAGGGCACTTCGAGGTTGCGTTTTGGTAAATGAATTTCAATGTTAGATTTGTATAAATATTTAAAGTTTTACAGTATAAAGTTTATTGTGTACTTTTTTGGAATGAATAGTAACCTCGATAAAGTTTATTGTGTACAGCGTGAAATGTCCAAATTAGGTTAAAAGAATTTTATTTAGACACTTGAAAATATGTTAGTCACATATAGTTAATAGTATTATACACCTGGCACTAAGAGGAACTATTTGATGGATTGTGAATGAATTAAGGTGTGATATCATGTCACCTAAGCAAAAAACCTATTACATCCGACCAATCAAATTGTACCAAACTAAAGAGGATTTTCACCCTAGTAAAATCTTATATGGTTGAAATTCAACTAAAAATCCAAAAGTATGGTTGAAACTGAAATCCTAAACGGTTTTCTCCAAATCCTAAAGTTGACCTCTAAACCCTAATTGAATCAGTTTCTATTATTGTATTTAATCACTTAATTAACTCACTTCTACATGATATTAACCCTACAAATTTATGTTATAACATCATTATCCAACTTTTTAAATCTTTGATATTTGATTGGGTAAGGAGAAATTAGATTTGGGCTTGATAGTAATCCAAACCCTCTTGAAATCCTAAATTAAGGCCCACGAATTTGGCCACCTTGACATTACTTCTTGGCTAAGTATTACACCCCCACATGGCTAATTAGATTTACTCAAGAAGGCCCTAGAGTTTACTTGAAGTGAAGGGCTAGAAGCCACCTCATTCTTCTCCTTCCACACAGTACTTAGAGAGAAACATCTTGGGCTGATTTTTGTATACTGATTTGGGTTGTCAAGACCAATACTCAAGCTCAATCTCAGCCTTATCATCGTCCCTCACTTGTGCAAGAAGCCTTTCAGCCCATTTCACACTCATTCAATCTCCCTTTTCCACTTTTCTTAGAAAGAAAACAAGAGACTCTCTCGGACAGCTTTTTTGAGTTCTTTTGCATGCCCGTGTTAAAGTTTTTGTAAATATTTTCTCACAAAATTTCCTTCATGAAAGTTGTTCCTTTTTTAGTTTAGTTTACTTGGATATCTTATTTGTTCCATGTGAAAGTCATTTGATCGGACAAAAGTTATTTAAGAAAGATCATTCTAGGCGATAAATTGGAGAATTTGTTGTACTTTTGAGTTTTTGACGAAGCTAATGGATAGATGTTGGTTCAAAAGTTTTATGGAGTATTGTTAACATGTGTATATGATTACTGGTTGATGATTTGTTACATGATTAAAGTTTTTGTTAAAAGATTTTCTTAGATCTAGAAACTTAGAAACTAGAAAATCAGGAAAAATAGTTTTCCTTTTAAGAAAGTTTAGATCTTTTGTGGTTTAATCTTAATCCAATAGCTTGTATATTTTTATTTGAGGATCCTAAACCTCTTATATACATGTTACGATGTTAGTGTAAAGAAGTTTGGTGTTAGTTTCAAATAAATGAATTTTTGTGCAAGAGGATATACGGTTAGGCCAAAAGATTGATGTTTTTGGATAGATCCATGTTTTGGTTGATTTTGAACCATGTGATTTTGAGTTTAAAGCTTGGATCTATTTTAGGACACATTTTTAAATCATGTGATGTTTGGTTTGAAGATCATATGTTTTTAAGTCATGAATCAAGTGATTGATTAAAACTAGTTAAGAAACAAAATTCTATTTTTAGACTTAGTAGGAAAGTGAAAACTCCAAGTAATGTTTTAGTGATTTTGATGGTTTTTGTTGATGATTTAAAACATGAGTATTCTTAGAAATATGTTGTGAGTATATTAGAAGAAATTTTTGGTTTAATCATGAGTTTTAGAATTTGGAAGAATTGCAACAAAAAACAAGGAGAATAGCCTATGCATGTTTTGCCCCCTATGAGGTTTTTCATAGTTGTGTTTTGTTTCAAATTATTTTGAATTGATATTTGAGTTTAGGATAAAATTTACATTTTTGAAGTTATAGTTATGATGCAAAATCCTTAAATTAGGGATAAAATAATCATTTTCCAAAATGTAGATAGTAAAATAGTAATTTTACTCGAAGTTAGTATTTTCTTTTTTTTTATGTTTCTAATTGTTCATGATTAAATTTTTAACTTGAGTGTTTCATAGAAATGAGAAGATCGAAATAAGTTAGCTTTTAACTTACTATCCATTTACTATATATGTTTGATAAGTAAAGTAACTACAAGTTATGTATGTATGTTATCATATATGCCATGCCATACCATATTATTAAATATTCATCTGCTACACATGATTTATTCTGTCATGAAATATTTATCTGTTACATAATATATTATGTTACATATTGTTATATGTTGCAAGTATGTCATGTTACATTATGCCATATGTTACATGTATGCCATGTCATGAAATATTATATGTTACATTTATGCCAAGTTATAAAATGTTGCCTGTTATATATTATGTCATGCTATGAAATATTTCTATCTCAACTACGTCATGTCTTTCAACTTATGTTCATGTCATGTATGCTATGCTAGAGCTTCTATCCTTTCGTATTCATGTCACATTTCATCTTGAATATAGTTTGCATATTTTGAGAACAATCATGTCAAGTTATTCATGTCAATCATGACTATAAGTGCTAGGATGGGGTAATATCCTAATGGAGTTCCTTTGTTCAAGCTAGAGTGTTTAAATTAGTGTTAAATTTCCTAAACTGATGAAGTACGGTTAACAAGTTGTAAATGAAGCCTAAGTAACTAGTCACTGGAGTAAACCAAGCACTAACGCTGATGAAGCCCTATTTCATTTCATGTGTGTCTACAACAATTATAGCACAAACAATTCGTATGGCATATGAAGTATGTATTCCACAGCAATTATGGCACACAAAATACGTGTTCGACATCAATTGTAGCATGTATAATATGTGTATTCTATAACAATTGTGGCACACGTGTTAACACACTCACATCTACTGCAGATACATGTGTTGTGATGCAATAATTGGCAGGGACACATGGCTCAAGGGGGCCAATGTAACACCCATATGGTCACGTTTATTAAGTTAATAAACAAGACTCCAAGTTCATGTATTTCACGTTCATGCTCAAGTTCATATTATGTTCAATCTTACATTTATGTTATGTTCAAGTTCACATTCATATCAAGTCAAGTCTCGGATCAAGTTCATGTCATGTTAAGTCAAGTCCAGCTTACGTTTCAGTTCAAGGTATGTCAGTTATGCTATGTTATATGTGAAGTTGTGCAATGCTTACTTATGACTTTGAATATGCATTCATATTTTTATTGCCATGCATGCATCGTTAACCCATATGAAAGCTTTCTATTAATTTGCTAAGATTTGTAATTAAATCTTATTGTGTTAGTCACAACTTCCATTCCCCCCGCTCTCCGAGAATGGTAGATCTTGTCTCAAGATCTGAAGGATAACCGGAAATCGATAATAGTATAGTAGTTACCTTGGTTTACTACTTATACTTATGGAGTTGAGTCTCCAGCACATTTATGATCATAATCATTTTGGACTAGTGTTGTGATTTTAGTTGTTCAATATGTCATTATATATAAAGTATGTTTTAAGTATTTGAGATATTTTTAGTTTAGTGCACAGTATTGTTCAAGAAAAACATTATCTGTTGAGAATATTACATAATATTAAATACATGTTATATGTCATGAATAGGGATAGGAAACCTTGTGTTGCATGTCTCTACGCTTTAAATGTTTGTCTAATCCTAAGTAGGATTTGGGGGTGTTATAGTAGATGTAGGCCTTTTGTATGCATAAGTTACTAAAAGCTACTGCCTTTATGGCTGGTCCTCTTCTTCACAAATGTTCTATTGGATCAAGTGCCAATAATGTTTTCTATTATTTACTTTATTCCAATAAACTCCAATGCATACATGATTTTGCACTCACATATTAGGAGAAACGGAAAGTAAAACACTTTTTGTTCACGAAATCTATTGCCCTTTTAAATTTATTTAGGTTTGGGTTTATTTTGATTCTGAGTCCTATTCATTATGCTAGTTCAAATGCATTGATCCTACTCCTAGATTTGGACTTGCTTGAGGATGGATAGAAGGTTCAAATTTATTTAGGTTTGGGTTTATTTTGATTTTGAGTCCTATTCATTCTGCTAATTCAAATTCTTGGATCCTTCTCTTGGATTTTTGGACTTGCATGAGGATGGATAGATGGTTCAAACTTATTTAGGTTTGGGTTTATTTTGAATCTGAGTCTTATTCATTATGCTAGTTCAAATGCATTGGTTCGGCTCTTGGATTTGGTCTTGCATGAGGATGGATAAAAGGTGCAAATTTATTTAGGTTTGGGTTTACTTTGTGTTAGGGGGATTTTTTTTCCTGGGGCCCAAGGCTCAAGGATATAGGCCTAAACCAGAGGTGCCCAAGCAACCCAGACGAGTCCTGGCCCAAGAAGGCCCTTTGAACCCTAGAGGAGGAAGTTTGGCAAGTGGCCTATATGGAGTAGAAGAACTATGATCCTTTGGCAATGAGCGAAGAGGAGAGGGGCGACTTGAGATGCCACACCCACCATATCTAGACGGGACAGAAGCTGCACCACATTAAATGTTTCTCCAGAAAGTCACACCACATTAAATGGGCATGACTAAAGAATGATAGGGGATATGACACTTTGGCAATAGGGCATGGACCTTTGATCCAAATGCAGGTATAAAAACAACCCCCAGACATCGAAAAGGGGGTTGGACTTTCTAAACTCCGCTCACTACTACCTCCCCCAATCCCTTTACCTGAAGCATTATTGACTTAGACATTAGAGGCTTCCCCCAGCTGCCACCCTGGTCACCGGACTCTAGAGTTTTCTTTGTGTTTGCCCAAGATTGAAGACCCGAGTTACTGAGGGCCCAGCCCAAAAGCCTACAAAATACGACATCAACACTTTGATTCTAAATCCTATTTAAATGCCTATCGGGATGCTCCTGGATTTGAACAGCTTGCATGAGGATGGATAAAATGATCAAATCTAGGATTTACCCTTAGATGAAAAATGTAATTATTGGATCTTCCTTCTTCTTATTATATATATTTTAAATGACAAAGGTATTTTTTTCCTTGTAATTTTCTGAACTTTGTTATGCCCTACAATTGGACCATTTGATGCAGTGTTTCCACTTGAATGTTCCATGTAGGCATTATTGCATTGATCCTTCCAGAGCACTATTATAGGTAGGCTTTATACATTCTAGTTCTACTATACACCAATTGGTGTTGGCTGATTTACTATGTCTCCATGAAGATGGGTTTGTTAAAATTGTAGTTATTGTGTTTTTTGTTTAACTTGTTTTTGAAGTGTTTTGGTCTATGCTTGAGTTTTAGGCATTTTATTTATTGTCTATGGTAATTTAGTATTTGTTAACATGATTTTTGATGTCCTGATTCATTTATGAATTCTAATTACTTTTGTTATTTGTTCCACAGTTACATATCAATTCAAGCTTCATTCATTAGATTGCATGAAGCATGAATCTGGTTGTATTCCTCTTCATACATGGACAAATCCATAGCAACCAAGACTTGCAAATTTGGTGACTAGATTACCAATGATTATCCTATGCTTCAAAAATAGAGAAGGAAGACCTGAATGCTTCAAAAATAGGAGCACTAGGTCGATCTTTAGCTTGAGGACTGAAAAATCAGATCCTCCAACTAGTTGCAAACTTAGAATATAATGTAATTGCTTTATGCATTGTAATATAATGTAATTGCTTAGAATATAAAGCAAGTACTATGTTGAATTGCTTTATGGATTGTAATATAATGTAACATGTGTAATGTTTTTTATGTATTTTGTTTCAATACTATTATTTTATTTTGTAACAAACTAATTCTAATGATCTTTACTCATAGGAAGATCTTTTTGTTCACTAATACTTATTTGCAGCAATAAATATCACCGAAAATACATATTTGCTACCAACAAATTTGGTTCAAAGCCAACACAAGGGGAAATTGGTTATCCCAAATAATTATTTGTAGCTATTTATGTCATTGCTAATACTTATTTGCAACAATAAAATCGCAGTAAATACTTAATGCGACAACAACCAGAACATCATAATATTTGTGGTGACTAGACTCGCCACAAAAATCAATTATTTGCAGCCAATTATGAAGCGACGTAATAGATAGCTTTGAGATGCAATATTACCATCCCCTAGTGGTGAAAATTAATGGATGCAAATTGCTTTTTGCAGCACATCTAGTACTGTTGCGACGACTTAGAGTGATGCAAAAAGCCATAATTCTTATAGTAATTATATATGTTCTTGCTAAACTAAATCAATTCTTTTACTCATCACCCATACACCATACATTTGATAAGGGAAACAAATATATATAATGTGTGGTGTATGGATGATGAATATAATTTTTCATAAATTATAATCATAATCAATCCTATTGTTAGAGACCAACCGTGGTTTATATATGGGGAGTTTAAAAATTGTACCTTAAAATCAAAATAATTACTAGGTGGTCATAGATTACGAACACATATTATTCTCGTTTTATCACAAGGTGTTATATCATTAAAAAATTCAATACTTATTGTAAACTCTTTTAATGGCATGACATTTTTTTTTTAAAATAAAAGGATTTTCATATTTTCAACAAGTGTTATGGCCTTTAGCCATTACAAAAGACACAATACAAGGACCTAAATAGCCTATATCAAAAGTTTCTTAACTCAAAGACACTGCTTTTTTGGCTAACTGATGTGCTATTTTGTTAGCTTCTCTTTTCACATGTTGGATCTTCCAACTTGTACCTAGCAATGTGGCCTTAGTATCCTCCACCAAACAACTTAGTGTCCCATTTTGTTTTGTGCATTGTCTCATAGCATTTACTACTTGGCTTGAGTCACCTTCGAAAATGACATTCTACAGTTTTAGTTCCTTACACATTCTTGCTGCTATGAATAGATCCCTAGCTTCTGCAATGTCTAACTTTAAGCAAAAGTTAATTGGTTGCATTAAGGTAGCCAAGACTTCAACTTCACTACCTCAGATGACCACTCCCACTCTAATTCTGTATTCTTCCTCTCTAACAACTATATCGCAGTTAAGTTTTAGGCACATGTATTTGGTGGTGCAATCCATTGTGCATTAACTTGATGCTGTATCCTCCTATGCTTGCCTTCTTCTTGATCTTGTGCTTGCTTGAAATCATGTTGTGCTTGCTTAGCATTATTAATCAGTGCCGTTGTATAGGGGTGTAACCGGTCCGGTTTGGTCCGGTTTTGTACAAAATCTAGGACCAAACCGGTAGGCACCGGTTTTGCATTTTTCAAAATCGATTACGCACCGATTTTCCTCCTAAACCTGTATTTCGATTTTATCGAATTCCGATCCGATTTTCCGATTTTAATAAAATACAAATTTTTTATAAAAATTCTGTTTAAAAGAAAAAACTGATTTAAAAAATTCTGTTTACCATTTACAAAAATCTGCTTTGCAAAAAAAAAATCTGCTATGTAAAAAAATTCTGTTATCAAAAATCTGGTTTATAAAAAAAAAAAAATCTGCTATAATCCTATATTAGACGATTAGTATTAGTATATATATATATATATATATCAATATTAGTTATAGCTATATAATATATTAGACAATATAATAGTATTAATATTAGACTATTAGTATAGCTATATGTTAGTGTTAGTTTTGATGATTTAATATAACTATATTAGTATGAGTATAACTATAATCTATATTAGAATATTAGTATTAGTATATATGTGATTATTTTTTATGTGATTAAAAATTATATATAATATAAAATATATTATATATAATATTAATATATAAATAGTACCGGTCTGGTCCAAAACTAACCGAAACCGAAACCGGACCGATTCTGGCCGGTTTTTCATTTATGGAAACCGGTTCCGGACCGAACCAGTCCAAAACCGGCACAACCGGTCCGGTCTGGTTTGGTCCGGGCCGGTTTTCTAGTTTGCCGGTTTTTTCTTACACCCCTACCGTTGTAGATGATAAAGTCCCTTAAAAAATCCATTGATTTCCTTATGATTTGTTCTGTGAATCATGTGAAGGAAAATAGAACCAAAATCTTCATCTCTAATGGAAGCTTTTTGTATTTTCTTGCTTCCCAACCCCCAAAGATCTTGTGTGGATGGGCATGACTAAAGAATATAAGCAAGTGTTTCAGTTTTATTTTGACAGATAGGACACGATGGGTCTATTGTAACCTTTCTTTTGTGTAAATTCTATTTTGTTGGTAAAGCACCATTTATTGCACGCCACATAAACACTTTGACAAAAGTTTTTGTTTTCAGTTACTATATTTGTTTCCATAGTCATCTGCCATCCCTTTTATTTGATTATCCCCCTATTTGTGATGTACATGTGATATGTACTTTTCACCAACAATTCTCCATTTAGTGTGGCTCTCTGTATCAAATTTATCTTCATTATCATTATGTGACATAAGTATCTTGAAAATCTCTTTAACCTCTTTCTATTTGAACACTTTTTTAAGTAATTACATGACAGTTTTTGGCTGGTTAGGTGCACCAAATCATTTATATTGTAGGAGTATTATTGGATCATTTTCCTAAAATTAACTGTTTATATATTGTTAGGTCTTTTTCATAATCATTCCTGTTTAAAAAAATAAAAATAAACATGGCCTATCAAATCTAATATGTCCGGATAGTTGTAATATATGAACGAAAAAATCTACACAACCTCCCAACACCCCAACATCTTACCTTTTTTCAATTTTTTTCAATTTTTTTAATATTTTTTTTGAATTTATTCTTTTTAAATTAATTTAATTATTTTATTTATTATTTATATATTAAATATTTAATAAAAAATAAAATAATAAAAATTAAAAAAAAATGAGGTATTGGAGTGTTGCGAGATTGTGTAGCAAAACCCTATATGAACATCTCGCTCGGGTCACTGTCTAAAAGGGTGTTTCCGTCTTTAAGAAGTGGATAAAACTTTAAACTTCAATTCAGATAATTAGGGAACAAACAAAAAAACAAAAAACAAAAAAGACAAAAGAAACAACTGTGCTTTATGAGCGACAGCGGGCCCCGTACGGTGCAGGGTCACGATGTCCGGAAAGTGAAACAAACACGATTTTTGTAAGATGGCCTGCTTTGATGACGTGGCACCTGGATGCTTGATATACCTGTCAGAGGTGGATTCGTCAGAGTTTTTATTTTTAAATTTTTTTGGGTAAAGTATCAGAGTTTTGATTCACATGTCTCACGTTCCTCTGGCTCATGCACATAGGTTGTGGGTCCCTGGGAAGCAAAGGTGGGGCGATGCAGACAAAGTCGAATGTTGAAGTTGGGTTGTCAATGTCGGACGTGTTAATGGTACCGACATTTGCTCTAGATTTCTTTTTCCTTTTTAAAAAATTACATTTACGTCTTTAAATAGTTTAAAATTATCACTTGATCGTTTTAATTCGGCTATAAATTATAATTTCAAGAAATCTATTTATTATTAAGTTTTTTTATTATCTTTTTATCATCTCATAATATTATATTAAATAATAAATTTATAAATAAAATATAAAAAATAATTTTTAATAATTTAATATCATATTAAATAATAAATTTATAAATAAAATATATTTATACGTTTGCAATAGATGCAATTCCGTGATAAAGTACATTTGCAACGAAAGTAATTTGTTGTTATAGTACATTTGCAAATGTATAAATATTTCGTTAGTAAAAGATCAATTACAACGGTTGCCTTTATCACATATATGGACAATAAGAACGAGAATATTTGTACTTGCGATGAAAAAAATCTCATTGTTAAAAGTCTATATTTGCAACCGAAAAAATTTGGTGTAAACATTCACCGACGCGGCCATTTTAAAAATATGACAATGAATACTATTCATTGCAAATAGTAAGTGGCAACAAAAATACCACTTTTTATAACGAAATATATTTCTTACAAAAATCCTGTCCTATTCAGTGATGTTACAAAGGTGTGTGGTATATTTTGATGGTTATGGTCAGATCGAAATGAAACGACAATCAAACTATTGCTTTTACAATAATTTTAATTGTTATTATTATTATTTTTGGGTCAACTCAGAAATATTTTATTTGAGCTATGTGACAAGGGCCGGCCAAGTAGTTTAACAATCTCGCGTTCCTCTCAAAAAAATAAATCCGGTAGCTAATCGTAGTTCTTTATTTTTGAAAAGAAGAACCTCAATTCATATTCAACTTAACGCATTGAAGCTTGGATACACGAGGGGATTCCCTCCAATACAATGCTCTCCTCAGAGAGTTTAAGTGCATCTTTTGCTAGCAAATGAGCTATAACATTACAGGACCTTGGGACAAACTGCACAGAACACTGTACCATCGACTTAATCTTGTGCCTAATGTCTTGGATGATCATGCCTCCTGAGTTCCACTTCACTAAGTCACAGTTAATGTCATCCACCACTACCTTAGCATCTCCCTCTAGAATAACTCTATTTATATGTAACTATTGGCACAGAGAGATTGCTTTAAGAGCTCCTAGTGCCTCTGCTAATACAGGATCTGGAAATGAGGCCCTTTGACATCTGAGTGTAGCCACAACCTTGCCCCTCCAATCTCTAATGATCACTCCTATGCCTATTCTGCATTTGGCCCTGTCCATCGAGGCATCCCAGTTGGCCTTGTGAAATTGATCAGGAGGAGCACACCAGTAGGACTGAACCTGGTTTGCAGCTGCTCTTCCTGCCCCTACTTACTGGTTTGCCTCTCTATAATCAATAACTTTCTGGTTGGCAGCCCTTACAAGTGCATTGGGGTCCAAGAACTCTCCATCAAACACATAAATGTTTCTTCTCCTCCACAGCATGTATGCAATTTCAGCAAAGACTGCAAAGCTGTGCTCATCTAATCCATCGAGCAGCTCTATAACCAACTCCTTAAATGGAATGTCCACCACCTTTAGCTTTTGTAAACAGTTTGGATTGAATCCCCACACATCTTGGGCATAACAGCAGGACCAAAGTGCATGAGTAGTAGTTTCTGTTTCAGAAATACAGATTGGACACAAAGGGGATAAAGCAATTTTCCTCTTCACTAGTTGCTGTTTTGTAGGCAGTGAGTCATGACAGGCTCTCCATAAGAGCATGCGTGTGGCACTTGGTACCTTTAATTTCCAGAGTCTAGTCCATAAGTCACTCTTCTGTCCTAATTGAGAGGACTGTCCTTTATGTTCTGCTGCCATTTCTCCTGCCAGGTAGTAAGCACTCCTAACCGAGAATTTACCATCACTAGTACACCTCCATATCAGCTTGTCTTGAGCATTACACACACTAATAGGAATTCTACTCACCAGCACCACTTCCTCCTCCGTGAAGACCTTTTTAAGAGTTTCCATATTCCATTCCCTTGATGCTGGGTCAATTAGTGCAGACACCCTACTAGAAGCATATTCATCTTGTAGAGGGGACTGAACTTTGTAGGAAGAGGGTCTCGGGATCCACTTGTCTGCCCAAATATACACTGAATCACCATTTCCTATTCTCCATGTAAGGCCCTCTTGCAGGACTGGTCTAGCCTCCATGAAGCTTCTCCATAGGAAGGAGGCATTACTCCCCACCTTGGCCTTTAGGAAATCTGTCCTGAAGAAGTACTTAGCTTTAAGTACTCTTGCTGCTAGGGAAGAGGGATGTTGTATGATCCTCCATCCCTGCTTTGCTAGTAGAGCCAGGTTAAACTCTTCAAAGTCCCTATAACCTAGCCCTCCTTCCTTTTTTGATTTTCCCATTTGTTTCCATGGGATCCATTGAGTCTTGGTCTTTTCTTCTCTGCTGCCCCACCAGAACTTTTTCATTAGCTTGTTTATTGCATTTAGCACTGCCCTTGGGAGTTTGAAGATGCTCATGCAATAAGTTGGAATTGCCTGGACTATAGACTTCATCAGAACCTCCTTGCCTACCTGTGAAAGGAATTTAACCTTCCAGTTGTTCATTCTGTTTCTTATGGACTCCAGGATAGGTCTGAAAGCTGCCACTTTGTGCCTTCCTACGTATGAAGGGAGGCCTAGGTATTTCTCATATGTTCTTGCTTCACTCAGACTAGCTCCTGCCAGTATAGCTTCCTTGGTTTCAGTACGTGTGTTCTTGCTGAAAAACAGTGCAGTTTTCTCCATGTTTAATCTCTGACCAGATGCAATTTCATACTGGTTTAGTATGCTGTACAGCCTGCTCCATTCCAGTGGATTTGCTTTGCAGAAGAGTAAATTATCATCTGCAAAAAAGAGGTGGTTAACCAATAAAGTGCCTCGAGCAAAAGGAAACCCAGAGATAAATCCTTTTTCCTCAGCATTGTTTAGCATCCTGCCAAGTACCTCTGAACAAAGAATAAAAAGATAAGGGGATAGAGGATCCCCTTGTCTTAATCCTCGTGAAGGATGAAAAGGTTTCTGAGGAATTCTGTTCACCATCAAAGAGTAACTCACTGTTTCCACACAGGTCTTGATCAGACCAATCCATCTGTCATCAAACCCAAAGCTCTTCAAAGCCGCTGCCAAGAAATCCCACTCAATACGGTCATATGCCTTGCTCATGTCCAGCTTGACTGCCATGTACCCTTCTTTCTTACCCCTCATTCTATGTTGCATAGAGTGCATAGCCTCATATGCTACAACAATGTTATCTGAGATTAATCTACCCGGCACAAAGGCACTTTGAGAGGGTGAGACGAGCAAAGGGAGTATCCTTTTCAGCCTGTTTGCCAGCACTTTAGACACAACTTTATAAAGCACATTGCACAAGCTTATAGGTCTGTATTCAGAGACAAGAGCTGGCTTTTTCTTCTTTGGGATTAGGACTATATAAGTTTCATTAAGCCTGCCCACCCCTCTTTCACCAGACAGCACCTCTTTAACTGCCATATATACTGCAGGCCCCACACACATCCAGTGATCTTGGTAAAAACCTGCTGAAAAGCCATCAGGGCCTGGTGCACTCATCGGATCCATTTCAAAAACAGCTTGTTTCACCTCATCAAAGCTACATTCCTTCACTAGCTGCCTGTTCATATCTATGGTTACTCCTGGTTCAATGTCCCTCAAAACTTCCTCAATGTTTCGAGGGTTTGAGGACTCAAACAAGTTCTGATAGTATTCTTGGAACAAAGAACTGATCTCCTATTGATTTCTAGCAACCTGTCCAGTTTCATTTCCAACCACCCTTATTGCATTCCATTGTCTCCTTTGAGTAGCACACTTGTGAAAGTATTTAGAGTTTCTATCCCCTTTTCTTAACCAAAGCTGTTTAGACCTTTGTCTCCATCTAACTTCCTCTTCCTTCAGCAAGTCATCTATCTCTCCCTGCAGCCTTTTTATCTCATCATTTAATTCTCCCTTATTAGCATCTAGAACCTCTTGTAATATGCTTCTTTTTTGCTGTAAAATTCTCTTCTTTCTCCCTCCCAAAGATTTTGCCCAATCCTGTAATTTGTTTTTGCACTTGATTAGGCTATTCTGGATCCTATGGATAGGATTATCGCCTCTCATACTAGATTCCCAGGTATTTTTTACTACTTCCTTACACTCTTCTATTTTTGACCAGCTAGCTTCATAACGGAAGATCTTGCTACCTCTGCTACTTAAGTCATCCTCACTCATGCAGGAAACTAATAAAGGGGAGTGGTCAGATTGAAGAACTGGAAGTACCTGCACTCTTGTCTGGTGGAAGGACAGATGCCATTGGTGGTTGCCAAAAGCACGATCCAATCTTTCTTTAATGAAAGCATTCCCTTCCCTTTTATTGCTCCAAGTGAATTTTGATCCTTCATAGCCTAAATCACTGAGCTCACACTCATCAAGAGCTTCTCTAAAGTATTCCATTTGAGAGAAAGTCCTGTTACCTCCACCATGCTGCTCCTCATTGGTGAGCAGTTCATTGAAGTCGCCACAGCATAGCCAAGCCATCTGACCCTCTGGTTTAAGCCTTCTGAGCAAGTTCCAGCTTAATTTCCTTTTCTCCACCACAGGATTTCCATAAAAGCCTGTCACCATAACCTTTTGTCCTCCCTCATTCTGACTTACTAGCAGAGAAATGTCACTCTGGGAATAAGAGTAAAGATCCACTTGCATCTCAGCTTTCCATATCATTGCTAACCCCCCACTTCTCCCTACACTGTCCACAACAAAACTTTCATCAAAACCCACCTTGTTTCTCACACCCTCCACTCTATCCCTCCTGCATTTTGTTTCTGACAGGAAGACTATTCTTGGGCCCTTCTCCTTCACCAAAAGGTGAAGTTCTCGAACTGTCCGAGGGTTCCCAAGCCCTCAGCAGTTCCGGCTTAAGATGATCATAGTGGTTGGCAGGGCTGCGGAGCAGCCACTGCCATAGGAAAATCTTCATCCTCTTCATCCCTTAAAGACAGTTTGTTTCTTTTGGCCAATTCACCATTCGATAAATCCTGTGCTTTTCTTTTGCATTTCTGGCTTTGTTTGGACATGTCATGACCAGCCACTGAGTTTTGATTAGTTGAGGGGATCCTAAACTCACGTGCTCTTCTTTTCCAACTATTCCCTTTACGTGGTCCCTTCTTTCCTACTTTAGCCTCCTCCACTACAGCTGGGCCCATCTGTACAATAGGTGCTTCTAACAGAATTGTTCGCGTGCCTCCCCCACTTTCCTTATGTGTGCCTGTCTCCTCAGCATGCACCACTGATTCCACTAGCCTGACAACTTTATTCCTTGCACTAAAAGTTGCATTTTCCCCATCCCCGTGTAATGAGCCAATCGTAGTTCTGCTTCTTAAAGATAAAACGATAAACATATTTAGTTTTTAAAAATATTTTATATAATTACATTTTAAAATAAAAATATTTTTATAAAATATCTTATAAAAATAACTTAACTTATAAAAATATTCTTATTTTAAAATATATATTATTAAATATATCATGAAATATACGCTATAATTGCTCTATTGGAGACTAGCCAGCCATTATGTTAATCACGTGTTCAGTACTCGAACCACGGCTAGATTCGATTTGATAGTAAGATGAGAATTTTAAATTTTAAAATAAAATATTAAAATATTATATTTTAATGTTATTATTATTTTGAGATTTGAAAAAATTAAGAAAAAATTAAATTATTTATTATATTTTATATGAAGATTTGAGAAAATTGTAATAATGAGGAGACCCGCCCACGAGTTGTATGTCACCCCCTACAATATTCTATGCTTCGAAATGAGAAAGGAATGTGGGACTAGTCTCAACTGTCTCTATAGATCGAGGCTATCTCTAATTAATTTAATTTATCTCATCTTATCATTATAATTTTTTTAAATTTTTACACAAAATATAAGAAACTTCAATTTTTTCCAATCCTAACACAATTTATACAAATTTTGAAATAATAATAATATTAAAAAATAATATTATAATAATATTTAATTTAATTTTCTTCTAAAATCATCTCATCTCATCTCACTATCCAAACTTCACATAAAATTATCTCATCTCATCTCACTTTTCAAATGAGTTATAAATCTTTGTATCTTTAAGCTTATTTGGAAATAAAGTAATGCTACATACAGTCGTGGAGTACGAAGCACTGTGCAGTTATTTTAAAAAGAATTATATCTATTATTAAAAAATTAAATTATTTTCATGTAGGTCTGGTATTTATTCACTTTTTTTTTAAGTGATTATGTGACGATTGCACACTCACGATTGCAACTATCATTTCTCTTGAAAATATATCTCATTCTAAAACTCTTATCTCATCTTATTTTATATTCTTACTAAACATAATCTAAATATAAAATTTTCAAACTAATCATTACAATATTTTTAAACTAATTATTACAATTTTTCCAAACTTTCAAATAAAAAATAAAAATAATTCAATTTTTTCAATTCCCCAAACAAAAATAATATTTTAGCAATATTTTAACTTTATAATATTTTTTATTCAATTTTTTTCTATCTCCTTTTACAAAAAAAAAAATATTTAATTCAAACTATCTCAATATTATCTATAAACTATTTTACTATTATTGATAAGGTTTTAATCATCTCAGTTCTCAAAAAAGTCTCAATTTTTGTTGTCGAATGTGTCAGACTAGAAGCTCCAGTCCAATTCGAGACAGCTCTTTTAAGTTTGGTACAACTTGGTATGGCATTCCGTGATCCAAGTCCACACTTTCATGCATGCAAATCTAATTCAATAAAATTTATACTATTTTCGATGTGTTTCACCATCACCAATGCATGACCACCTGCAACCAAAGAGTAAGACAGCTTGGAGGTTCGTTGAAAGGCCTCCGATGCCTAAATCAATGATAAAAAATATTCTCTTAAATCCCAACGAATCAGATGCCCATTACATACCTAGGTTCTTCCCTTATATAGGGAGTCCATGAAATGTTATGTTATTGTGTGACGATGGACTCATCCTCTATTTGTAATTCAAACCAGGAGATGATGGGTTCATCTCATCCTTAATTCAAATGGTAACTGCTTCTATCAATTATTAATTTTAGATGGTTATCTCATTGGTATTGGAAATGGGTCGGACCTCCCAAAACCAATCAGAGCTTGTACAATGTGGTGGGCTATAGGCCTGGCTAACGGCCCAAATCCACTTGGGCCTCCTTAGACATTATGTCCCCTCCAGTTATCCTGCAAAGTCTCATTACACGTAGTGTGATTGGACTTAAAATTACCCTGTCGTTTCATAATCCAAACCAAAGTGTCAGGGCGTTGTTTTGTGGATCAAGTATTGCCAGGGCTTCGTTCCATGTTTGCAACTTTTTGTACCCCAACCGTCACTCCTATTTAAGGTTTTTCGGACCCATATTCTCACTCTTATTCTTTTTCGAGTTCTTTTCCATTCTTGGGTTCTTACTTCCCTTTTGAATGGTTTGTTTGCATTGTTCCTCTTCTACAAACTTCAAGTCTTCTTCAATGGCTTCCTCATCTAAGGGCAAGGGTTTGGCCTCCTCAAGTGGGGGTGGTTCTGCGCAACCTCACGATTCTCCTCCGCATGCTGAAAGTGCTCCTATAAATCCTAGCGGAAAGGCTATACCATCAATCTTGGAGAGTCATTAATGGTCTTCAAACATTTCTTCTTGCGAGTTGGAGAATGCAAGAAACAACTTTAACATTCTCGACTCAGTGCTTATGAGGGCACCTTCTCCAAACCAGAGGGTCGTGGATGCATAGGTATTGTTGTTTCCCTTGCTCTTTACCTTGCTATGTTTGCCATGAGGATTTGATTGCCCTTTGTGCGGCCAGTCTGTGATGTGTTAAATATCCTAGGACTTGCCCCATCCCAACTAATGCCAAATGCTTGGAGAATCTTGATGGCTTGCTGTGTTTTGTGGCCAAGGGTATTGGAGCCCATAGGTGACACATATCCTGATCTAACAGCCCATGAATTCTTGTCGCTCCATGGGTTCAGGCATTTGGAAGGTAACTTTTGCAGTTTTAGGTCGCATAGTTAATTAGTCGAGTTGGAACATAAATACTCCCATGCCAAAGATTGAAAAAATAAATTTTTCTTTGTTTATGGACGGGATAGGAATTTCCCACGAATGAAATTCCTAATTGAGAGTTCCCTCTCAGGACTTGTTGGGACCCTGTTCCTGATAAAAGCGATTTTGAAGTCATCATTTCTCCTCGTGAAGAGGTCTGCATAAAACTGGAAACAACCTGGGTTAACAATCATCCCAAGTCATGTTTCTCATCTATTATTTTGACTTCCAGTAATATTGAAAGGTTTCTCATGGTGCCTAGCCTTGCACATGTATTGGGTTGTGTGCGTTTTTGGGTGCCCCCTTGCAGGCGGGTGATTTGAAGAGGAAGTCCTAACCTAGTGCTAGTGGGAAAAAGAAGAGGAAGAGCAAGAAAGCTCGTATTTCACCTTGTTCAAACGAGTCTAGTTTGATGAGACGCAGTTCCTCGATCCCTCCTCTGGCGAGTAATGGTGTTAAGTTAGTTGTTCCTCAGGAGCAACCAAGCAAACCGACCACCTTTGTGCCTCCACCAATCTTTTTATCCTGATGATGTGATGGCTATGGCCGAGGAAGATATTAAAGCTGTGATTGTCGAGTAAGTTGCTGCTAAAATCTTCGCATCTTCACCGAGGGTCATAGTGACAAGGTCGCTCAGTCCTTGGTTGCACTGACTAGTATCGTGTATCAGGAAGGCGACGATGACCATTTATAGGAGGACGATGACATTGCCTTTTTTAACCTTAATCTGTTTATGGTGCCTTCATCCACACATGTAACATTCCCATCTTTTGATGTTCCCGTGGGGTCTCCTCAAGTTGAACATGAAGAGGAAATAATAGCAGTGTTTGGTTCACCTCTTGCTTCTATTGTCTTCGGTGGAATCACTCCCAATTTGCCTTTTACTTTCCTAGCCGTATCTTTTGCAAGCGGGAGTAGGGGTCTCAATTCCTTCTTCGCCCTTCAGTATTTCTCCCGCTTTTGGGTTCACATAACGATGTACTGAACATCATTTCTTCCTCTATTCCTCCAAAGTCCACTGAGGAAGCTTCTACTCGAGGGGGTTTTGCTAACATTTCCCTCATGATTCTTGATTCAAGAAGTTCTCTTGTCTCTCATCCATCAAATTCCTCACCTCCCCATGTGCTCATCACGAGGAGGCTTTCCAATTTGAGATTCAACATAGTAGGAAAATCTTTTCACTGGTAATTTTCCTTGTGCTTGTACTTTGCGAGCATGAGTATTTTTTTGAAAACTAAAGATTCTTCTCCCTTCTTTTAGGGAGTTGATCGTCTGGCTACTGATCTGGTGGAAGATCGTTTACAATTAGAAGAAGAGAACCAATCCATGCTATCCTTCATCGGTCAAACTCACAATGTTGTTCATGCAGCTCGTGCCGAGAAGGACCAAATAGCCTGTGAGTTGGCTCGAATAGAGGCTTATTCGCTTGCCGCCGAGGGTAATTTGGCTTCTCTTTGCACCCAAGTTGACTCACTTTGGGGAGAGTTGGCGAGTTCTATAGCGGATGCTGATCATTACTACCAAGAAGTGCTGGCGATCAGGAGAGATTGAGAAGATTTTGCCATTCATCTAAGTCAGGCGGAGGTAGCTGTGAAAGAGCGAGATAATTTGGTTGCTCTAGTAGAAGCAATTGTAAAAGAACAAGACAACTTGGCCATTCAAATAGAAGCCATTGTAAAGAACGAGATGACCTGGCTGTTCGGTTAGAAATTGCCTTAAAAGAATGCAATGACTTGGTCGTTCGGGCAGAAATTGCTTTAAAAGAGTGAGATGATTTGGCTATTGGTTTTGATTAGGCAAAGGCAGAGCTTGAAGAGTTAAAGAAAACCAAGTCTGATTATGCCTTTTGCCCGGTTTCTCTCAAAGATGGGTAGCGAGAACTAAGCAGAAAGCTGAGCATAGCGGTTGGGGAGAAAATCCAAGTTGAGAAGGAACTAACTGAGGTGAAGAGCCATCTTAAAGATAGTGACTGCTAGTATCTTCAACTGAGTGAGGTTGTTGAGAATACCAAAAAAAATTGGTCCTTTCAGAGAGGAAGGTGACAGAGCTAAATGTTGCTGTAGGGAATTCCCAGCATGAACTTGTCGGGTCCTTCCTCAACTGGCGGAAGCCCCTTATGTTTGAATACAGGCTTGGGGCCTAGGCTTTAAACTCAGGATCAAACAGCTCTGTGAACTTCTTCGAGATCCTCAGGTGGAACTGTGTACCTTGGATTGGAAGTCTCTTAAAGCCAGTGCTGCTGCTCATCACATACTTGATTCTTTCAATTGGGAAGTTATGCCAAATGCTTTTCCTCCTCCCCACCCGACCTGAAGACTATTTATAAACATGCTTCATGTTTTGTAATCCATGATGGGACGATTTGCACTTTATGACATGTTTTGATCATGCTTGATGCAATGTTATCACTTTCCTCTTTCTTTCTTTTTTTTTTTTTTTTTTTTTTTGTTTCTTAAGGTTCGCAATCTGTTCATGCCTCACATTCAAATCATTATGTGATATACCTGATCATTCTCGACTGCAATTTGTTCACCTTCATTTTAGTAGAACGGCGAGAGGAGTGGTTGAAGAATCTCTTGATTGCTTGACTCTTTGGTGAGAATGTGTAACAGGAGATCCCTCGACCGTTTTTACCTTTATGGTTAGTGCGAGAGTTCCTCGACCACGTCGTCTTGGCGAGGAAAGTGTGTCGGTAGAATCCCTCGACCGCTCAACTATTTGGTGAGAAGGTATTAACAGGAGATCCCTCGACCGTTTTTACCTTTAAGGTTAGTGGAAAAGTTCCTCGACCCCGTCACCTTATCGAGAAGAGTGTGGCAGGAGAATCCCTCGATCGCTCGACTCTTTGGCGAGAAGGTGTAACAGGAGATCCCTCGACCGTTTTTACCTTTAAGGTTAGTGAGAGAGTTCCTCGACCACGTTTGTGATGCCCCAGATTTTCATTTGGGATCGGATGGACATCAGAAGCATCGGGACATGCAGCACAAGGTTACCTGCCCCTGTTTATGACGTATAAGATGCAATGTTCCTAACATGCATATAGCATTATGCAATATTCGTAGCAGATAATTTTTTTTTTTGAGATATACTATGCACCAAACTTATAATATCCTAAATAGTTAAATTGTAATTCAAGCATACTTAACAAACTAAACATTCACGATTTTAGTACGAGTCTCAGAGTACTGTAATGTCAAAAACATGAGACACCAGACTCTATATTTACATTATCAAAATATACTATTGAGGAAGTTTGTTGAGTAACTCGTGTAACTTGACTAAAGAGGCCAGAATACTGTCCAAAAGCTAATTATGGAAGTTGTAAACTCCACGTTGTGTCTGAGACGTCTAGTCAACCTCCTCCAGTCTACCAGTGTCTGCTCCCTGCTCTGATCCTGACACATCGCCTGCCATTCAGGGGAATGGTAGTTGGGACTACCACGGTAATATTTGATTACAAATTTCAATAAGTTAACAAGAAACTCCCACACATGTTAATGATGCATGCATAGCAATAAAAATATGAATGCATAATTAAAGTCGTAAGTAAGTATAACATAACTTGATATATAGCATGGCATAATTGACATAACCTGAACTAAAACGTGAACCGAACTTGACTTGACATGGTATGAACTTGAACTTAAAACATAACATGGACTAGCAACATAACAAGAACGTGAACTTGAAACATAGTGTGAACGTGAACATGCATAACATAAACATGAACTTGGACTTAACATAAACCTGAGCATAACATGACATAAACGTGAATTTGAAACATAATGTAAACGTGAACATAATATAACATGAACGTGAACTTGAACATAACATGTACATGAACAAAACATGATATGAACGTGAACTTGAAACATAACGTGAACATGAATATAATATAATAGGAACATGAGCTTGAACATAACATAAACGTGAATATAATATGATATGAACATGAACTTGAAACTTAACGTAAACATGAATATAACATGATATAAACGTGAACATAACATAACATAACGGCAGATTATGCTCCTTCACCGTAGTACTTGGCAGCACATAGCCTTGACTACAGTACTAGGCAGCACGTAACATCCTTATGTAGTACGACAAATTATACTCATTTACCATAGTACTTGGCAGCATATAGCCTTGACCACAGTATCAGACAGAGTGTATTATCCTTGACCGTAACATAACTTAACATAAGGATAGATTATACTCTTTCACCGTAGTACCCGGCAGCACATAGCCTTGACCACAGTACCAGGTAGTGCGTATTATTCTTGATCGTAACATAACTTGACTGATTTATAACCATCTATAGTATGGTAGATTATACTCCTTCACCTTTGTGACGCCCGCAAATCTCCATGCATGGACACGGGAAAATCGAGATGTCTAAATGATGACATCACGGGTCACCACCCTATCGACGTGTGCCAAGTGTGTGTATAAGCAACAAACGTGCATGAAAAAACACGCAGCGGATAACAAAGTCATTTAACTAAGTACTAGAATTTTTCTTAGTTTAATACAAAGCTGTTCAAAACATACATAATAAAATATTACAAAATACAAATATTGTTTCAAACCAACTATAAAGCATAACTCCAACTCAGAACTCCAGAGGAGCTGCATCCTCGGGCTCAGCTTCCTCCTCCTCCTCGAACTCTGCACCAAAATCTACGGAATCAAAAATGGTGCCGCAGGTAAGTAAGACCCAAACGCTACAAGATAAAAACATATAAACTCAACAATATGTATGGATGAATGCAAATGAACATGTCCCACAAAAACCACATATTTCCATGCACGCCAAAAAACCCATTTGGCCCAAAAACATAATCTCGCCACTATCCCCGATAATGGCCCAAAACCAAACCATCAGAGCACTGTAGGCGGGAATCACAGGCAGGACTCTACCATCATCCCTGCTCACCACCGTCCCTATGCATGCACCGTAGGCGGGATTCTACCACCGTCCCTACTTACCACCATCCCTATGCGCACACCATAGGCGGGAATCACAGGCGAGATTCTACCACCATCCCTGTTTACCACCATCCCTACACGTGCCTCTTATTCAAACCAGTCAATCCAACCTTTCACATATACCATAAATCATTTCTCACTTACAAGCACAGTTTTCATTTTTCAAACACATGTACATGCATGCCACTACACGAAAAAACCCGGTTTTCCCTTTTTAAACATGAACATGCATGCACTATACAATGCAAACATCAAGACACAATTATCTCAAACAAATAACAACATCAACCAAATAACTCTGTCCTCAATCCATCCGACCCCCGAACTCCTCGGACTCAGTCCGGAATCAACCAACCAGTCCAACAAATAATTATTGTAAGAGTAAAATATATTTAAATCTAAAAGTAGAGTTTGGAAAATACTTACAGCGCTATAAGGTATTTTTCGAAAGCTCATGGCGTTGCAAACGACGGAGGACAAGCAACGTAACAGTGTAATTTACACTGTGGCCGTGTGTAATATCCGCTCCTTCTTTCTTCTTCTTTATGAGCCTCGATCCACGTGTCAGACTTCGGTCAACATGTCGAGCCTCGTTCCACGTGTCGAGTTTCGGTCTACGTGCCGAGTTTCGATCTATGTGCTGAGCCTTATCCCACGTGTTGTATCTTGATGGCGTGTTCTGAAAGTTATTATGCAAATTTCAAAGTAAGATAGATATTTTAAAGTTTATGGATATTTTAATATTATGAAAATATCTATAGAAAATATCTATGGAAAATATCTATAGAAAATATCTACGGAAGATATTTTCAGAAAATATCTACGGAAGATATTTTCAGTATTATTAGATAAGCTTGTTTTAATGTAGCACAATTATAATATTTTAATGAGCTCTGAAAATATTATAATTGTGGATAATATCTTATATTAGATATTTTAGTTGTTTTAAAGTATTAAGATGTTTAATTTTATGTTGAAAATTCTTATTTAAATTAAATGGTTTTATCCTCTTTGAGTGAATAATGATACATTATCAATTTAGATAATGATGAAGAAATATTATTTTATAAACTTTAGTTTATAAAATAATATTCTATCTTAATTCCTCTCAGTGTTTTGTTTAAGTGTTTTATGCACTTTGATTAATTAATGATACTTTATCATTTTATATAATGATGAAGAAAATATTATTTTATAAACCTTAGTTTATAAAATAATATTCTATCTTAATTCCTCTCAGTGTTTTATCTAAGTGTTTATTTTAAATAAAATACTTACGCGTTTTCAAATCAGTGTTTTAATTCATCGTTAGATCCTTTTGAGGATCCCGAAGCGTAGGATTGAAGATAAATACCCAAATCTCTATCTTTTCTTCCTCACTTTTTGTCTTTTTCTTTTTTTTTTCTCTCTCTTTTCTCTCTCCCTCGTGCATGTCCAGCCGATCACTGTGCATGGACTTCCTCCATGCCCGTTCGGTCCAAGCTTCCAGCCGACGCCACCTCCAGCCACCGTGCCTCACCTCCCACACCGGCGTGATCCTCTCTCACCGGCGACCACAACTGCACCGGTGGTGTGTTTTTCCGGCCACCGAGTCTCTCTCTATCTCCCTTCAAAGAAATGGGTCTTCAACCCTTTTTCACCTCTTTGGACCACCATACACGGTTGAAACGGCCACCAAGCACCACCAATGGAACCACCATGTCAAGGGCTTCCTCTCCATGTCCTTCTTTCTCCCTAACTCTCACTCTTTCTCCGATGGGTCTTCACACACACACGTTCGGTTGCACCGCCATGCACCACCGTACACGGCCACCCATGGTGTTTCACCACCACCACTTTGTTCCTCTCATCACCACGAACTTCCCCAAGAAATTCCATGGCCAACGGAGCTATGTAGAGCTCTCACTCTCCCTCACTCTCCAAGGCCGAAAATGGCTTCAAACGGCCGATCCGCCGCCGTGAGCCACCGTATGGCCACCACCTCGCCACCACAGCTCTACCCCATGTTCCTCTACCTTTCCCTAGCTTCCCATGAAGTTCTATGGTCTTCCACCACCTCAAGCAAACACCCACCATTCGAATTCACTGTTCACGGCATGATGCCGCCGTGCTCCGCCACCTTTGACCACCACGAGGCCATCATGAGCCTTTCCAAGGCCACACCTAGCTATCCTCAAGCCTGAACCGCCACTTTATGTGGTGGACAGCCACCGTACGCGGTGTTACCGCCACGTACGCTCCTCCGACGCTTAATCGTGACACGCAGCGAGCGACGCACGGGTTAGCCCGTCGATGGTATAACCTTCTATCTCTAGTTATTTATGTTTAAAGTAATTGATTGGTTAGATTGTAGACTGCGTAATTAGTAATTGTGGAGTTCGCTGCGTAGTTGTGAAGCGAAGTGTAGTTGTGAAGTGTTGGGCTTGATTGTGTAGCATTGTGGACTATGTTGTGAAGTATGGGCGTGAGATGGATGCCACAGATGTGATACGGCGTGTAGTGTGAAGAGAGTACGCGTGAAGCGTACTCTGTGTAATGCAGCGACGCGTCGTGTGACGTGTGCTGTAGTGATGTGTGGCGTAGAAGAAAGGGAGTGCACGTGGAGTGTACTCCGAGTTGTATGGCGATGCACCGTGTGATGTGCATCGTGATGATGAGTGTTGTAACGAAAGGAGTACGTGTGGCGCGTACTCCGTGTCGCGTAGCGATGCACCGTGAGGCGTGTATCGTAGTGATGTTGTCGTAGTGTGGATGGAAGAGAGTTCATGTGAGTGTACTCTATACAAGGTCGTGATACACTGGATGGCGTGTCACGAAGGGTTGGATGACGTAGCAGAGAAGTGTGGAGTGTATGGTCTAGTGTCGGGAACTGTGTAACAGTATCCCGAAACAATGGTGACATAGCCTGTAGTCCGGGGTGACGAGATTTACCTTGTGGTTGACTATGGCTAAAGGTATATGGAAGTGGTGAAAATGTATCAGAGAGTGCAACAGAAGCACAATGGGCCCTGTATTGTAACTCGAGATTCTGTCTTGAGCTGCATAATGTGACAGAGGCACATCTGTGGATGCAGTCCTCTTGTCAAGTGGCGGGAACTGTGTAACAGTGTCCCGAAACAGTAGTGATGTGTCCTGTAGTCCAAGGTAACGGGTATTGCCTTGAGACTGACTTGTGACTAAGAGTATAAGGAAGTGATGGAGAAGTATTAGAGCGTAAAGCGGAAGCATGATGGGTATCGTGATGTGACTCGGGATTTATCTCGAATTACGTGACGTGACAGAGGTGCATTTATGGATGCAATCCTCTCCCATTAAGTGTTGGGATGAACTTATAAAGAGCCGGGAAGTAGGAAAAGTCCTATCGACCGGGTCTTAACAAGTTGGTATTGGAGTTTGGAGCTTGTTTATACAAGCATGCGTTTATTGGAATTATAAGTTGTTCTTAGGTGATAAAAGGGGATGAGATACATGTGTCTCTGGCAAGACAAGTGTATCAGACAGATTTATCATATGTAATGAGTAATCTGTCCTGATCATGGTTACATGGTATTTTACCCAGAGAATTGGCTGACTTCATGTAGCCTGAATGGATGGAAATAAGGATGTAGCGTGGGCTAGGATACGTGAAAGTAGTGAAGAGTATATAGTTTAAGGTTGAGACGCATGGCTCTGTATGTAAGAATCATGCGTTGGATTGTGTAAATAGAAGAACGAGACAGAGATCTTAGTGTCTTAACCTAAGGTAAATCACAGAGGTTCACTTTAAGGAATAAGATCCCGAAAGTTTTAGCATAGTAAATAGTACGTAAGAGCCCAGGGATGGATAGAGAATGTTTCAAGCAAAGCATAGTTCTATTTTCTAGAATAGTTACTTATGCATTAGATAGATGATGACATAAAGTTATGTGTATGCATGTAGGTTGCCATCTGACACGCACATGAATGGACTGCATGAATTGAGTATGGCATGAAGTCCAGGTAAGTGTTACGTTCATACTCTTCTAGAATTTTCTCTATAAAAATGAAGAATAAGACGAAAGCTTTTCTGTAAAAAGGAAAATGAAACGTAAGTTTTCAAGTATAAGTACGTAGCGGCCTTCCTTGGCAGCCCCTTTTATGCACCAAAGTATGTACGTGTATGCATGTGAATGGATGCTATAAGTAGTATGTATTGTATGTATATTGATGAAAAGAAACGAAATGAAGCTTTAAAAGACGTTATAACTGTTAAGGACTGTAAGGTTTGACAAAGAGAGAAAAGTATCTTTTCTAAAATAAAATAACTCTTTTTAAAACAACTTTAATGGAAAAGAAAGAAAATCAGTTTTCCTTTTAAGGAAACTTCTCTTAAAGCAACTTTTAGGAAAAGTAAAGAAAATTATGCTTCAAACGATACGAATGAAAAGGAAAGGACTGTAAAGAAATGAACGGATTGAATGAATGATGTATGAAAATACGTAATGGCCACATGGACTGGACTGGAAATGATATCAAAGAAATGGGCAGATTGCAATGCCGGGTAAGTAGAACTGGTAGTGCACCCAGTGCTGCACCCTGACTGAATGGATTCCCAACCCGCGGCCACGGGCGGAATCAGGTCCAAAAGACCGCTAACCCCAGCGCACGGGGCGTAACAGTGTGCAACGGCCACATGAAAGTGATAAGAATGAACGAATGCATGTTAAGAATGGATGCATGTATGTATGTATGAATGAATGGACCGAATGCATGAATGTACGTAAGTAAGAAAAGATGATTTAATGAACGTATGTATGCATGAATGTACGTAGAAATATAAATGCATGAAAAGATTCTTTAAGTAACGAAGGCAGCGATGCGTGGGGAACTGTTTTAAAGAAGAAATCATGTTTTAAATAAAAACCCCACCTCAAAACGTTTTCAAACGAAAAGAAAGACATAAGCATGCTACGTAAGATATGTATGTATGGAATGATAACTGCATGACTGAAAAACTATGTTATTATATTTTGACTGTATGAAGTAATGCTTACGAGTCATCGACTCATTTTAGTTTTTTTTATGTGTGCCCTCCCAGGCATAAGATGAGCATGACAGGTCAGAACAGGCACAGCCCAAGGGGAAGAGCACGAAGGCCTAGGCAAGATGTTTCACATTAAAAGCTTTAATTATGTAATGTAATGTTTTCTGCTGAAAGTTTTAATCAAGAAAAAAAAATGAGATTTTATTTATAACATGGAGTCTTTTGTATCCTGGTATGTATGGAAAAGAGATTGAAAAGGAATCGTAATTCCCGTCGGTTTTTATCAAAATCGATATGAAAAAGGACCTACCACAAGGATGGGCGTTACACCGTGGGTAATAAATTACCCACTTTCGAACAGGGACAAACCAATATACGAAATTGATAGGGAAAGGTCTTGAGATATTTATGAAGTTAAGGGAAGTGAGTTTTGGCCGTGGGTGGCGGTGGAAAGCCAAAAAGGGGCTGAACGGAATTGAGCTCGTGGGAGCTGCTCCGGCAACGGATCGAGGCTAAAATTGGGTGGGTTAGGTCGGCAAAAGGTAGGGAAAGAAGCTGTGAAGAGGTGGTGGCCGAAGGTGGAACGACGGCGCCAGAAAAGCTCAAAAACTGTGTGGCTTGGAGGAGCTCGTGGCGGTTAACGGTGGCTCGGATGGAGGTGAAACTTGGTGGGGATGTTCACCCGTGGAAGGGAAAGAAAACTAGGTGGGTGGTGTAGGCCACGCCACCAGCGAGCGGCGGTTTTGGGCTGAGAAAGCAACCGGCAACAGAGAGAGAAAACAGGGCTGGTGCCGTGACTTCCAGCCGTGCGTGGCGGTTAACGGCTGGTCGGATGGCCCTGAAAATTGGTGGGGATGATCAGTGGTGGGAGGGGAAGATTTTGGTGGGGGTGGTGTACTACACGGTGGCCGAATGGCGGTGAACCGGGCGGTCAAAGGGCTGGCGACGGTAAGGAGAAAGGGAAGAAGCAATGCGTGCACGGGAGAAGGAAAGAAAAAGGGAAAGGAAAAAGGAAAAAAAAAAAGAAGAAATGAGGTCCAATCCTCACTCTGGAAACCAAAACTGACGCCGAAAACGATTTTGAAAAACCGTAAAACGACTAAAATAAATTAAATACAACATCAAATAAATTAAAAACCAATTTCAAATACAATAATTTAACATAAATAAATCAATATATTAATTAAATTAAAAACAACCCTTCAGTGAAAATACACGTAAAAACGGGTCATCACATCCTCCCCCCCTTAAAACAAATTTCGTCCTCAAAATTTGCAAGATCAACCATCAGCGCCAAAAGGATTCAAGATACAACTCCGAACATATTTGAGAAATACATATCATCAACAACTCCCAACAAATTCCAATAGTTATTATCTTCATACCATAACTTATTAATATCAACGACGTCTCTACTTTACCTTCCAAACTTCCATCCTATTCCAACTTTGGTAACCTAACAGCCATTTCCAAAGCTAACCATCAATAAACAAAATTTGCAAGACCAAAAGATTAATCTCCCATTAAAACTCCGAATCACTACTAATTCCTCAAAATCAATACAAAATTTGAATATCTAGGTATCTCCAAAAATCATGCTTTCGTGCGCACTCTGATAACTCACCAAAATACATAAAGGCTATATCCTCAAAAAAATTAACATCATGAAGTACAAGCCCAATCCACATCTAATCACAAGAAAACCTTTACCACATTTCTATAGAAAATAATATCCCTCCAAACTACACTTCTCCACTCATTCCTCAATGGGCCATCATTGCCCTAATCAACCTCCAGGCCCCAAATTGAAAACACATAACATCATCCCAAAATATACATGCCTCTTCTAAAGATAAGGAACATATCCAAAAGGCCCAAGTCCTTCCCGGCCAACCAACGAGAGCGCCTATAACTTCTATCCGATATCCCACACTTCAAGCTCATTACCTATATTTTGAATGACATCTACTCTTGCAATATCTAACTCACTATAAACTACCATTGACTTCAAGTCGCAGTTAATTCTCAAGATAAACACAGCAGTTGTTACAGACCATCATCCCAATGGGTAAACCGCTTCGACTACACATTCCGTTTAACTTACCAAACAACTCAAAGCCAAAATCTCTTGAATTTAATATTATCACATAGATTCCTCTTCAACTCCTACCAAACCAAAAATAGATGAGACTAGGACCAGCACTCTCCGAAATCCATACACACGTGCCACTACTACTCGTCGATCTCATGCACTCCTAGCCAACACCAAAAAGCATTCAAACGTACAAGTGATCCATTCCTAAAAGTCTACGGATCATATAGCCTCAAATTCAATCGTATTCAATACCAACACAAAGTCTACTATTTCCAACACCCTGATGGACCTACATCTTTCGAATTGATAGAATCATTTCCTAAGATCTGCTACTACAACCTCGAGTTAACAATAATTATTTTCTAAACTAGTTCAATATCTTCGATCCTCAAAGAAATCTACTCTAGAAAAATTTTCATATCAATAATTCAACTCTAATCAACCCCATTTTAATGGTTACTAACTAATCACTCACTAGAGTAGATCAAGCTACAGCACTCAGTCTGTAAAAATAAGAACTCAATTCTTATTATAAATTAGTCCTTCAACTCTATAATTCTAAAACCTTAAATCAATTAAGAATCATCTTCTGGAACTTCTAAGATCAATGAACTCACATCCCACAATAGAAAAATCGACTCCCAAATCTTTCAAATTCTAAAACATTAGTAGGTAATAAATCATTTTCTGAAATTTCCAAGATTGGTGGCTTTAATCCAAAACATTCACATTAAAAGCTTGTAAAATCTAAAGCCCCAATTTCCACCAAATTACTCATCCGAATCATGAAAGCTAAAACTCGAAATTAAATTATTCCCCCCCCCCCCCAAAGCTTGTCGAATTTAAAATCTTAATTACCATAAACTTATTTTCCTAAAATCTATAAGGCCCCAAACTTTAAAACTTTAATGAAACTTCATAAAATCTATCCTTGAAATTTGTTTGAACTTACAACCTACTACGTTATAGACCATTTCATAAACTCCACGGAACTAAAGAACTCAATTATTCTACTTCCCTAAAAGATCGCCTAGATCATGCCATTCTCTCCAAGCCTCGATAATATATATATAAAAGAAAACAAAACCACACAAGGCATTCATCACAAAGGATTAGATTAGACCCATACCTACCATGACTCCAGCATTCTGAGTCCCCGTAACCTCGCCTCCAATGGTACCAGGAGTCACTACATACATTCGAGCCTGAGCTAATTGCCTCTGGTTAGCTTTACCACTGCGACGAGCTCCACAGCTTTCTTGAACTCGACTAGGGCATTCACGAGCAAGATGCCCCGTTTAACCGCATTCAAAACATTGGTTACTACCCAGACGACACTCGCCTCTGTGAGCTCTATTACATCTTCCACAAACTGGCACTCGTCCTCCCATACGCACTCCCGAGGCTGCTAATGGTCGAGTCCCGGTCCGCTGAACAAACTTTTGAGGCGAACCCGAACTACTTCCTTTACTAGAAAACTCCGCCTCTTATGTCCTGGAGGGGAGCCCATACTCAAATTATTCTCTTGCTCCACAAGAGTGGCCACATCCACTAAATCCTGAAAAGTGGATATCCGGTGGCTGACCACCATTCGGCGTATATCAGGACGTAGACCCTCCTGGAAACGCTCGGCTTGCATCTCCTCCGTGGCGATGAGGTGGGGAGCAAATCGCCCAAGTTCTATAAATCTTCGGGCGTACTGTTCCACAGTCATGCTCCCTTGAACCAAGCTTGAGAACTCTCTTACTTTTTGCCACCTTACAGAAGCGGAAAAGAAGCGATCATTAAACTCTTTCTTAAATCGCTGCTAGGTCACAGCGGTAAAAGATCTCAACTCTGATTCTAGCATTACTCTCTTGGTATCCCACCACTCAGAAGTGATGCCTTGCAATAGATAGCTGGCGTAGAGTACTTGTTGCGCCTCAGTGCAACCACATACTTCAAAGGTTTTCTCTAGATCTCTAACCCACTTTCCAGCCTGTAGTGGATCCTCTTCTCCTGTGAACGGTGGAATTCTATGCGCTAGAAAGCGCTCATATGTGCATCCAGCTTGCACCATTCCACTAGGCCCTCCTTGTAACCAAGGTTCTCCTTGTTGCCAAGGCCCTCCTTGTTGCCAAGGCCCTTCTTGTTGTGGCCAAGGACCTCCTTGTTGTGGCCAAAGCCTTTCTTGTTGTGGCCAAGGCCCTCCTTGTTGGGGTCTAAAATTCTGCTGCATGAACTCAGTCATCTGTCGTATTGCTTGGGCTATAGAATCATCTCTCAGTATATCGTCCTGAGGCCCTTGAGTAGATTTTCTTGGTCTCACCATCTTCCTGCCACAACATAACCTTTGACCCCTTTTAAGAAAAACAAATAAAAACCAACAATATAAAGCCAAAAACCAAAAACCAACACCACATTACAAGAAACAAAAAGAAACCAGCATGCAATAACATAACTAAATAAATAAAACAAGCAACAAGTATAAAACAAATAAAACATGTCAAATAGCAACTTTATTTAAAATAAATTTTAAAACACAACTTTAAAAACATTCTGGTACTCCCTACAGGACATGTGGTTTTACCGAGAGCCAAACGGCTCTGATACCACCTGTGACGCCCCCAAATCCCCACGCACGGACACGGGAAAATCGAGTCGTCCAGATGATGACATCACGGGTCACCACCCTATCGACGTGTGCCAAGTGTGTGTATAAGCAACAAATGTGCACGAAGAAACACGCAGTGGATAGCAAAGTCATATAACTAAGTACCAGAATTTTTCTTAGTTTAATACAAAACTGTTCAAAACATACATAATAAAATATTACAAAACACAAATATTGTTTCAAACCAACTATAAAGCATAACTCCAACTCAGAACTCCGGCGGAGCCGCATCCTCGGGCTCAACCTCCTCCTCCTCCTCGAACTCTGCACCAAAATCTACGGAACCAAAAATGGTGCCGCAGGTAAGTAAGATCCAAACGCCACAAGATAAAAACATATAAACTCAACAATATGCATGGATGAATGCAAATGCACATGTCCCACAAAAACCACATATTTCCACGTACGCCAAAAAACCCATTTGGCCGAAAAACATAACCTCGCCACTATCCCCGATAATGGCCCAAAACCAAACCATCAGAGCACTGTAGGTGGGAATCGCAGGCGGGACTCTACCACCATCCCTGCTCACCACCATCCCTATGCGTTCAGCGTAGGCGGGAATCACAGGCGGGATTCTACCACCGTCCCTGCTTACCACCATCCCTACGCGCGCACCGTAGGCGAGAATTACAGGCGGGATTCTACCACCGTCCATGTTTACCACCATCCCTACACGTGCCTCTGATTCAAACCAATCAATCCAACCTTTCACATATACCATAAATCATTTCTCACTTACAAGCCCAGCTTTCATTTTTCAAACACATGTACATGCATGCCACTACACAAAAAAACCCGATTTTTCCTTTTTAAATATGAACATGCGTGCACTATACAATGCAAACATCAAGGAAAAATTATCTCAAACAAATAACAACATCAACCAAACAACTCCGTCCTCAATCCATCCGACCCCCGAACTCCTCGGACTCAGTCTGGAATCAACCAACCAGTCCAACAAATAATTATTGTAAGAGTAAAATATATTTAAATCTAAAAGTAGAGTGTGGAAAATACTTACAGCGTTATAAGGTATTTTTCGAAAGCTCGTGGTGTTACAAACAGCGGAGGAAAAGCAATGTAACAGTGTAATTTACACTGTGGCCGTGGGTAATAAATTACCCACTTTCAAACGGGGACAAACCAAGATACGAAATTGATAGGGAAAGGTCTTGAGATATTTATGAAGTTAAGGGAAGTGAGTTTTGGCCGTGGGTGGTGGTGGAAATGGCGGTGGAAAGCCAAAAAGGGGCTGAACGGAGTTGAGCTCATGGGAGCTGCTCCGGCAACGGGGCCGGAATTGGGTGGGTTAGGTCAGCAAGAGGTAGGGGAAGAAGCTGTGAAGAGGTGGTGGCCGGAGGTGGAACGACGGCGACGAAAAAACTTAAAAATCGTGTGGATTGGAGGAGCTCGTGGCGGCTAACGGTGGCTCGGATGGAGGTGAAACTTGGTGGGGATGTTCACCGGTGGAAGGGGAAGAAAACTGGGTGGGTGGTGTAGGCCACGCCGCCGGCGAGCGGCGGTTCTGGGCTGAGAAAGCAACTGGCAATAGAGAGAGAAAACAGGGCTGGTGCCATGACTTCTAGCCGTGCGTGGTGGCTAACGACTGGTCGGATGACCCTGAAAATTGGTGGGGATGATCACTGATGGGAGGGGAAGATTTTGGTGGGGGTGGTGTACTACACGGTGGTCGGACGGCGGCGAACCGGGCGGTCAAAGGGCTGGCGACGGTAAGGAGAAAGGGAAGAAGCAACGCGCGCACGGGAGAAGGGAAAAAGAAGAAGAAAAAGAAAGAAAGGAGAAGGAAAGAAAAAGGGAAAGGAAAAAGGAAAAAGAAAAAAAGAAAGAAAAAAGAGAAAAGAAAAGAAATGAGGTCCAATCCTCACTCTGAAAATCAAAACTGATTCGCCGAAAACGATTTTGAAAAACCATAAAACGACTAAAATAAATTAAACACAACATCAAATAAATTAAAAACCAATTTAAAATATAATAATTTAAAATAAATAAACCAATATATTAATTAAATTAAAAACAATCATTCAGTGAAAATACACGTAAAAACGGGTCATCACAACCTTAGTACTCGGCAGTGCATAGCGTTGACCGCAATACCAGGTATCACGTATCATCCTTGACCATAGTAAAAATTAACTGATAACTGAAACTTAACTGTTCTCAAAATACACAACTGTATTCGAGATGAAACATGACTGGAATATGAAAGAACAGAAGTCCTGTAATCACATAACATGACTTGAACGTAACTTGAGAAACATGACTTACTTGAGATAGAAATATTTTGTAATATGATATAACATGTAACAGACAAAATTTCATAACATGGCATAACATGTAATAGTGAATCTTACGTGACATGTCATACATGTAATTGATGGCATAACATAATATGACATATTTGCAACATATAGCAATACGTGACATAATAGATTGTGTAACAAATAAGCATTCATGACAGAATAAATCATGCGTAATAGATAAACATGTATGACATGGCATGGCATGGCATGGCATATATGATAACATATATATATAAATTGTAGTTCTCTTACCCATCATACATAAACAGTAAACTGATAGTAAGTTAGAAGCTAACTTACCTCGATCGTCGCGTTTTACGATAATAAAATGCGAAACATGAGAAATTGTAAGAGGGTATTCTAAAAGTTATAAATTTAATTACTAATAATTAGAAACATGCAAACAAGCTAACTTAGAGTAAAATTACCATTTTATCCTCTACATGGGGAAAAATGACCATTTTATCCATAACTTAAAGATTACACATCCTAACTCTAAAAATTTTCAAAATTTACATTCCATATGTAAATTTTGTCATAAACTCAAATATCAATTCAAAAAAATTTAAAAAAAATTATAACTATGGAAAACACATTATGACCGAAACATCTATACGCCATTTCTCTTGGTTTTTGTTACAATTCCTTCCAACTTCAAAACTCATGTTTAAACCAAAATTTTACAACAAAGATCTTCTTATCCTAAGTTTAAAACTATACTTAAAATATAAATTTAGAAAAAACTAATAATCAACACCAAACTTCTTGTAAAAAGATCCAAACTCTTGAATCACAAGTTTTGACTCTAAATCAAAATATCTCCTAGAATTCCAAAAAATAAAATCTTACTTCTAACATATTCATAACATCATTCTAAGATCAAAAATTCTTTAAATCATTAAACTAAAGTCACCAAAATCACAAAATAACACTTGGAGTTTTTGGTTTTACACTTAGTCCAAAAAAATAGAAACTTTTTCTTAACTAACTTTGATCAATCTCTTGATCCATTGTTTACAAAGATGAGATCTTCAAACTAAAATATCACATAGTTTAAAAATTTGCCCTAAAGAAGATTCAACCATCAAACTTAAAATCACATGGCTAAAACTCAACAAAAGATGGATCTAACCCAAAAAATCAAATCATAGGCCTAACCGAAATCCTCTTGCATAGAAAAATCATATCTTTAAAAATAATACTAAATATCTTCAAAATAACATCCTAACATAAAAATAATAGATTAGGATCATCATATAAAAATATCAAAACCTTTAGAGTAAGATCAAACCACGAAATATTCAAACTTTCTCCGAACAAAAACTGTTTTTTTACTTCCAGTTTTCAAGTTTCAAGATCTAAGAAAATCTATCATCAAAAACTTTATTCATGCAACAAAACCTCAATGGAAACTCATAAACATATTCTAACAACACTCCATAAAATTCTCAGACCAAGATATGTCCATTAGCTTGGTCAAAAACTCCAAAACATAACATACTCTCTAGTTTCACGCCCAAAATGACCTCTCCATGGTTTAAAATACTTTTAACCAACCAAATGACCATGGAATGATACAAATAGTATATATAAGGAAACTATACTCAAATAGAAACAAATTTTTTAAAGGAGTCATCATGTGAAAAATCTCCACATAACAAGACCCAGAAATCTACCCTAGAGAGCTCTTTCGGGTTTCTCTCTAAGAACGGGGTGAAGAAGTGATTAAAGGGAAAGAAGTGTGTCTTGAAAGACTCTATACTTTCGGAGGGGGAAGATATGGGCTTGAATGACCCTTGATTGGAGGTGGTTATGTGACATAAAGTGGAGAATAGTGAGGGGAAAGGACTGCCTCAGAAGCTGTGAGATATGGAGGTTGATGAGGTGGGTTTCTCCATCACATCAAGGCACTAATGGGTGTATCTAAGGGCATTGGATGGTCTACCATGTGGAGGAGGAAACTTCTTCAAGAAGCTTTTCTAAGGTGGCCAAATTCGTGGGCCTTGGTGGACCTCAACCAAGTAGGATTCAATTTGGAGTTTAAAGGGGGTTTGGTTAGGGTTTGAGATGCTATCAAGCCCAAATCCAATTTTTCTTGACCCAATCAAATTTTCAAGGTTTAAAAGGTTGGATAATGATGTCATAAAAATTATTTGATGAATTAATAGCATAAGGAGTGATTTAATCAAGTGATTAAATACAATGCTAGAAATCGGATAAAAAGGGGTTTGGAGGCCAATTTTAGGGTTTAGGGAAACCGCTCAGGATTTCAGTTTTCAACCAAGTTTTTGGGATTTTAATTGGATTCCAACTATTTAGGGTCTCGCTTGAAACCCTCTTTGGTCTGGCACAATTTGGTTGATTAGATGAAAAAAAATTTTGCTTGTGGCATGATCTCACACCTTGATTTCCTTCACAAATCCATCAAATGGTTCCTCTTTGTGTCAAGTGTCTAATACTATTCACTATGTATGGCTAAGATCTTGCCAGGTGTCCAAAGAAAACTTCTCTAATCTAATTTGGACATTCCACACTGTGATTTTGAAAACATTATACTTAGTACGCTTATCAAGGTTACTATTCACTCCAAAAAAATGCATAATAAACTTAGTACTGAAAAATTCTAAATATTCATATGAACTTACAGTGAAAATCATTTACCAAAACTCAACCCCAAAGTGCCCCTAAATATTCAACCGAGTCTAGTGTCATAGACCATAACATATTCTGACACTTCTAACTATCTCAAACAATTAAAATCGCATTTTTGGCACCATAGTGAGTGATAATACTGACTATGTTAACAAACTAAAACCTTTGCAATTAGTCGATTCGTGAAAACTTACTATTGAATACACGAGGTTCCTAAAGTCTATAGAAATTCTACTATTGAATTTCTACCAAGCTGTTACAATGTCACCTTGGCAAGAAAGTGTAATGGGAGATCCCTCGACTTTTTTTACCTTTAAGGTTAGTGGGAGAGTTGCTCGACCATGTCACCAATGCATAAATGCCTCTTCAAACTTGGCATCCCAATCCTGAGCTTTCTTAAGCACCTAAAAGAAAAGGAGGCATTTGTCTGCCGATCATGATACAAACTCGTTGAGGGCTGCTATCCTTCCCACTAGTTTTTGTACCTCGTTCAAGTTTGTGGGTGACTTCATTTTGATGATCCCCCATAGCTTTTCAGGATTGGAATCTAAACCTCTCTCTGACACCATAAACCCGAGGAACTTTCTTGATTGTACTCTGAATGCGCATTTGGTCGATTTGAGTTTCATTCGATATTGCCATAAAACCTCAAAGGCTTCCCTCAGGTCTCTTAGATGTTGGTTAAACTCCATACTCTTTACCAACAGATCATCTACGTATGCCTCCATATTTCTTCCGATCTGATTGTTGAACATCTTGTTTACCAATATTTGGTATGTTGCCCCCGCATTCTTCAAGTTGAAGGGCATCACTTTGTAGCAATAGAGACCTCGGTTTGTTATGAAAGATATATCCTCTTGGTCAACAACATTCATCTTGATCTAATTGTAACCTGAATAGGCGTCCATAAAGCTTAGCACTTTATGCCCTGCTGTCGCATTCACTATCACGTCTATCTTAAGGAGTGTGAAGCTATCCTTCGAGCTAGCTTTGTTGATATCCATGAAGTCTACGGACATTCACCATTTCCCGTTGGATTTTTTTACCAACACTACATTCGACAACTACTCTGGCTATCCTCTGTGATCGCCTCGTACTTTTCGGTGCTGAAATTTCTCTTCTTCTATTTGATCGAGCGTGCCTTTGGGTCTACACTTAACTTGTGTTCAATGATTTCTTTGCCTATTCTGGGCACATCCTTATGACTCCATGCAAATACATCTTTATGCTCTAGAAGGAGGTTGCTCAACTGCTATCCCTCTTCCTTTGCTAGCCTGGTTCCTATCTTTACCTAGTATCTGGGTGATTCACATCAAATGTGACGAGCTCTAGAGGCTCATGTACCTCACTTTGTTTCAACATATCTTCGTCCCTTGTTTCTACTTCCGTCATCAACACTTTGGGTGAAGGCGAGAGGTCTGCATCCACTGTTTCTCCCAACTTTACTACTTTTACCTCTCTTTGCTCCTGTTTAAGTTCTTGGACGTAGCATTATCGGGCCAAGACCTGCTTGCCACGCACCTCTCCCACTCCTGTCTTTGTTGGGAATTTAAACTTTAAATGATGAGTTGAAGTGATTGCCTTTAGTTGTTCAAAGTGGGTCATCCAATGATTGCATTGTACTCTAACTGGGTTCTCACCACCAAGACCTCCCTCATGGTAGTGGAGACATGGGGACCCGTGCCCACAGATACTAGCAAAGCAATGGAACACATTGGTTGAACAGTGTCTCCAGTGAACCCTTTTAATGTTGTTGGTGTAGGTCATAGCTGGTCGGTATCGATCCCATTTTGCTGAAAGCATCCCAAAATAGGATGTCCGCCAAATTGCCATTACCGGTCAGTATCCTCTTAGTGGTGTAATTTGCCACCAACATCGTTAACACTAGTGCATCGTCCTGTGGGTAGACGACCCCTCGACAATCTTTGTCGCCAAAAGATATTGTAGGGTATACCTATACCCAGGGCTGCTTGACAGGTCTCTCCACATTGTAGACTTCTTCGTACCTTGCCCACCTTGCATATGCCTTTCTCCCAAAGGAGGCTGGACCACCCCCAGCATATCCTCCGGCAATTGTATGTATCTCTCCCAAGGGGAGTTTCTTTAGTCCATCTCCATCCTTGGTCATCGATCTCGAGGCACCTGTGATCTCCTTCCTCTCTTTAGGGAGGCCCATTGCCAAGGGCTCTAGCTTTGCCAAGCTCTTCGCTCGGGTTTTCAATCATTTGCATGCAGCCCAAGGGGGGGCGGGCTGGTGTTTTGGGCAACTAGTCGTTCCAGCTCACTGTTATCCCTCATGTCTTCAATTTTTCGCTTTAGATTGTGGCAATCCTAGATTCTATGCCCGTTCGTCTTATGGTAAGTACAATATTTCCTACTTTGTCGCCTGTTATTATCATCTTGCATTTCTTCCTTTACTTTGTCTCAACTATGCACACTGTAGTAGTGTACGTAACCTCCATTGTGTCTCCTTATGTTCCCATCTTGCCTTGGTTCATGTTGATCCCTTCTTACTTTTTGTCCTCCATCCTGATCTTTTTTCTGACTCCCCTTCAACATTTGCTCTTCCTTCCTTTTCGATCTGGCGATTAGGGCGATAAGTGTATCTTCCGCATTGACAAAATCGTCAATCCTGTCCATAAACTTCCGTAACATGGAGGGGGTCTTTCTCGCCAATTTAGCCATAAAAAGACTTCTCGGTCATATGCCCCTAAGTAATGCAGCTAATATGATCTTCTCATCCTGGTCATTAGTTGTCACTCTCTCCTTATTAAAGCGTGCGAAATATGCTTTCAAGCTTTCATCCTCTCTCTGCTTTACTATCAACAAATATGCATCCGGTTTTCTATGCCTTCTACTCGCCATAAAGTGTGTCAAAAACTGCCAACCCAGCTCATCAAAGTTGTCTATGGATCCTTGTTGCAATGCCTTGAACCATCCTTAGGCTATACCTCTCAAGGTTAGAGGAAAAACTATGTTTGCTTAGGGCTATTCATCCGGGTTTCAGACCAGATATCTGGATATACCCGGCCCGGAACTCAGGTTTCAAAGCCGGGCCAGTTTTTGGCCCTGCATACGTGGGTTACAACTTGGGCCGAAACCCTGGTGAATCCGGATTATTTTGGTTCTGGATTGTACCTGTCTTTTTTTTTTTTTTTAAACAAAAACCTATATTAGTTAGTTTCTTTCAAGAAGCATTTTTCTTTTAAATATAAGAGCCTATATTCTATTGTAACTTTTTCAAAAAAAATGTTGCAAAGCATATTCTTTCATACATTAAACTAATTGCCTTTTTTAACTAAATGCATCTAAAAAAACATAATGCAATCATTATATATTTCATTTTTTGGTATTTATAATTTTATACATTACAAAAGGCAAATTACAATATATGAAATTACATATCAAAAGTGGATTACATAGAGCCACCAATACATAATATGTTTGCTTCATGCAATCAATGCATTTCTCCACAATTGAATTTAGTTTTGGATGAATTTCCTGTCTCAAAACAGCCATTGTTGGTCCAAGCTTATTTGCAAGATGTATTCAACAAAAAGGTTTGTGATTATCTGAATGTATGTACATGTTAAAACAAAATCAATATATCATCCGAATTATTAAAAATTATTAATTGGCCTACTGATATTTTAAGTAAAGATATCAAACATAATCTTATGACTTAAAGCTACATTAATTAACTAGAAAATAAAGGTGAAAACCGCCACTCTGTGGCATTAGTTGAATATGGGACTACATGACCATACCTTTATTAAAGAAATAACAAGGAAACAAAAGAAAAAGGTAGAAATTAATATCTTACCATAACTTATAGGGGTGAGGCACATACATGATATTTCATTATTGTTTTCTCCTAATAAACCCAGAAACAACCCATAAACCTAGCCTGCACCCAACGTACATACATACATAGTCAATCAACCAATTAACTTCAACTTCTATAAATGTTTTCTTTCATTATTGTTTTCTCCCAATAAACCCAGAAACAACCCATAAACCCAGCTTGCACCCAATGTACATACATCCATAGTTAATCAACCAATTAACTTCAACTTCTATAAATGTTTTCTTTCATTATTGTTTTCTCCTAATAAACCTAGAAACATGCTTTTACCTGTCATTATCAATTCTCAAACCATAAAAGTGACTTCAAAAAATGGTACACGCAAGCTTCAAGAATTTTGTGCACAAGCTGGAACACATTTGAAAAAATAGAAGGCAAAAGTAGCAGGGTAAATGCACTAGGAACAAAACAAAAAGGAAAGTTTCCCAATTAAAGTAGCAGGGTATATCAAAACAAGATGCAAAGCACTGCCATATAGCAGGAAAAAAAAATCTCATACGAATACTATCTTCTTTAGAGAAAGTATAGAAGAAACAAAATACTAGAAACATAATAATCAAAACAAAATCGCTCAAAAACTAGATGGGGTTTTTCAGCAAAGATTAAATAACTCTAGGATAATGGTTTGGTAGAATGCACTTCCCTTGAAGATGCTAATCACAAGACCCCTAAAGTCCTACTCTACTGCTGCAAACAAGCCTTTGTAATATATTATGCTAATCATGTGATTAAACCTACATATGACAATATTTCCTAGAGTTTGAACCTCACATTGAAGGGTTTCCAAACAACCGTACAATGGAAAGTCAGTTTAATGCCTAAATCCACGAATTAGAACAAAGAGCTAGAGCTAGGCATTCTAATAATTTTGAGGCATACGAGTTAGCCAGGGACAGGCAAGCAAGAGCAAAAATGCAGAGGGTTGGGCGTCAGATAACTGATAGAATGGTCCAAAATATAAGCCCAAGGGTAGGTTTAGGTGTGAAGTGGGTTGATAGCAAAAGAATTGATTGTAGCACCCTTGGATGTGACTGGAGTAGCTTGGGGGAATGTTTTTGGACAAACAAGTGGTTTTAAATAGATAGGCAAATGGGTGACATGGGTGCTACAAAGATGCAATTGCGGCTTGTGCCTACCCACCACATACTCCTAACATGCCAAGTTTGCCATCGTACAAACATTAAGATATGATTTAGGAGATAAAATTAAAAAAACGCATTTTTATGAAAAATATGAAAAAAAACCCATGTTTAACAAAAAAGAGTAGATCTAGCAAAATAACAACATATTCTTTATACAAAGATGCAACTGCGGCTTGATGTGCATACCCACCACATACTCCTAACATGCCAAGTTTGCCATCGTACAAACATTAAGATATGATTTAGGAGATAAAATTAAAAAACACATTTTTATGAAAAATATGAAAAAAAACCCATGTTTAACAAAAAAGAGTAGATCTAGCAAAAGGCATTGATCATAGTACACTTAGCTACTAGTCCTAAGTCAACCACACATTTTCTTTTGAAGATCCACATTAAAGTTCAATGCATCTAGCTACTTTGAATGTCTACACACGAGAGGCCATAGTAAGAAAGAAAATCAAGCAAAAGTTTAGGATTGGCATATTCACCGTGCAACCAAAGGACCTCATCGTTGCAAGAGACCTTCGAGCCTAGAAAGAAATTGCTTCTTCCCATTTCTGCTCTCCTCCTCCCCATCAAGTAACCATCGAGATCATGGAGATGTGAAAAACCCCTGAGACAGAGCGGCAGCTAGGGTTTCATGGTTAGGCTTCACGTGAGAGAGAGAGAGAGAGAGAGAGAGAGAGAGAGAGAGAGGGTCAGGACTTGGGGAAGACGGAAAAACTATTCTTCTTTTTGTTATATACAAACCTGGTTACACCGGGTTACTAATATGGAACCTGGGTTTCATACCCGGGTCCGGACCGGATAAATCCGGTTTGTTTAATGCGGGTCCGGGCCGAAACCCATAACTGGAATCCCGGTTATCCGGGTTCTGGGCCGGGCCGAACTAAATCTGGCCCGTATGAACAGTCCTATGTTTACCATCTAGCCAAGAAACCCATGAAGTGTCATATGAGCTTTGAAAGTCTCCAAGTGCTCCACAAGATATTTTGAACATATGATATATGGATGGAACTTTGAACTCCGGCAGCAATGGTACCTCCTTAATCTCTCTACAAAACAATAGATTAGTTCTAAATAATAACCGATCGACCGTGGAAGATGTCCCTATCTTCTTGGCTATTTCTTCATATTTGTCTATTAAGCTTCGCAATTCATGGTGCATTTTCTTTGTCACTTTGTTTTCCTGGGGGGTCTAGCATTGTGTCTCCATCTCTACTCTTTCCCCCTGATCCTCTCCCGACATACCGTTTTTCACTTTCAAGACTTCATTCTCTTTCTGTAATGCCTCCAACTCGGTGGTGAGTTTTCTTACTACCTCCTTCATTTCTGTGAGTCTTTCTTCCATATTTCTTGTTGACACTTCTTGATCTCTAGTTGCTTGCGATCGAGTTGTGGTGGGCATGTAAACAACACACTAGTTGCAGGACAAAAAGAAATCCCATAGATGGCACCAACTATTTTGGACATGTTTTACCGCCACCAATGCACGACCACCTGCAACCAAAGAGTAAGATGGCTTGGGGGGTTCATTAGAATACCTCTGATGCTTAAGTTATTGATAAAATATATTCTCTTGAATCCCAATGAATTAGATGCCCCTTACATACTTGGGTTCTTCCCTTATATAGGGAGTTGATCGGTGCAAAACTGCAAGTACACAATATCGTAGTTTTATAGTAAAGTGATGAGAAGAGTATCGTCCTCAACGATTGAAACTTACTTTTGAAAAATACCAAAATTATACTAATCTTGACTTTATTAAGAGAAGTCACTAAGATTCTTGTAATTGAACTTTGAAATAAAATCAATTCAAATGAAAAGAAAACTGTTGTTTAAAGATCAAATTAATGAGAAAAAGAACTTCTAGGAAATCAATTTCACCTAATCTCTTACTATGCTTTACTCATCTAACTAATTGATTTAATTCTCTTTGTTTGTTAGCAAAATCTCCAAACTCATCCAAAAGTCTATTTCGATAGTCAATTGGAAATATTCTTGTTCATCATTTTATACAAGTGCATGCAAATTAATGAAGCAAGAAAGCATTAAGATCAACAATTTTAAAACTACATATGTTCATGTAAGTCTTTCGATCTCTATATTTACCTATGCTGAAATATTCAAGTTCTATTCTATAATTCCCTCTTTCGATTACAAATCACAAGATCAAAATTATCTAATTAATCCAATCAATTAGAAGCAATAAGCTCAGAATAAATTAAATAAACATAGAAAAGAATTACCTCAAATTAGCATAGAAAAGAAAGCATAGTTCAAAACTAGATTTCATCGTTTTTTTAGAATAAAGAAAATTTAGTTCATGCTAAAAATTAATTTCAACATAAATAAATTTACCATAATTTTTTTGAGAGGAATAGAATAAAATAGACACTAAAAAAAAATACTCATTGCAATCCAGAGTCTCGTGCTTCAAGTCGCAGTGTCTATCTTCCAAAACCATCCCAAAAAATCCAAATGGGTCGTCCCCTTTACGTGCATCCAAGAACCTAGCCAAAAAGCGAAATAATAATAATAATAATAACTCCACTCGCATCTCTTGCGTCCTTATGATGTTGCTAGCTTTCGTGTCGCGTGCTTGCGTCTCTTATAAATTCAAACTGCCAGCTTGCATCCAATTCTCATGTCCAAGGGCCCCAACGTAAATGAAATATGTTCCGCATCATGGGTCTTCATTCCAAGTTAAAGCCAAACTGCATGAATTTTTGAGCTAAGTCAAAACCAAATGAGCCCGTCATGCGTGAAACTCTCTTAGGCACCTTCTCTCTCTCTCTCTCTCTCTCTCTCTCTCTCTCTCTCTCTCTCACTCATGGTAGTCGCCAATAGAGTAGATTCAAATGATCATTCTCTTTTCCAAAGTCTCTTCCTTTTACATTTGAGAATCTTCTTCTATCTTTAACATCTTTAAAAATTTAACTTGATCTTTATTTCTAAATAGCACTAATGATTAACTCTTATATTCATATAAATCTTCATTTAAATCTGAGAGTCATTAAACGATAGGTTTCTAAAATTTGGATCTTCATTTTCTTTAAATTTGAAATAAAATTTAAATGACAACAATGAAGCCTAAAATTAATAAAAAAAATAAATTAAATTAGATTAAAGTTTAAAGTTATGAAGTAATAAAATATACTAAATTATGCAAGTTATCATAAGTCCATAAAATGTTATGTTATTATGTGATAATGAACTCATCTTCTATTTGAAATTCAAACCAAGAGATGATGGGTTCATCTCATACTTAATTCAAATGGTAAACGCTCATATCCAATATTACTTCTAGATGGTTATCTCGTCGGTACTGGAAATTGGTTGGGCCTCCCAAAACCAATCAGAGCATGTACAAAGGTGGGCTATGGACCTAGCTAATGGCCCAGATCCACTCGGGCCTCCACATTATGTATTCTCCATATACATTTACGTGATTTAACATATTATGTTCAATTTATTTTATAATTAAAAAAACTTAAAATCTAAAAATATTATGTTAAATTATATTAATATGAAATGTTTAAAAAAATGATATTTGCAACATTGAAATGTGTAAGTCTTGCGAATTTCTTTGAAAAATTGTAAGATCTGTGTAAGTCTTGCGAATTTCTTTGAAAAATGGTAAGATCCATAATTAAAAATTAATTTTTTTTAATCATAGACTTCAAAATTTCTTGAAAAGAGTGCATGAAACTTACACACTCCAAGAGGTGGTTTGGATTAAGAGTTAATCTCAACTCATCTTATGTAATCATTATAACATCCATAAAATTTTAAATAAAATATAATAAACAATTTAACTTTCTCAAATTCTAAAATAAAATTAAAATTAAAAAATTATATTATATATTTTATTCAACTTTAAACTCTCATCTCAACTCAATTCACTATCCAAACCTTCCCTAAGACTATATCTAGTATTACTCATAAACTTTTTGGTATAAAATTTTTGTTTAGATGAAATATGCAAACCAATCAAAAAGTGATTCTCTTTATGCATTTTTTGGTATAAAAGAGTAGTACTACTCTATGCTCACCAAATTTTTATATATAATTTGGCTAGTTACAAACATGGTGTGTGATGTGATTAAAATACATTTGATCTCAAAGTGTTATAATTTTGAGAGACATGTAAAATTTATGATATAAATATTATATGGGAAAACAAAAACTCTACTCGCACTCGGGTTTGGGAACCCTTGGGTACACGTCCAAACATGTGTAAAAATAAAATGGGACGTTTCATTCAAATGCAGTACACTTCCATCCTCTCATCTTCTTCTTCTCATCTGAAATGCAGCACTCCCTTTTATAAACCCATGGAACAAATTCGCGGGAGTAAGTTTCCTTTGCCAAACTCCCAAATCTTGTTCTGCACCACATAGGTTCCTTCTCCTTCCTTTTCCCTCACACCTCTCTCTCTCTCTCTCTCTCTCTCTCTCTCTCTCTCTCTATACTTTAGCGTGTGGCGTTGCCACTAAAGAGGACATGCATTTTTCTCGGACATGGCTATGAAGAAACTGTCATTTTCAGAGCCATTTTAGTTTCCAAGAAGAAAGATTGCTTCTAGGTTTGGTTTGGGAGTTGGAATTTCTCTCATCGTTCTTGTTGCACTTTTCTTGATCAATTCGTTGAAGATTCCCACAGGGAAACCCTTTGTTGCAAGAAAACCCTTCGTTGGCAAGTATTTTTTACTTTTCTTATTCTTGCCCTTCTAATTCTTCTACTAATGCCACTTTAGAGTTGCAGAACTTTGTGGACTTAATGCGATGGAGTGAAGAAGGAAAGGGGCCCCACGAGACCCATGGACAAAATGGAGATGTGAAATGGAGAAGGCAGCCAAATGGGTGTAACATCCCAAGGCCCATTTTGATTTTTAAAATCGATTTTGGCACTGGCTAGTATGGGTTTCATTTGCTTCTCAAATCAATTTTGGTTTCTTTTTTTAATAATAATATCGGCTGACCACATCAGCTGACTCCCCAAAAGGTACCCAACGTCGGGTACCTGTAGCAGAGTTGTATGGGAAAAATATAAAACTCATAGGAACTTTAGTAGTTTACATTTTTATATCTATATTTCTTTAAATTATGAAAAATATTTGAATTCTTGACTTATTACGAGTCACTATAATATGGGTAGGAGAGTAGGTTTGTATTGAATCTATCGATAGACCTTGATCAGCCCAGCCCATTTGTGATTCCAAGTTCCAACATGCTATTTTCATTTTGTAACGGATAATTGTTTGGCTCACCTAACACCTTTAACACTTCCCCCTACTACCTTAAAAATACTCTACTAGCCTCATTTGATTATTAAACTTAACTGAGATCAATTCAATTCAGTCTAATTTTAATCTGAGTCTAATATTAGCACAACCAACTCTCAAATTATTAAACTCATCTAAACTCAAAACCTCTTTACACGTGGGACCCACAACCCTTTCCAACTTCCTATAAATATTTCTAAATTCATTTCAACATCCAAAACATATAAACTCATCTTAGATGAGTCCCATATAACTTACTTCACCAACTCAACTCACTACTATTCATAAAGAGCTCAGTTCAGCTCAACATCCAAACGCACCTTAATGACTTATCTATTTTGCAATTTTATGTAAAATGACTAACAAGATGTTAAAATAAGATTTCTATTGGATTGTGTCAAAGCAATGCAAAATACATATGAGATAAAGCGTGTCTCTACATATAACATGATGTGAACCCATGGAATCAAAATCCGTTGAACCCACATCAAATTGAAACTTACTCGAGAAAGCCAAGAATCAAGTCAAGATGGCCTAAACTTGTCGAAATCTTATTTCAAGAACCTAGATTCGGTGAGAACACTACCAAGAGTTTGCCTTTGATAAGTTCTTAGTTCAATCAAGAACAACTAAAGAAAACTAAAAATTCTCTATGAATAAAACTTCATTCGTGTTCAACTTCCTCCAAAATGCGGCTAGAAGTCTCTTTTAAACCCCTCCATGAAACCCTACGGCCGACGAAGGTCTACATCAATTAAAAGACATAGGCTAAATTTCTTCAAGTCCTAAACATCCTAAACTACACGCCTATAACTAATTAAAAGAAGTCTACTTAATGAATTAAATAGGCCTAAACGCCTACAACCATAGAAACATAAAATAAGCCTACACGCCTATACTTGATGAAATAAAGAGTCTACACTAAACCACTAGGTAATGTCACCCCCTCTGTAGCTTGTATTACATGGATTAAAGTTGGTTCTTCTTCTTTCAAACCCATCTTGAATGTTGGGGCCTTGCTCAATAAATTTGCAAACTTAGCCCAAGTGAATTGCACCAATCTTTACATTGTTTCATTGATCTTCTTAGCAATTGACCTTGTGATTGGCCTATTTGGAACTTGCAAGGTGATGTTGCTCCAAATGTGCCCTTCCAAGTGTAGAAGTGCCAAGTCGTATCAAGGGTAAATCCAAGATTGTATTCCACAGGGACAAAAAGTGTTAATGCAACCTTGAAAAATGCCATGTAAATTCTTTTCAGGCTTTTTATGGTTGTATAAAAATAGAGTATATTTAAGGATTAGGAGAATATAATTACAAAAGCAAATAGTAAACATATCTACATATAAGTCCAAATCTAAACGACGAAGTATCAAGTACATTCCTACCACTTAACAAGTAAAGAGTCTTGAAAATAAGGTAAACAAAATAAGAAAATGAAGGCAGCAAAATTCAAGTCGGAAAATATGTGAGATTTCAAAAGGAGAGTTCTAAGAAGCAATTTATCAAACACTTGGGCTATGGATGGGTCTATCGTTGATTTGATTTTTGTTAGATTTTCTCAACTATCAATCCAATCAAGGACTTGGAATTTCTTCTACATGTTCCAATGCACTTTCACATCCAAGAGCTATATCTGCTCCCACGTCCAAGTACACTTCACATTTTGGGACCACAACCTCTTTTTCCTTCCTCAAAGGAATGTCAACTCAAGAGTGAAGCTCATGCCTCATGACTCTCTTTTCTTTCCATAAATGCCTTGTGACATATAAGCATGATACAAGTGTTTAATTATTTTAAGGGCAAATATGAAATTTTTGTGTGCACAATATTGGCATCAATTAATTTGGCATGCAATACTAGAATTTGATGCATAATTAAGTGCTCAACTCTTCTTTGATGAAATAAATCACTCATTAAACAACTTACTTATGCAATTCTAACACTTTATCACACCCCCAAGTAGCATTTTTCTAGTCTCTAGCAAATAAAGTGATCATGGGAGCAAATAGATTCAACTTTACTTCAAAATCACTCAATTCAAAAATATATGCCATAGATCAGATTTGTTGGTTTTAGAGCATTGGAGCTTATGGAAATCAGATACTCATTCTCCACCGATGTTTATATATTATCCAACCAATCATCCAAAGAGAGAAAACTATCAAAAGAATGCCTGAGTGTACAAGTGTGATATGATTTCTAAAGTTGACTACCAAAATCCATTTAAAGGTTCCAACAATAGCAACTAATCAAGAAGGATTAGCTTATCTTACTCTAATTCAAAACCATTGCAATTGTGGCTTTCAAGTTATTGTGGCTTTCATGCTATTACATTGCAATGTGAACCCTGGTAATAGACAGTCTTTTCCATCACACACAACTTTTCTTGATCCTTGGCTTGTCTATTTTCTCATTAATTTCTCATGCTTTCATCATCATTTTTTTTTTTTTTACCATAACAAAGTTTTTTCCTAAAACATCAGGATATGGTTCATTAGAGTTCTATAGAATTGCAATGATGAACACCCAATCATGGTATAATAGTGTCAACTAAGGTATACCAAGTGTACATGTAGATAAAAAGTTAGCAGTTTCTAGTAAATCACCCCTAGCTTAATTGATTGAAACTTGGATAAACTTCCATTTTTAGCTAAAATCTAGATCCTTAAGTACTAAAGTAGCTCATAATCCCAATAGATCTTTTCATAGGTATACAAATTTGAAAAATAGTAATTCTAAAACCTATTGAATCATAAAAATTAGTTCCTTTCAAATGTTCTTGGAGGTGCGATAAAAAGTATTTCACATCAAGCATGCTAATACCAGAAAAACCATAAAAAAACTTATGTTCCTACACTCCTAACTTGAAATAAGCATTGTCCTCAATGAGTAAAAGTTGAAATAATCAGGCAACAAAAATGTAAGAGGGTTACCTGAATGAGCTGTAGGATCATGACAGTAAAAAGGAAAATAAAGATAAAACAAAAATCTACACAGCAAAAAAAACAAAGCAAAAAAAAAAAGAAAAGAAAAACAAAAATACAATAAAGAGAAGTACTAAGCAACAACAGGGTAAGTAGAATCTCGCAAAGAACTGATGATGGCCTAAGGTGAAAAAATTTTCAGAAAATGTTTGAATCTTTGGCCATTTACTTTGAAAGCATTCCTATTTTGAGGGTTGACAACCTCAATAGCACCACGAGAAAAAACAGTTTTAACCAAATAGGGACCACTCTATCAGAATCTTAACTTGCTAAGGAACAAATGAAGTCGAGAGTTGTTGAGTAAAACTTGCTGATTAGGTTCAAATGATTTTCTTTGAATATGCTTATCATGGAAAGACTTCATGCATTCCTTGGACAGCATAGAATAATCATAAGCATCCCTCCCAAGTTTCTCTAATTCAGAAAGGTGTAACTTCCTTAAAAATCCAACCTAGTCAAAATCAAAATTAAATTTCTTGGTGGCCCAAAGGCACGATGTTCAAGCTCAACAGGAAGGTGACAGGCCTTACCATAGACTAACCAATAAAGGGACATACCAAGAATAGTTTTATATGCAGTCCTATATACTCACAATGCATTGGGTAACCTTAAAGTCCAATCCTTACGATTAGGATTCATAGTTTTTTCCAAAATGGTCTTAATTTTCCTATTAGCAAGTTCAACTTGACCATTTGTTTGAGAGTAATATGGAGTAGAAACCTTATGAAAAATGCCATACTTGTGTAAGAGGGCATCAAATGATTTGTTACAAAAATGGGTGCCATTGTCACTTATGATAGCCTTAGGCATGCCAAAACGAGAGAAAATGTTTTCTTTTAAAAACTTAAGCTCAATTTGATGGCTATTTGTTTTGCAAGGAATAGCTTTAATCCATTTAGACATGTAGTTGATAGCAACTAAAATGTATAGATGACGAAAAGATGGAGGAAACGAACACATAAAATCAATGCCCCAACAATCAAAAACTTCTAACACCAAAATGGGTTGAAAATGCATCATGTTTCTTTTAGTTATTCCACCCAATTTTTGACATGGTTTGCAAGATTTGCAAAAATTAAATGCATCATAAAACATGCTAGGCCAATACAAACCACATTGCTAAATTTTAGCTATTGTCTTATGAGTAGAAAAATGGCCTCCACATGCCTCAGTATGACAAGAACTTAACACAACGGCTATTTCATCATTTAGGACACATTTTTGAATGATTTGATCCTAGCAATACTTAAACAAACAAGGGTCATCGTAGAAGAAATATTTAACCTCAGTTTTGAATCGCTTTAAGTCTTGAACAGTTCAATGTGGTGGAGTTTGATCTGTCACCAAAAAGTTCACAATGTCATCATAACATGGTAAAACATTAATAGACAAAAGCTGATTATTAGAAAAAGAGTCAAATATAGAAGAAGAGAGTTCCATTTCTGTGAACTGGAGTTAGGAGAGAAGGTCAGCAACCACATTCTCTAGACCCTTTTTGTCCTTGATGGTAATGTCAAACTCTTGAAGAAGAAGGATCCATCAGATGAGGTATGGTTTAGCATCTTTCTTTGCCAAGAGACATTTTAAAGCTGCATGGTCAATGAAAACCACCATAGAAGAACCAAGTATGTAAGTTCAAATTTTTCCAAGGTAAAAACAACAGTAAGTAAATCATTTTTAGTTGTGGGATAGTTTTTTTGGACTCTATTCAAAGTTTTACTTGCATAATCTATGACAAAAAGACGACTCTCCCACCACTATCCAAGCACAGCCCCTATGGCAAAATCATTGGCGTCACACATAATTTTGAAGGGGAGGTGCCAATCAGGGGGTTGCATGATAGGGGCTAAGATGAGCAAATTTTTAAGTTGGTCAAAAGCATTTTGGTGTTCAATTATCCAAGTAAAAATAGTGTCATGCATAAGTAAAAGAGAAAAAGGTTTAGACATGGAGCTAAAGCATTTGATAAGTCTCCTATAAAAACTGACATGACCTAACATTCTTTACTGTTTTAGGTGTAGGGAGCTTAGAAATTAGGTCAATCTTGGCTCTATCAACCTCAATTCTTCTAGCTGAAATGATATGCCTAAGGACTATCCCTTTTTGAACCATGAAGTGACATTTCTCCTAGTTGAGGAGCAGATTTTTTTTTTCTTTCACACCTAGCCAACACAACTTGCAAGTTAGTTAAACAATCATTAAAGGTGCTTCCAAAGATAAAAATCATCCATAAACACTTCCAAAATATTTTCAACCATATCACTGAAAATGCTTAACATGCATTGTTGGAAAGTAGTTGGTGCATTACATAATCCAAAGGACATTCGTTTAAATGCAAAAGTGCCAAAAGGACATGTGAAAGTGGTCTTTTCCTCATCCTCTAAGGCTATTTCAATCTTGTAATAACCCAAAAACTATCTAAAAAACAGTAGAAACCATGACCAGCCACTATTTCCAAAATTTGATCAAGAAAAGGCAAGGGAAAAAGATCTTTCCTAGTGGCTACTTTTAACTTCCTATAATCAATAAACATACACCAACCACTGGTCATTCTCATAGGAATCAAATCATCATGATCATTTTTCATAACTGTCAAACCAGATTTTTTTGAAACTACTTAAGTTGGACTCATCCACTTGCTATCTGAGATAGGATAAATGATACTAACATCAAGTAATTTCAAAACTTCATTTTTAACAACTTTTTTTATGGTAGGGTTCAATCACCTTGCATTTCCCTAGAGATTTTTACATTTTCTTCTAAATAAATTCTATAGGTACAAATAAGGGGGCTTATACCTTTGATATCTTCTATAGTTCAGCCAATAGCAGCTCCCTTATGTTGCCTCAACACTTCAACTAACCTCTCATCTCATGTTTTAGTGAGTATGGAAGAAACCACCACTGGAAAGTATTGTTGGGGCCCAGAAAAACATATTTCAGATCTATTGGCAGTGGTTTCAAATCCAAGTTTGGGATCTCATCCAAGAGGGCCTCAATGATGTTGTTAGGGATGGAAGTTGCTCGAATTTTTGCCTCCAGCATGTCTCCTTTTGATTCCTTATGAAAGAAACATTAAATTGATTAGAATTGTTGCCAGAAAATTCATTAACAACCTCCAAATCAGTTTCTAAATCAGCACACTATTTTTCTAAGTAAGTTTTTTCATCAAGAATTGCCACCAACAAATTTACTTCTTGAACCTCCTCCAAGTCATGTGGCTAGCTGCAAATGTTAAAAATGTTTAGTTCCAATGTCGTGTTTCCAAAACTCAACTTCAAGACACCACTTATACAATTAATCAATGCATTAGATGTTGAAAGAAAACGTCTCCCAAGGATTACTGGTGCTTGAAAAGAAGGACTTGTCAAATGAACATCAAGTACCACAAAATCCACTGGATAAAATTTTTATTTTATTTTTTTATTTTTTTATTTTTTATCAATTTGCACTAAAACATCCTCAATAATACCTCTAGGCATCTTAATGGAACAGTCAACCAATTGCAAAATAATTTAGTTTGGTTTTAATTCTCCCAATCCTAACTGTTCATATATGATATAAGGCAACAAATTCACACTTGAACCTAAGTCTAAGAGGGCTTGATCAATTTTTGAGCTACCTATTACACGAGCAATTGTGGGAGACCCCGGTTGTTTATACTTTGGTGGATATTGTTCTGTATAATGGTGCTAACCTACTCAGTTAAGAAAGCTTTTTTTTGGTACTTGTTTGGATTTGGAAACCTTTTCAACTCATCTCATCTCATTATTACAACTTTTCCAAATTCTCATACAAAATATAATAAATAATTCAAAATTTTCAAATTTCAATTCAACTTTTTCAAATCTCAAAACAATAATAACAATAATTTATTCAACTCATCTAAAACCATCTCATCTCATCTCTAAATCCAAACCACACAATTTCCTCTTAACAGTGCACAAGTCCTTTAAAAACTTAGCAAATGCAAGAATTTGCTGGATGGCATTTAACGAAGGAATGTAGATCCTAACTTACTTAAAGATTTCCAAAATGTCAAAATGATTTTTATCTTTATGCAAAAGAACAAGTCTTTGAGGGAAAAGGGCTGGAACAGGGTAGGGATTTACCTCTACATCAATCTCATTTTCTCCATTAGCAATTTGAGTTGAGCTAGAAACCTTATTAGCCTTTTCTATCTTGCCTGCCCCTTAAGCAGGAATGTTTACCACTTGGCCACTCCTTAAGGTTGTGATAGCCTTCACTGGTTTGATGTTGGAACACTCAAATGCTTCTTGAACTTGTTGAGGTTGAACTTGAGGTTGTGGTTGTGCAAGAAATTTTCCTTTCTCTTGAATGCTTAATGTGGTAGTCAGCCTTGTGAATATGCTCCTCATGTCATTTATAGCTTGAGAATTATGATTATAAATAGTTGATTGTCCTTGCATGAACTACTACACTATATTAGCCAGCTGCTGGACATATTCTTCAAGTCTTCTTTTTTGAGCTAAAACAAGTTGACTTGTGTATTGAGATTCCCCTTGAAATGTAGGTCCTTGAGGAGCATTTGTTCACTCTTCCAACTTAAGTTTGGATGGTTTCTCCAACCTGGATTATAAGTGTTAGAATAAGGTCCAGCATATGGTTTAGAAATCAAATTTACATCACTTGTTTGATCTAATAGCACCTCTTTAAAAGCAGGGATAGTAGGGCATTCATTAGTAGAATATCATCTCTTCACAAATTCCACATTTTTTAGACACTCTAGGAATAACTTGCACCTCATTAACCATTTTCATTTCAATGGCCTCAATTTTTCTGGATAGAAAGGTTCTTCTGGCACGCATATCATCATCCCTTTTCAAATTAAACTTGTCACCACTAGACTCAACACCCTTAGATCTGTCATAAGCATCAGCAGTATCCCAAGATTGGGCATTCTCAACCAAATAGTCAAAATATTCAAAGGCTTCTTCATTTTGTTTATTGAAAAATTCCCTATTACACATGGTTTCAACAAATTGGCACATTTTGGGTGTCAAACTCTCATAAAAAAAAACTAATCACATGCCAATGTTCATAACCAAGATGTGAGCATGATTTTAATAGATCATTGAACCTTTCCCAGCATTGATAGAAAGTTTCAGAATCCTTTTGATAAAAATTTATGATCTATCTTTTCAAAGCATTTGTCCTATGTATTGGGAAAAAAAAAATTCAAAAGTTTTGTTTGCATCTCCTGCCAAGTGCCTATGGACCAAGATCTAAGTGAGTTCAACCATGTTTTAGCTTTATCTTTTAAGGAAAAGAGAAACAACTTAAGCGTAATGACTTCTTCCGTGCATGTACGATCCAAAAATGTAGAGCATACTTCCTCAAATTCCTTGATATGTAAGTAAGGATTTTCAGACTTCATACCATAAAAATGTGGAAATAGCGGTATCATGCCAAGTTTGAAATTGAAATTGTTGGCAAATAGAGGTTGGATGATGCATAAAGGTGCTCTAGTTCGAATAGAAAGCAAGTATTCCCTAAGAGTCCTATTAGGATTCATAATCTCCCACTTGGCATGCTTATTATCACCCATATTGCTTTTAGTATCAAATGTGAACTCAAGAGACACAGATGCTAAATCAGATTGATCGGTGTAAAATTGCAAGTGCACAGTATCGTAGTTTTATAGTAAAGTGATGAGAAGAATATCGTCCTCATGGATTGGTAACTTACTTTTGACAAATACCAAAATTATACTAGTCTCAATTTTATATAGAGAAGTCATTAAGATTTTTGTAATTACAATTTAAAATAAAATCAAGTCAAAGAAAATATTTCAAGGACAAGAAAACTGTTGTTCAAAGATCAAATTAATGAGAAAGAAAATTTCTAGGAAATCGATTTCACCTAATCTGTGATGACCCGTTTTTTAGTGTATTTTCGCTGAAATGGTTGTTTTTATTTCAATTAATATATTAGTTATTTATTTTAATTTATTTACGTTTTAAAATTGTTTTTTTTAATTTAATTGATGTTGTGTTTTATTTCTTTTAGTTGTTTTGTGGTTTTTAATATCTTCGCGGCAATTTAGTGTTGTTTTTCCCGGACTGAGGATTAGACCTCGTCTTTTCCCTACATCTCTTTCCCTTTTTCCTTTTCTTTTTCCTTTTTCTCTTTTCCCTTCTTTCTTTTTCCTTTCTTTTTCTTTTTTTTTCTTTCTTTTCTTTTTCCTCTCTTCTTTCCCGCTCGAGCCACCCCGGCCTCTCTCTCTCTTCTCTCTCCCTCACGCCGGAAGCTTCAACTCCCCGGTGTACCGCCGTCCGGCCACCGTGCAGCTCACCGCCGGTCCCATTCGCTTCGCCTCCCTCCGGCGCACCTTACCACCAATTTCCACCCCCAACCGGCCGGCCGTTTGGCTGGAAAAGCCCTTTGAAGCCCGCACTGGTTTGGCTCCGATCCGCCGTCGTCGCTCCACCTCCGGCCACCATTTCTTCACCACTTCATCACCGGTCCCTTGCCATCCTAACCCACCTATTTCCGGCCTCCAACGACTACCGGAACAGCTCCCACGAGCTAGCTTTCCTTTTTGGGAAATCCAATCTCTTTCCGGCGATTTCACGGCCAACCACCACTTCCAATAGCTTCACAACCATCCCTAGACCATTCCCTATCAATCCCAAGCCCTAGTTTGTCCCCGTTCAAAAGTGGGTTTTTCACAACCCACGGCCACAGTGAATTTTCACTACGACATTGCTTTTTCGCCGCCGTTTGCAACGCCGCGTGTTTTCTAAAATTGCCATATAGCGCTGTAAGTATTTTTCAAACTCTATTTTCAGATTTAAATATATATTGCTCATTCAATAATTTTATCTGTTGGTTGGCTGATTCCGGACTGAGTCCGAGGAGTTCGGGGGTCGGATGGATGGAGGACGAAGTTGCCTGTTTACTTGAATTATGTTGTTGGATTATTTTATTATGCATTGTTATGGCATTGCATGGTTCATGCACGTGTGTTTTTGTTTTAGTGTGAAAAGCCTGTGTATTGGCGTAAGTGATCTTACGGGTGCGTGTGTATCACGACCCCAAGCCGGGATGTGGTATTATCCCGGTGGAGCTCCTCTGATCACTCGGGAGTGGAATAAACTGAGTGATGTCCCCTGGGTCGTCGCTAGACGACGGGAGCGGGGGCTAGGGGTTGCTTGGCTACGAACGCGCCGGGCGATGAACCGGGTATCGCTCTACGCACCGACTCCGTGGCCCTTCGCTGGTGAGGGCTAGAGGATGCTTGGCTACGAACGCGCGGGGCGCGGAACTGGGCATCGCTCGTTAGGTGTCACATGCGTGGTGGTACTCTGCGGTGTGGCACTAGAGCCAGGGTGTGCGGATGACCTCTAGGGGAGGTCATGGTGCATACGGATAAAATGGATAATGTTTTGAGATGGATAAAGGCCAAATGTGACTTTTGGCATGTTTTTTTCAGAAAGGATGTGTTTTTGGGCCAAATGGGATTTTTGGCGTATGTGGAAAAATCGTGTTTTATGGGCTTTGTGCATTGGGCATGTTTCATGCATATTGTTTGAGTTCTATGTGTTTTTATCTGGTAGTGTTTGGGTTTTACTTACCTGCGGTACCATTTTTGGTTCCGTAGCTTTTGGTGCAGAGTTGGAGGTCGAAGAGGAGGAGGCTGAGCCCGAGGATGCGGCTCCGCCGGGTTTCTGATGCTATGTTTTATATTTGTTCTATAACTGTATTTGTGTTTTTGTAATATTTTATTTATGTAAGTTTTAAACAGCTTGTACTACGTTAAGAAAAATTCTGGTACTTAGTTATGACTTTCGTTATCCGCTGCGTGTTTCTTTGTACACTTATGTTGCCTTGCACACACTTGGCACCCGACGATAGGATGGTGACTCGGGTCGTCACCATCCGGACGTCTCGATTTCCCCGTGTTCGGGCGTGGGGATTTGGGGGCGTCGCATAATCCCTCACTATGCTTTACTCATCTAACTAATTGAATTTAATTCTCTCTGTTTGTTAGCAAATCTCTAATTTATCCAAAAGCCTCTTTTGATAATCAATTAGAAATTATTCTTGTTCATCATTTTATACAAGAGTATGCAAATTAATAAAGCAAGAAAGCAATAAGACCAATGATTTTAATACTATATAGGTTTATACAAGTCTTTCAATCTCTATATTTACGTATGCCAAAATATTCAACATCTATCATATAATTCCCTCTTTCGATAGTAAATCACAAGATTAAAATTATCTGATTAATGGCCAAGTTAATTAGAAGCAATATGCATAGAAAATCAAGCATAGTTTGGAACTAGATTACATCATTTTTCTACAATAAAGAAAATTTAGTTCATGCTAAAAATTAAATTCAACATAAACGAATTTACCATATTTTTTAAAAAAATGGAAGAAAATGAACACTGAAAAATACTCCTCGTAGTCACAACTTGTCTTCCAAACCAAAGGAAATTAATTTTCTAAATCTCCCTTCCATCCATGTGTCTCAACTTTCACACGAAAAAATATTTTTTTTTCTCTCTTGTGAAGACCAAGTCAAACCCAAAAAGAAACCAAAGGAATTTATAGCTTTTTCTCTTTTTTTTGTGGTCCCCATACGTGCATCTTCATTCCAAATCAAACGAAAGGCCTATATTTCATGCATTTTTTCTCTTTATTCAGCAGCTCCTATATTCAAATAACATCTTCATTTAAATGAGAGAGTTTCTAGATGATAAGCTTGTAAAATTTGGATCTTTATTTTTTTCAAATTTGAAATAAATTTAAATGATAACAATAAAGACTAAAATCAACAAAAATAAATAAAATTAAGTTAAATTTTAAAGTTAAGAAGTGATAAAATATAAGAAATTATGCAAGTCATCACAGATGCTGAATCAAAAGATGTTGAATCAGAGTGTGTGTTGTTAAAATTTCTAATAAGACGATCATAATGGTCTTGAGCCCAACTAGACATATATACTAGTAAAACAACTCTATAAAATAAAGAGAATAATCAATTGAAAATAAAAAGAAAAAATTTTAGTTATCACCAAAACTAGGAAAGGTTCACAGCATTATGTTACTTCAACTCCCTCAAACAAAAATGCTTCAATTAGCACCAATTGTCTCCAATAATGAAGCCAAAAACTTGACGATGCTCCAAATGTGTTCTTCCAAGTGTATAAGTGCCAAATTGTATCAAGGATAAATTCATGATTGTACTCATAGGGACAAAAAAAGTGTTAATGCAACCTTAAAAAACGTCATGTAAATTCTTTTTGGGCTTTTTATGGTTGTATAAAAATAGAGTATATTTAAGGATTTTGGTAATCTAATTATAAAAGCAAACTATAAACATATCTACATTTGAGTCACAATCTAAATGACGAAGTATCAAGTCCATTCCTACCACTTAACATGTAAAGAGTTTTGAAAATAAGGTAAACAAAATATGAAAATGAAGGCAGCAAAAATCAAATCAGAAAATATTTGGGATTTCAAAAGCAGAGTTCTAAGAAGCAATTTCTCAAACACTTGGGCTAGGATGGGTCTCTCTTTGATTTGGTTTCTAGCAGATTTTCTCAATAATCAATCTATTCAAGGACTTGGTAATTGGAAGATGGAGAGTTAACATTCAAATTTGCACTATTTCTTTAAAACATTCACAACATTACCAGCCAAACACATAATAACATCTAACTGAAAGGAGCCTTGATAAATTTTCAAAAATTTGTTGTGCCTTATGTCTACAACAAAGCAAGAACAAAGAGTTGCTATCTAGTTTCAAATCAGTTTAAGACTAGTGACAGAGCAAAAACAATGTTTAAATCAATTAGCAGTTCATTAACCTAAAACCCAAAACAAATCAAGTCTCATCCCACAACCCAAGCTACCAAAAGTTAGCTTTGCATCATATTTTTAGATGTGAAAATAAGAAGAAGAAAAACCATCCTCATGGAAGAAGATGCCCAGCTGAAACTTCCAGGTTTTGTGTCGCGAGAGTCCTCTTCCCAAACTAAGATTAATTCCTACCAGGTAAGCCAAAAATTTCAAAAATATTCCATAAACTTTAAACTGAAATTAAATAAAAAGTAGGGAATGAAAAAAACAAGCCAATTGAACGAAGATGGAGATTGAAAGTAGTAGAGGAGGCTGGACTGTAATAGCAATTGGACCCCTCAAAGAATTCTTCAACATGTTGCAGTGTAGATCCAAACACCTCTATTTTCGTATGCTTGAAAATGAAAATTTTGTCCAAGAAATATGTATGTCGCGTGAATCAATTAATGTGCAAGAGAGAAAATTCATCCCCCACTATGCGGCGCTGAGTGAATGGAAGAGAAAAAAAAAATATTGTCAACAGCGCTTCGTGCTTGCTTTTTAATATCTCCCAGTACGCGACGCACTTCTTCTTCCCAATTCAAGTCGTGTGCCCTTGGTCCAAGTTTTTTCTCTCCATTTAATATAGCGTACGTGAGTCAAATGCCAAAATCCCTTAATGTTTCCTCTGTCAAACAGTCAAAGCCCCCATAAAGACTAATGTGCCATACACCTCTTGAACAAATGAAAAGCATGAATATTTTTTAAGTCCCTTTTCATTATTATTAACCTATAAAAAATAAAACATAAAAATTAGAAATAAAATAATATAAAATAAAATAAAAATAAAGAATAGAATATTAAAAATATATTATACATGTAAATAAACATTGTCCAATTTAAATCACAAATTATAAAATTAAGCATAAATGCGTGCTATTAATCAATTTAAATCACAACTCGAATTTATGCATCTTAATCATTTTTCCATCTAAAACCAATAATAATGTAATGAAAGAATTAAAATATATTGGTTCTAAATGTATAAAAATATACAATATTTCAGCTCAATCAAATTTCTATAGGCTTTTGGAATCTCATAAAAACTTATGAAAAACCTCATAAGTTTTCACAAATCAATCAATCGTATAAGTTTTAATCTATCAACATAGTTGGTGTTGTCACTTACTATGGTGCCAAAAGTATAATTTTAATTATTTGAGGTAGTTAGAACTGTCTGAATGTATTATGGTCTGTATCATTAGACTCAGTTGATTAATTAGGATTTTATGGCACAATAAGTCTATTTTTATTTTTCAGACGAAAAGCTTGTTTGAAACTGCATTTTTATTCTTAGGGGCACTTCGGGGTTGAGTTTCAATAAATGAATTTAACTGTAGATTTATATTAATATTTATGATTTTTCAATACTAAGTTTATTGTTCACTTTTTCGGAGTGAATAATAACCTCAATAAGTGTATCAAGTACAGTGTTTTCAAAATCACAATGTAAAATACCTAAATTAGTTTAGAAAAGTTTTATTTAGACACTTAATAAGATCTTAACCACACATAGTGAATAGTATGACACCTAGCACCATGAGGAACATTTGATGGATTTATAAGGAATCAATGTGTGAGATCATGCTATCTAAACAAAACTCTATTTCATTTGGCCAATCAAATTATGCCAAAACAAAGAGAATTTTCACCCTAGTAAAACCCTAGATGGTTGGAATCCAATTGAAAATCCAAAAGCATGGTTAAAACCAAAATTCTAAATGGTTTTATCCAAACTATAAGTTGACCTCCAAACCCTAACTGAATCGGTTTATAGCATTATATTTAATCACTTGATTAAATCACTTCTACATACTATTAATCCTTCAAATACTATTAATCCTTCAAATTTATGTTAGGATATCATTATCCAACCTTTTTAACCTTGGATATTTGATTGGACTAAAAGAAATTGGATTTGGGTTTGATAGCAACCGAAACCCTCTTAAAATCCTAAATTGAGGCCCATTCGGATAAGGCCCATGAATTTGGCCACCTTAGTATTACTTCTTAGCTAAGTAATTGCACCTCAACATGGCTGATCAAATTTTTTCAAGAGGGCCTAGAGTGTATTTGAAGTGAAAGGTTACAAGGCCACCTCACTCTTCTACTTCTACAAGGCACCTAAGAGGAAATGTCTTGCGCTCATTTTGTCTATTGAATTGGGTAAGAACGACCAACACTCAAGCTTCATTTCAGCCTTATCATCTTCCATAAGTTGTGCAAGAAGCCTCCAGCCCACTTTTCATGCAAACAATCTCTCATTTCCACTTTTCTTTGAGAGAACGCAAAAGACACTCTCGGACAGCTTTTTTGAGTTCTTTTACATGCCTAATTCGAAGTTTTTGTAAGTGTTTTCTCACAAAGTTTCCTTCATTAAAATTATTCATTTTTTTTAGTTTATGTGGATACCTTATTTGTTCCATTTTCTAATCGTTTAATTATTCCAATATTGTTTAAATCCCATAAAAGTTATTCTGGATGATAAATTGGAGAGTGTGTTAAATTTTAGAGTTTTTGACCAAGCTAATAGATAGATCTTAGTCTGAAATTTTTATGGAGTGTATGATTATTTGTTAAGGATTTATTTGATGATTAAGGATTTCTAGAAACTTAAAAACTGGAAGAGGAAAAATAGTTTCTGTTTTAAGAAAGTTTGAATCTTTTATGCTTTAAACTTATTTCAATGACTTTGATATTTTTATTTGAGAATCCTAAGCCTCTTATATACATGTTAGGATTTTAGTTTAAAAATATTTGATATTAGTTTCAAATATTTGAATTTTTATGCACAAGGATATTCAGTTAAGTCAAAGTATTGATTTTCATGACTAAATTCATGTTTTATTTGATTTTTAACTATGTGATCTTGAGTTTGAAGCTTAGATTTGTTTTAGGACACCTCTTTAAACCATGTAATGTTTTGGTTTGAAGATAACATCTTTTTAAGTTATGGATCAAGAGTTGTTTTTAAGTTATGGATCAAGTGGTTGATCAAAACTAGTTGAAAAAGAAAAATCTGTTTCTAAACTTGAAAAGAAACTGAAAAATTTTAAATATTGTTTTTGTGATTTTGATAACTTTTTTTCATGATTGAAACATGATTATTCTTTGGAATATGTTAAGAGTATATCAGAAGAAAATTTTTGGTTTAATTATGGGTTTTGAAATTTGGAAGAATTGCAACAAAAATCAAAGGGAATATAGCCTATGTGAGTTTCGGCCCCTATGGAGTTTTCATAATTGTGATATTTGAACTTAAAACAAAATTTACATGAGGTATGTAAAATTTGGTGATTTTTGAACTTGGAATGCAAAATCCTTAAGTTATGGATAAAATTATCATTTTTCCATATATAAAGGGTAAAATAGTAATTTGACTCTAAGTTAGTATTTTTCCATATTTCTAATTATTAGTAATTAAGTTCTAATTTTTAAAAATCATTATTTTCAATTCCTCGTGATCACACTTGAGTTTGGTTTAGAAAATGAAGACCAAGATAAGTTAGCTTTTAACTTACTATTAGTTTACTGTATATATGTGATAAGTAAAAAAATACAGTTCATGTATATATGTTATCATCTTTGTCATGCCATGCCAAGTCATTACATATTTATCTATTACACATAATTTATTCTGTCATGAATTATTTATCTATTATGCAGTATATTTTGTCACATATTGCTAAACATTGCAAGTATGTAATGTTAAATATACCATCTATTATATTTTTTCATGTCATGTAATATTCACTATTGTAAGTATGTCATGTTATGAAATATTATCTGTTACATGTTATGTCATATTACAAAGTATTGTATGTTATATGTTATGTCATGTTACAAAATATTTCTATCTTAAGTAAGTCATGTCTATCGAGTTACATTCAAGTCATATTATGTTACATAAGGCCTTTTGTCCTTTTATATTCCAGTCATATTTCGTCTCGAATACAGTTTGTATATTTCAAGAATAGTCATGTCAAGTTATTCATGTCAATCATGACCCTAATGTTAGGATGGGGTAATATCTTAGTAAAACTCATTTGTTCATGCTGGAGTGTCTAAATGGGTGTGAAATTTTCTGAATTGATGAAATATGATCAACAGGTTGTGAATGGGGCTTAACTAGCTGGTCATCGAAGCACACCAGACACTAATGCTAATGGAGCCACAGTTCATTTCTCGTGGGGTTCACAGTCAATGTGGCACATGAAGTATGGAGTCCACAGCAAGTGTGGTACATACCTTACGTGAGACACAACAATTGTGATACATAGAACATGTGGGGTTCACAACAAGTATGGGACATGTGTTAACGCACTTACAGCTAATGCAAATACTTGTGTTGTGATGTGGTAATTGGCAGGGACACATGGCTATAGGGGACTTAGCACCCATAGGATCATATTTAATCAGATAATGAACAAGATTCCAAATTTTTGTATTTCACATTCATGCATTAGTTCATGTTATTAGTTTATTTGTACTACAGTCAAAGATGATATGTGTTGTCTGGTATTGCGGTTAAAGCTATGCATTGCTAAGTAATACGGTGAAGGAGTATAATCTGTCGTACTACAAAACGATATATAAGTTAAATTATACAATGATCAAGGTTGATATGCACTGCCTGCTACTGCTGTCAAGGTTATATGCTACTAAGTACTATGGTGAAAGAGTAAAATCTATCATACTATAATCATAATGTTAAGTTCAAGTTCATGTCAAGTCAAGTCTAAGATTAAGTTCATGTCATATCAAGTCAAGTCAAGTCTCAGATTAAGTTTATGTCATGTCAAGTCAAGTTCAGTTCACATTTTAATTTAAGTTATGTCGGTTCTACTATATTATATGTCAAGTTATGTTATGCTTACTTATAACTTTGATTATGCATTCATATTTTTACTGTCATGCCATGCATCATTAACCTATGTGAAGGTTTTTTGTTAACTTGCTGAAATCTGTAATCAAATCTCACTGTGATAGTCCGAACTACCATTTCTCTGGAATGGTAGATTTTGTCTCAAGACCTGGAAGACCAGGAATCGACCAACTAGAAATGGACGACTAGGCGACGGTGCAACATTGATGATAGTATAGTAGTTACCTTAGATACTTGTACTTATGGAGTTCAATCTCCAGCACTATTTTGATCACAACCATTTTGGACTAATGTTGTGATCATAGTTGTTTAGTATGTCTTTATATATGAAGTGCAGATAACCTTGTGTTGTATGTCTTAGTGCTTCAAATTTCTATCTGATCCCAAGCGGAATTTGGGGGCGTCACACGTGGCATATACTCATGTTAATATCAAAGAAATCAACACTAATGCCATCATCTATCTCTCTTCATCAAACTAACATTAAATTATTAAACAAATCCTTCATGTATACCTTAACGTGATGTTTAATTTATTCATAAGCAATTTAACCAAAACATCATGATAAATCACTAGTAACCCAAAGCATACTTGATGATCAACCCAAGATATTTGATTAAATATGTAGTATGACATATCATCACCAATCTTTACTTGATCTTTTAAGACTTTCCCTTGTTTATAACTTCATATCATAGCATATCGTGATCATTTATCATCCATTTTACAAACTTATCATGCTAGCATCATGATCTAACCCGAGCATGCATCCTTTTACTTCCTTATATCAAATCTTAAGCTAAAACTTCTCATGGCATCATAAATTCATGCTTAACATATTATCCCTTATCCAAATGCAAATAGTGAAAATTTAGGATCTTAATGGAAATTTTGCTAGTTTTGTAAATACTAAAATTTTGAACCCTTTGATTATAAACATCTTCCTTAATGGTTCAAAATCTTAACTTAGAATAACTTTGATTACAGCTGCATCTATTTTCTAACTTGAGATAGTTTGTAAGTTGGTTTCTAACTTACACTTTGATAAATTATTTATGATTTATTGATAAATGACACATTCATGTTATAAATGTCATTTTAAGCATTAAAACATCATGTTATATGTTGAGTACATGACTACTTGCTAAATGACATGTGCAATTTTCATCATTTAAGCATGTTATACAACATTGTCATTTTCATATGAAGCATACTTATAAATGCATGTCATAAAAAAAAAAAAAAAAAAAGGATTTTCATGCATAAAATATTTTTTAACATTGCATGAAAATCTTTTTTGTCATGACCCTAAAGATTAGGATGGGGAAGTATTCTAGTAAAACTCATATGTCTACTCTAAAATAAGTAAAAACTGAGTGTTAACCCCTGGATTGACGAAGAACAATTAACAGGGTTCGAATGGATTCTTTTTAAAGGATAGCAGAGCGAAGTCAAATTTTAAGACACTTAACGCTTGTGGGTGCATATGTTATGATGAATGTAATCATGTTATGATGAAATGTTATATTACCAATGCATTGAAACCGGGTCTGCAGACAACATAATTTCAACATGAGTTGTACTACAGTCACCAACAGGTACTCACAGTACATATGGGGAACTGTAATGATACCATACATTATGATGTTAATAATGGCTTAATAATGATGAAGTGTTATGCTTTTTAAAGTTAAATTGAAAAACATTCTCTGTAAAAAAAAATGTGCATCAAAGCTTTTATGAAAATGTTGAGAAATCTGAATGGGAAACAAATACTGATTTTCTACATAGCATGCATTTCATATTTATCATTTATCATATATTATTGATCTTTGTGCATGTTGGTTGTTAACTTATTGAGATTTCAAGGAATCTCATTGTGATAGTCTCACTACCATTCTCCCCAAAATGGTAAAAGTTGTATTAGGACCAGAGGAGACCAACCAGGATGGACTAATGGATATGATTTGTTGAAGAGGAGCTAGGCCAATAGAGGAGATTAGATCTAATTCTGATGTTCATAGCACTAACTCTGCATAAGAGAGTTGATTTAATTGTTGAGACTTGGCTTTAAGAATTCTATATTGAGGATATGCTACCTTTAAGTTTGAACTTATGATGGTTATTAATGTTATTAGAATGTTTCAGTTCATTCTAGCATCAGTTATGTTTAGTCACCATTATTCTACTACGATTATTGCATACTGCTAATTGTATTCTAGGATGCATTGCATATTAATTATCATGAACAGGGATATGTAACCTTGTGTTATATGTCTTGGCACTCTAAGTTTCATTTCCATCCCAAGCAAAGGTTTGGGAGAGTCACATGTTTCAACTTTGTAAATTAGGAGTTTTGTGAATTTGTTGATGGTTAAGAACTAAGTTTGTGTTCAAGGTTTTATTCAAAAATAAATATAAAAATTCATTTGATCTTTTATTTTAAAAAATGCCTCAATGTGACTTTTTGCTCTCATTTTGAAGAAACTTAGGGCTTCAAAGGTACGTGATTTTCATCCTATTAGTCTTGTGAGTGGGGTTTAAAAGATAATTTTGAAAATCCTTGCTAACCGTATGAGTGTGGTTATAGAGCAAATTATTTCCAAGCCCCAAAATGCCTTTATTCAGGAGAGACAAATTCTTGACTCAGTTCTCGTTGCGAATGAATATTTGGATAGTAAAATGAGGAAGGGAGTTCTAGACTTTCTTTGTAAGCTTGATATGGAAAATGCCTACAATCATGTGAATTGGGAATACCTCTTTTATATGCTTGATAGATGTGGATTTGGGGAGAGGTGATGTTTGTGGTAAATGGTGTTGGAAAATGGCATCCCTACTGGATTTTGCAATAGCTCTCATGGCTTGAGGCAAGGGATCCCTTTGTCCCATTTCTCTTCGTCATTTTCAGAGGTTGATTGCTCATCATACATATGAATATATGTGTTTTGTTTGAAGGGTGATTCCTTGTTATGCTTATCAATGTATGTATCTTGCTCTTAGAGTGATTCCTCGTTATGCTTAAGATGTATGCGTTCTCGAAATTATTTACATTAAACTTGTGCATGCTTATTAATCTCCACTTTCATTAGTAGTATTGTTATGATTTTTAACTTACTGAAGTTTAATTGAAATCTCACTGTGGTTGTTCCATTACAGTTTTGCTCGTCGGAACCATAGATTCTGAGGCATGCCCAACCTGCATCTATCCTTATTTAGTTTTAAAATCTTTGTAACTTTTATGATGTTTATTGTAATTAGGTAACTAAAAATTTATGGTGTTTTATATTTTGATGCAAGTGATGACCTAATGTTGGTATGTAACTATAGTTGAGATAAAGAAAGAATGACTTATGGATATTTCTATTAATGAAGGAGTGTTTACAATTTTTCTGGTGCTACTAGTATTAGTTTTCAACTAATATCATTTACTCATTCCACTGCAACTTTTATATACAAACATTCTTGGTTTACGAACACGTTAGATTCCCATGACCGTTAGATTCCCATGATCGTGAGGGATGCAGCCATCCGGTCTGCATCTTGAACGTTGCGATTTCTCGAGAAATCACAACTGGAGATTAAGGGCACCACAAGAACAAGCATATGAATTGAACTCAATTTTATATATAAGATTATTATAATTGAGTCAAGTGAATTTTATACAAGTTTATAGCATTTGAGTTTGGATTGTCTACTGCATAATCTTGTCATCTTAATTCTTAATTAAATTTGAGTTGTCCATTCAAATGCTCTGTTTCATTTATGACCTTAATTTGTAATCAAATCAAAGTGAATTCGCAGATGATTAGCTATTCATCCGGGTTTTGGACCAGGTACCCGGATTTCAAACTCTTGCCGAAACCCGGCCCAGGTACACCCGGTTATGACCCAGTCTGGAACTCGGGTGGATCCGGATTTTTTGAAACCCAAAAATCCGAGTTTCGGTTTGTATCCGGATTTTATTTTTTATTTTTTACACAAAAGCCTATATTATTAAATTTCTTTTAAGAATGATTTTGTTTTTATCTTAAAGCATATATTCATTCTATTACAAATCTTTCAAGAAAAATGTTGAAAAGCATATTCTGTTATATACAAAACTAATTATTATTTTTAACTAAATGCATCTAAAAATAAAAAATAAAAATAAAAAAATGCAATCACTACATATTATATTATTTGATATTTTATACATTACATTACAAAACATAATTACAAAATATGAAATTACATATAAAAAATGGATTACATAGAGCTACCAATACATATTACATAATATGTCTACTTCATGCAATCAATGCATTTCTCAATAGCCATTGTTGGTCCAAGCTTATCTACAAGATGTATTCAATAATGTTCTTGGGTTACCGAATAATATCATAGTTTCCTATAAAACATGCAATCATAAGAAACAGAAAAAAGATATGTATGAGATTCAAACTAGTTATTTCTCACCATTTAGAAAACATTTTCCATTATAAACAAAAGATTGGGATCCATACATGATACATGAAACAATTGCTCATATGCGGTTTGAGTTGAGTATTTCTCACCAATAGTCTCCTAGCACCGCTGTAACTAATAAGAAGTAGCATAAATTTTAGTCAAGTTAAGGAACAATCAACTTATTTGAGTTGAATCAATAAACAACATTCCTAGATAATCCCTTCAGACGTCGTTTCACTTCTCAATTTTGGAATTCCAAGTACTAGACAATAAGGTAGAGATAGAAGATGTAAGAAAACATATATCAGAATATCCTTCTAGACAACTACATTAATGTTGGAAGTTTGTAAAAAGATGCATGGCTTCTTTTAAAGCAAAGGCAGATAATAGCCACAAGATGGCTTCTTGTCCAGTCTTGTCCCATCACCTGTTTGATTCTTTCCAGTATTCTACACTCTCATTGGCTGATTGCATGCATTTTCCATCCATGTTAGACCTTTAATGGATATATTCTATATGGGAGATACCTCAATAATGAAGTTCCTAACTTTCAAAGTGAAAAAAGGCTTAGAAATTTCATTGTACTTCGGAAGTCTAAGAAAATGAAATAGGGACTATCTACATTGAAGCATAATGCAGTTTACTACATATGGGTGCAAGTTTATTACCTATACTCCAAATCAAAGGCCCCAAGCATCATCAATTTTCTCAAACTTGTAGCTAAATTCAATCAAGGACCTTATAGAGCATTTATTTGTAGAATTCAATGCATGCATAAATGAGAACATCTTCACAAATAAATGGGAGAAACAGTTCGAGGTTCTACTGTAAATTATTTTTAAAAAAATACACAAAATCCGTTAAGCTTCATAACATTATTAACTTATTATTATTGTTTTCGAAACCTACCTTGCTAAAAAACCAATGAAACGATTGCTTCCAAGAAAGGTACGAGGAAATTCAAATACATCATTACTGGAACCAAGGCTTCCAGATTCTGAAACTAAATGGTGGGATTAATAATTTCATTTTAAATAAATTGTACCTTCCTTTTGAATAGAGAGGAAAAAAAAAAGGATCAGGGAGAAATTTGTAAAGATGCCTTTGCATATTCATCTAAAGTATTTGACAATTTGTTGTAATACTTTATGACTCGGCCACAAATGTGAAATCCCCAATCAAAATCAACCACAAATGTGAGCAATTTTTAATAGAAGTGCCAAAAACTGAGTAACTAAGTAAAACCCACCAATCTACTAAATAGAAGAGTGCCAAAAAGAGGCAAGTAGGCCAGGTGACAGAACCAAAGCCACCTTAATGAGTAAATGAATAATAACATTTAAGCCTGAGGCTTATAGCACAAATGAAAGGATAAAATCCCAAATTCTGAAATCAAGAGCTGGAATAGCCAATAAAGCATGTGAAAAGGGTTCGGTTTTGCTCCCTAGTTCTCAAACAGACTCCAAAAACTTCTAAATCATTGAAAATGAATGAACCTGAAGGCAATTAAGGCAATCATTGAAAAGAGTTGGAACTTTGTGAGAATTTACTGGATATATTATATCCTCTTTGATTTAACTTCACTACGTTTTTTTTTTTAAATTAAAAAAAATCTAAAGCCTTTCTTTTGAGGTCACAGTAAAAGACATGAAGTCTCTCTCTCTCTCTCTCTCTCTCTCTCTCTCTCTCTCTCTCTCTCTCTCTCTCTCTCTCTCTCTCTCTCTCTCTCTCTCTCTCTCTCTCTCTCTCTCTCTCAGCTTGTTACTTATTTCACTTCGATCTCTATGTTTTGGCTAGGGCTGTTTATAGGGGCCGGATAAAATCCGGCCCGGATTTATTTTGAGCCGAAACCCGGATTATGAAAATCGGATTTATCCGGCCCGAACTCAGGTAAAAAATCCAAATTTCATATTCAAAATCCGGTTAACCGGATTTGTGTATATAAGGGATTGAAAAATAAAACCTAGCTCTCATCTCTCATCTGTCTCGCCTCACTCTCATCTCCTGTGACCCCGTCTCCGTCTCCTCCCTCTCTCTCTCTCTCTCTCTCAACATACGAAACCCTAGCCGCACTTACACTTTGCACTCGGTTTACTCCATCTGCACGCCCAGCTGGACAGGAATCTCACATCAACATACAACTCGATGAGAAGACAAACTGGGATGGGCTTCGGAGATCGGCGGATTTGGTTAAAAACTGGGATGGGTTTTGGAGATCGGCAGATTTAGTGAAAAACTGGGATGAGTTTTGGAGATCGGCGGATTTGGTGAAAAACTGGGTTTGGTTTTGGAGATCGGTAGATTTGGTGAAAAACTGGGATGGGTTTTGGATTTTGTTGTTCTTTTTTAGTTGTGTTTCAATATGGGTGGGCGGGCTGGGTGGGGCGAATGGCCATGGGGTCAATCTGTCCCTCGGCATCTGATCAAGGGCACAAATGTTGTTGCCCAGTGTCACGGTACCGGTGGCTAGAAGCACAAATGGTGAAAGAGAGGCGGCGTCGATGGAAGAAAGAGAAAGAAGAAATGTTGTCTTTTATAAAAAAAATAAAATATTGGATATATCATATACATTTATCAGATTTAAAAAAAAAAAAAAAAAAAAGACGAGTTTAATCCGAAACCCGGAATCCGGGTTTTGAAAAACCTGGATTCATTCTGGTTCTGGCCCGTTTCTGATCCGGGATAACCCGGTCTGGATTCCAGCCCGGATTTAAAATCTGGGTTTCGGTTTGGGTCTACTAGAATTTCCGGGTCGGAACCCGAATGAATAGTCCTAGTTTTGGCTTTCAAATCCAGGTTCAGGGATGAAAGGATGACAATTCGATTGTTAATAAAGTATTTGGTCAATAAGCTGAAACTGGATAGCTCCTCAAAGGTATTTAAAATTTTAAATTCATTACTGCAACTTCAACTTTTCATTAGAAATGCATATATATATGTTGGCTCTTGATTGGTTCCATGAGCTAGCTAGCTTATTGCACCTCCATTTCAGTTATTATATATATATATATAAATACTATATAAGTGTGTGTGTGTGTGTGTTCTGACAACGAATGACAAAACATGTATGGGGTGCATGTTCATTAAACAGCTGACATCTAGAATAGAAGAAAGAAAAAATAGCTAGCAATTAGATTTCATACATAATAAATAAAAATCAGCTCCTTCTGGAAACTGCCCCAGATCTAAATTTATCAAATTTAATAAACAGGGATAAAAGACACACTTGGAGTGTAAGTTTTAGATACTTCAAAGCCAAGAGAGGTTTAGAACTTTCGAGTGAGACTTGTGTCAAATGTTAAAATCAAATGACCCAAAAAATTCAAAAAAAAAAAAAAAAAAGCAGAGTCGAGAGATGCTTACTCATGCGGAGAGGATTCAAAGAAGATTCAAGAACTAAATGCCCTCATATAGACACAAAACAAATACCCAAAAGTGTCAAGCATCAAATTTACACTAAAAAAAAAAAGGACAACTCTCTACAAAATATAGTAGACAAAATTTACATTAAAAAAAATTGTCAATCTAATCCATTTCAAATGCAAAAACAATCCAAACAAACCAGATATTTTGAACAAAGTAAAGATAACATGGTAAAAAAACATTTAAGCAAGACCTAGAAAGAGGAGAATAACTGACCAAACAACACACAGCAAAGTGATGAAGACGATGTCGCGACGTGAGGAAGATGACGGCACGAGGATGAAGATGATGGCTAGGGTTTCGGAGAGACTCATATTGATTTCGGCGTAAAGAAGAGAGAGAGAGATAAGGGTTTTTTTTTTAAACATATATACAAACTCAGTTAACCGAGTTATAATTCGGAATTCGGATTTCATACAAGGGTTTGAATCAGGTATATATAGTTTTATAAAATCGACTTTTGGCCTATGCCGAAACCTTAATCAGAATCTATTTATCCGGGTTTCGAGCCGGGTCAACAGTCCTACATATGATTGCATAGACATTAGACTTTCTAACGCTAATTTGGGGCCCAATCTAGACCGTTGAGGTTATGGGAAAGTATCGCCTAAAACCCTAAGATCGGTTCCGTGTATACGAGTAGTTTCGGAATCCAATTACACCAATCCTCTCTCTTTCTTTGTGCGGGTGTTGAAGCTACAGAGAGCTTCTTAATATAGGGTTCGTGAGGAAGTCGGAATAAAAAGAAACGGGGAGAAATGGGAAGGGAGAGGGAAAGAGAGGTTCAGCAGTACACGGTAGAGCAACTGGTGGCGGTGAATCCCTACAATCCCGACATCCTTCCCGATCTCGAGAACTACGTTAACGACCAGGTATCCCCTCCCCTCCCCTTCAACTCCCTCCATTCTTTTTTGTTCCGATTCAATTCTCTGACTTAAAATTAATCACTCCTTTGTAAGTCATTTAGATCTCCTCGCATCGTAATGAATCGAACAAAGATGGTTCTTTTCCGTGAATGTACACTACTTTTTGTTGCGTGTAATTTTCAGGTATCGTCACAAACGTACAGCCTTAGTGCCAATCTCTGTCTTCTTCGTCTTTATCAGGTAACCTGTGATATATATACGTAGTATCTATATAGAATATATGTTACTCAGACACATATATGTGATTGGTTTTATTATACTTAAAAGAAAAAGAGAAGTGAAAAACTTTGATGTTGTGCGTTGTGTGCAGTTTGAGCCAGAGCGAATGAGTTCCCAAATTGTTTCTCGCATCTTGGTGAAGGCACTTATGGCAATGCCAGCTCCTGATTTCAGCCTTTGTCTCTTTTTGATTCCAGAGCGCGTGGTAACTCATTCGAACCATTACATTAGGCATGGTTTATCGGCTGCTGTAGATTTTAAAAATATACACGTATAACAGATGCAGAGAAATTATGTATAAATAAGTTTCAATGGGCTTTCTGATATTTCAGATGAGCATTTCTTTAATTCTTCTGTCTTCATAAGCTTCTAAATGGATGCATATAAATTTTATTATTTGATTTTGATGTTCGTTTACTTAAACTTTTGGGCTGGTCTCAAGGGTCTGGTTTTTAACAAAAAGCTTCTTCATAGCAATCAATGGTAAGATGTTGCCTTTTTTCTTTCATATGATTGAGCCAGCAAATGGAGGAGCAGTTCAAGACCCTTATTGTTCTCTCACACTACTTGGAGGTATGCTTTTTTGCTTTGTGTTTATTGACTCGTGTATGCCATGCATCCAATCTGGATGTATCCTTACCGACTTTGTATGCAGACAGGAAGATTCCATCAGTTCTGGGATGAAGCAGCTAAGAGTCGTCATATTGTTGAAGCTGTGCCAGGTAGTAAAAGGTTTGATGCAGTAATTATTGGTGTATGTCCATGGTATATGCTATCGGATATTTCTATTATCCAGTTGGATAAATATACTTGTTCCATTTATCGAGGATTATGTTTAGGAAGAATATCACTCTCTACCTACCTGTTTACTTGGGGTATGCCTATTGTTATTATCAACAAAATTCACATTTACTTATAAAAGATATGTTACAGAATAATGAAGAGGACATAGGGCGCTGTGCTTACTCATAAGAAATTGCCTTTGACATATTGGAAGAAAAGGCAGTTCTGTACAAGTCCCAGATGTTCCTGATATTAAACTTTTCGCATCGTTTTAGACCTGCATAATCTGATAATATCCACGTTATAACATTGAATTAAAATGCACTGTAGCTAATGCAATGAAATCCTAGATATTTGTTGGGTATTTGTGGATTATATTGATCCTACCGAAATATCAAAGGTGCATGTATGAAATATTCATAAGCATATAAACTGATGTTGTGTTTGGTATCTTCACCTCTTCTGGCCCATGACATTATTCTTTCTACTCATTTTTTACTGTTTCTATCATTCTTGTCCTGCTGATTCTGCAGCTGTTTTTCTTCATGTACGAGCCTATTGCTTATAAGAAAATAAATTGCAGGTTTTGAGCAAGCAATCCAAGCCTATGCAATTCATGTCCTGTCCTTGACTTATCAAAAGGTTCCCAGACCTGTGCTTGCTGAGGTATGCCTTGATGTTGTCTGAAAGCACACAATGTGATTGTATTTGTAGGCTAGCTCCCTCTATCTGATATGGTTGTGCTAGTGTTGTTTAGGAATCTATGTCTAGATTACCAATCAAAAAATAGGAATCTATGTCTGGATGATAAAAAAGGATATATTTCAGCATAAGAATAGAAAACAAACATTTCAAGGTTGCAGGATTTATAACATGAGCATATTTGGTTTGGGTTGGGTTATTCCTCATAGTGTAGTGGATCTTGTTTCGTGTTAGAGAAGGGAGTTTGGTAGTGTGACACCTCGTTCCCTAAGGCTTATGAATGTAGTTATTTAAAAAATTTCGGGGAACTGGTGTGCTACTAACCATGACTTAAAAGTTTTTCTTCTTAGCGAAGTGTTAGAACAAAAAATTTCATAAATAAACAAAGATAGTCTTTAGTCATGAAACTTAGCATGTCATAAACTATCTAGGCCTTTGCCTCGTCTCTCTGGCCCAAGTCCCGTTCCGCAGTTCCCTCCTCATAAAGATCATTACTTGGGGTAGTTAAAACATAAAAACAAACTAAAATGAGTTGAAAACTCAGTAATAGCACATCATAATGTAAACTTAACTTAACTTGACATTAGGCTTAACTTTGAAAACTTTTATGCATTGTCATGCATACTACACATAGCATATAGATCATTAATCAGTAACTAGGTGGAATTCAAGAAATAATCATGGCAATACATGTAACATGAATGAATGAGTGATCGACTCCATAAATTTCATATGATTCATGCATGACTTATTTATCTTGTCTTTCACTTAGTGGCCATCATAACATATATGCATCAGTCCAACTGTCATTGACCGCATGAATCGTAGCATAACATATGGTGTACCACGCTTAGGTCCATGGCACCTCATACATCATAGCATACATATGGTGAATCATGCTTAGATCATTGGCATTGTATAATTCATATGTTAAACAACACTTAGGTCTATGGCACCACATAAATCATGGCATAACGTACGGTGGAAGACACTTAGGTTCGTGTCACCACATGCATCATAGCATAGCATATGTTGAAGCACAGTTAAGTTCATGTCACTGCATACATCATAGCATAACATGTGGTGGACCATGCTTAGGTCCATGGTTTGCACATCCACTCATAACATAAGGCCAATCTTTAAAGCTTACTTATCGTTCACATGACTTTTTACATATCATAATGCATGTGAACATGTTGACATCATGAATTTTCATGGTGTGTCATACTTATATGCATGGTATATTAATATAAGTATTACATAACATAACATGACATAAGCATTGCATAACATAACATAACATTTTGAAACAGACATACAATTCAGCATAGCCTACATAATTTCATTCACAAGCATATTGTTGAAATTCATCTATGGTTCATAAAGAGGGGCTAACCTTGAATTGGTTGTACATAGCATAGGTAAACAACTCCTTTCACTTGCAAAATAGAACAGTTACAGCACACATACAGGTTATGATCATGCTACTTACCTTGTTGCATTGCATCCTGAATTTTACTTTGTAGCCTGTCACCTATACAAAACACTAAACATCACTAACTTTCATAGAAAGAAGTGTCATAATATCCTACTTAGTTAGATATGTATTATGGAATATAACTTTACTTTCAAATGCTAATATCATACAATTAATTTAAATACTAAATATCATATCTTAACTTTCAAATTATACTTTAGTAGGGAATATATTTTACCTAAAGCTATAAAATAACAATGGAAATATTCAGTTCATAAAATAGACTTTTTTTTTTTTTTTTAATAAGAAGTAAATTTTATTGATATGAATGAAATAGGCATAGCCCGTGTATACATGATGTATACAAAAGAACACCTAAATACATTCTAGGATCGATAGATTTAAGGACAGGAAATCATGAACATTGTATCCATTAAGCACTATGGCTGAAAACCAAAGCAATAATGTGTGCACAAAAAATTCCTGAAGTGCGCTCCCTATCTTCAAAGCACCGCGCATTCCTTTCCAACCAAGTACACCACATAATGCACAACGGAATTATCTTCCACACTGCCGCCACTTGTGGACAGCCTTGAATCTCCTTTCAACAAGCTAATAAATTAACCACCCTCAATTGCATTACCCAAGTGACATTGACTCTTCTAAAGATCTCATCCCACAGCACCCTTGTCACCTCACAATGCAATAATAAGTGATCCACTGATTCTCCATGCTTTTTACACAAATAGCATCAATCCATCACAATGAGCCCCCTCTTCCTCAAGTTTTCGTGGTCAAAATCTTCCCAAGAGCTGGATTTAGTTTTCTGCAGCGAGCTGGTTTTTGTGTGATTCAGTTTTGTCAATGGGTGTGATTAAACATCTAGTAATAGAGACAAAAGGTTTTTGTCTTTCCATTGGAGGGGGGACACTATCTTCGTATCACTAAGAAGAATAGGAGGTTCACTAAGGAGTTGGTACTAAGTCTTGCCAGCGCTCAATGGCTTGCGAACACAGTGGAAAGAATGTTCATTCTCTGAAGGAAAAAAAGAGTGCTGCAACATGTATCGTGATGCTGCCAAGGCACTGTTTGCTCACCGGCATTCAAACGACTTTGGATGACTCTTAGAAGTTATAGATTATGGTAGAAGTGGGCAATGAGGTCTCTTAGCAATTCCAGTAGGCATGGAAGGAAATGGGTGGAAGAGTCTTTCTATGGAAATGAAGCACATTCTATCCATGGCTATGCCTATGAACAAGACGTCGGTGTTGGCTCCAAAACTGGTTAGCATGATAGATAAGGGGAAGTAGGCTCAATCTTTTGCAGAGGCTATGATGGGTGGCGCTTGGAAAAGGGAGGCAATGATGGGTGGAAAGAACAATGAAGGACTTGCAGGGAGCTCCACTGCTGCAAAGCAGTTTGGTAAAAGGGTGGTGGAAAGGGTGGAGGAATGTGTGACTTCACTGTCGCATGCTCTTTTGTGAATCTAGAATATGGCTTCAAATGGGCATCTGTTGGAGTTTATGGCCCAAATTTTGATTCGGAGGGAAGGCTATTGTGGGAAGAATTGGCAGGACTTTTTAGTTGGTGGGAGCTACCAAGTTGCATTGGGGGGGACTTGAACATATCTCGCTTTCCAAGTGAAAGATTGGGTGTATCTCACATCACTTCAACCACAAGGAATTTTTCTGATTTCATTTCAGAACAAAAGCTTATGGACATTCCAATAACAGGAGGCACGTTTACCTGGTCCAACAACCAAGGATTTCCATCTTGGTCGAGGATTGATAGATTTTTGTTAACTCCTAATTGTCACGCTTCCTGGATGTAGCTCAAGGAAGATTACCCCAGTTATGCTCTGATCACTTACTTCCCCATCATTTTAGACTGTGAAGGCATCCAAGGGGGTAGAAGGTATTTTAAATTTGAGAATATGTGGCTTAAAACTGACGATTTTGTATATAGGGTCAGATAATGGTGAACTTCTTACAATTTCCAAGGCTCTACAAGTTTCATAATGGCAAAAAAGTTGAAAGTGCTGAAACAAGACTTGAAGTAATGGGATGAACAAGTTTTGGCAATGTGCTTCAGCAGAGGCGCTCTTTTGTGGAGGAGCTACAAGGTTTGGAAGGAGAGGAGGCTAGAATACTTTCTGAACTTGAAAAAATTCGCAAGAGTCAGGTAGTAGCTGAACTTGAAAGAGTAACTTTCATGGGGAGATTTCGTAGAGACATAAATCAAGGGCGCTCTGGCTTAAGGAGGGAGATAAGTGCACGAAATTCTTCCACAGGGTGGCTAATTCCCACAGGAGGAACAATACTATTAATACACTGATGGTAGATGGGGCAGTTTCTTCGGATCAGATGGTAATCAACAGCCATATTGAGCAGTATTATCAACAATTCTTATCGGAAGAGCACAATTGGTGACCAAAAGTGAATTGTTTGACTTTTTCAGCATTAGACCAACGTTGGCAAGACTCAGGTAGTAGCTGAACTTGAAAGAGTAACTTTCATGGGGAGATTTCGTAGAGACATAAATCAAGGGCGCTCTGGCTTAAGGAGGGAGATAAGTGCACGAAATTCTTCCACAGGGTGGCTAATTCCCACAGGAGGAACAATACTATTAATACACTGATGGTAGATGGGGCAGTTTCTTCGGATCAGATGGTCATCAACAGCCATATTGAGCAGTATTATCAACAATTCTTATCGGAAGAGCACAATTGGCGACCAAAAGTGAATGGTTTGACTTTTTCAGCATTAGACCAACGTTGTGCAGAGTGGCTAGAGAGGTAGTGTGTAGAGTAATTAGAGGTATGGCAAGTGATAAGGCTCCCAGTATGGATGGGTTTACTTTGGGTTTTTTTCAAGCTTGTTGGGAGGTGATTAAGAAAGATCTTATGCAAGTCTTTCATGATTTTGATACTAATGCTAGATTTGAAAAGAGTCTTAATGCTACATTCTTAGCACTCATTCCCAAAAAGGTGGGGTATGTGGATGTTAGAGACTATTGTCCCATTAGTCTTGTGAATGGGGTGTATAAGATTATGTCCAAAGTGCTAGTGAATGGATTGTGATCGATGGTGGAAAAACTAATTTCGAAGATGCAAAATGCGTTTGTCAAAGGTAGACAAATCCTCAATTCGGTCCTTATTGCAAATGAAGTTTTGGACGGACAACTTAAGTCTAGAGAACTTGGGTTACTTTACAAGCTAGACATGGAGAAAGCATATGACCATGTCCACTGGTAGTTCTTACTTAACTTGAAAGAAGTGGTTTTGGGGGGAAATGGCAAAAATGGGTAGAATTTTGCATCCCTTCAGTTCATTTCTCTATCTTGGTGAATGGCTCACCGGTGGGCTTGAGACAAGGAGATCCGCTTTCTCTTTACTTTTTTTTATTTGTCATGGAAACTCTTAGTAAGATGATTGAAGGTCTGGTGGACGGTGGGTTGGTTTTTCGGTGGGGAATGGTGATCTTAACATTTCCCAATTGCTATTTGCCGTTGACACTCATCTTTTGTGGTGCATGCCTTAGAGACACATTCAAGCCTTGAGAGCACTACTCCTTTGTTTTGCAGCTGCATCAAGCTTGAGTATCAACCTTTCAAAGTTTGGATTAGTGCCAATGGGGGCTATCGACGAAGCGGAGAATTTAGCTACATCTTGAGTTGCAAGATATCATCTCTACCTCTAAAGTATCTTGGCTTACCCTTGGGTGCCTCCTTTAAATCTGAAAGGATTTGGAAGGATTTGCAAATTGGCTTCTTGGAAGAGGTTATATTTGTCAAAAGGTGGTAGGTTGACTTTAATTAAAAGCACTCTTTCAAACTTACTCACCTACTTTTTGTCCTTGTTCCTTCTTCCTACAAAGGTAGCTAACCACATTGAGAAGTTACAAATGGATTTCTTGTGGAGTGAATTGGGGGAAGAGTTCAAATTTCATCTAGTTAATTGGTCAACGGTTTGTACTCCAATTTCTGGGGGAGAATTGGGGATTCGCAACTTGACAAAATTAAATCAAGCTGCCTTGGGTAAATGGTTGTGGAGGTGCCAACACGAAATTGAGGCCTTATGGAGGTCTATTATAGATCCCGCTTTCTATTGTAACCTTTAGCTAGGTCTTTTGTCATGTATACTACCTGTGTATCTGAGCTTTCCCTATTTCTATGAATATAATTTCTTGATACCTATCAAAAACATCTTTCCAAGAGCAGCAATCCATATGAGGAAAGCTATTTTGGAAGGCACAAAAGGCCTCCAAATATTCTTCCACGAGAAATGAACATTACCTTTTGATGCCAATATTTTGTAATACGTCTTGACTGTACACTTCTTGCTGCCCCTGGACCTCTACTGCATCCTATCCCCTTGAGCTGTGGTATTTCCCGTGGAGTATATCAATCTGAAAAATTCTGAAACAGTCTGCAATTTCCAATCATGAATATCCCTATTAAATAGGACATTCCACTAGTGAGAACCATGAGAAAATACATGCTGATCCGCCACAGAAGCATCCCTGTTAACTGCAATACGGTAGAGAGCTGGAAAGGCCCTATCAAGAGCGCGATCTCCACACCAAACATCTTGCCAAAACCTAATTCTGGTACCCTCTCCAGCCACTAAACATATATAATTTTTGAAACTCTGTCATCCCCTCCTAATAAATTTTCATAAGCCCACGCCATACCACCCCATTTCATTGGAGCACCAGCACCCCAAGCACTTCATGTCTAAAGTGAATAACTTCCTTCTATAGTGAATCCCCCTCCAAGTCTCCATAACCATTTCCCCAACAGAGCTTTATTGAAAGTCCTCAAGTTGCACACTCCCAAGCCACCATTCAAGATTGGGGAGCAAACTTTATTCCAATTAACAAGATGGAATGGAATTTCATTTCCTCCCCCACTTCACCCCACAAAAAAGCCCAAAATAACTTCTCAATCATATTCACCACCCCTGCAGGCAAAAGAAATAGAGATTAAAAAAAAAAGGTGGGGAGGTTAGATAAAGTGCTCTTAATTAATGTGTGCTGACCCCCCCCCCCCCCCCCCCCCCCCCCCCCCCTTTTTTCGATAAATACAACTGTTTCCAGCCAGCCACATTTTCTTGACTTTCTCCTCAACCTCATCCCAAATGTCTCTAGCCTTAAAAGTTGCCCCTGATGGGAGGCCCAAATATTTCATGGGCAAAGAAGACACTTTACAATCCAGAAGGCTTGCCAGGCTGTTGATACTGGGCACCACGCCCACTGCAACCATTTCAGACTTACTAAGGTTCACCTTAAGCCCCAACATGGCTTCAAAGTATAACAGAGGTGTTCGTAAAGTTTGAATCTGGCCAAGATCCGCTTCACAAAAAAGGAGAGCATCATTTGCCAATAAAAGATGTGAGATTATGATAGAGCCATTAGTACCATTACCCACTGAAAATCCAGATAGAAAACCTCCTTCAACAGCAGCCTTTGCCATCCGGCCAATTGCCCCCATAACAATAACAAAAAGAAAGGAGACAATGGATTACCTTGCTGCAATCCACAAGAACTGTTAAAAAATCCAGCAGGGGTGCCATTAACTAGCACCGAGAAGCGAGTGATAGAAACACAATGTCGAATCCATGAAATCCACCTATAACCAAAGCCACACCTCCCGAGCAAGTATAAAAGAAATTCTCAATTCACATGAATGATCATATGCCTTTTTTTTGTCAAGCTTGCATAGACTACCTGGAACTCCCTCCTTCAGCCAATGATCCAAGCACTCATTGGCAATGAGAACCAAATCAAGGATATGTCTCCCCCAAAAAAATAGAGTTTCTAGGCTAACATGAAGTAGCACTAAGCCCACCTTAAAGTATTATAATAGTGTTCTGAAATAAACAAAACCTAGCCAAACATAAAAATTAAGCCCAATGTAAAATACAAGTCGGCTAGTACATGCCCTGTGTACTTGGGATTTGCCTTTTATGATGAATAAAACTTCTTGATTACCGATCAAAAAAAAAAAAATACAAGTCGGCTAGGCTTAGATACAAAGATGGTTTCAACTCATCTCATCTCATCATTACAACATTTTCCAAATTCCCACACAATATAATAAATAATTCAACTTTTTCAAATCCCAAAACAATAATAATATTAAAAAATAATATTCTAATAATATTTTATTAAACTTTTAACTTTAATCTAAAAGCATCTCATCTCACCTCACTATCCAAACCTTATCTAAATTAATATCCACTGGACATAAATGCAATTCACACAAGAGGATGGGATGAGGAGGGATGCGGGCTTTCTGGTTTGTCGTGCTTAGAGGATGGGATGTGCTCTGTTTTCATTGTATATAAATAGGGGTTGCGTTGGTAGTCCTCTGCTGGGCATGGGGTGTAACTTGACTGTGGGAGGTGTTGGGCAATGGTTCTTGATTTGCTATTGGACTGGCAAGGGCTTATAGTTTCATGGTGGTGGAACTTGACTGTGGGAGGCTTGCTCGGCATGGTGTTTCCTTCAGGCTGTTGTTCTGTGTGATAAGAAGCTAGCGGCTTGAGGAAATCTTTTGTGGGGAGGGGTGTGTGTGCAGTGCGGCAACCCTAGTGTCTAGGTTGAAGGTGAAGACATACATGCATAGCATGGGTTTTTATACATGCTGGACTCATGGGTATATATATATATATGTAGGGTTTTCTTTGTAACTGTCCTTTTCCATGAGTCTCGGGTTGGGCTTATTCCATGGGCTTAATCATTGACAACTCTAATCAGTCGATCATAAATTCCAACATGAGCCTGACTTGTCCAATAAATACTTTTGGGCTTTAAATAAATTTTTGGGCCTAGTACCAAATTAAATATAGGCCCATTGGGCTTTAACCCATTTTAAAAATCCTCAATTCACCATACCAAATCTTAGGCCTGTGGTCTATTCAAAATTATCCAATAAATATTAATTGAGCTTCCCAAAAATATTGGCCCATTAATGCATAATTTAGGCCAAAAAAAAAAAATTACCCACATTCTAGGCTTAGAAATGTTGAACTGGGTCGTTACGGGTAGCTAGTAGAACAATTTTTTTGCGGAATATGATTTTCTTTTTTGTTGTGTATATGGAGAGAAATGACCAATCATGGTTTGGGAGATTTTTTGTGAAGGTAAATGTAATTTTATTGATAAGAACAATAGGTATAGGCCAAGCATATGGGTTGCATACAAGAAAAAACACCTACTTTGAATGATAAATCAATCCAAGGAAGTCATGGGGGACTCTAGTCCATTAAAATCTATTATGATCGCCTGAAGGAAGATGGTGGTGGGGGTGAATGCTCTCTTTACCAATGGTCCTTGGATGGTCATCTTGACTTTTTTGCTTTCCGGTTTCAAGAGTTGTCTGGACCTTTTACCTTTTCTGTTTGGGTATTTATACTCCTTGTGTACATGGATAATGCCCGTTTTGCTTATTACAGCAACGCATACTGATCATCGCTGATGATTTTCAGGGAGAGGTTGTCGTGATTTTATTGCATTTTACTTTTGTTGTTCTGCAGTCCAATAACCTGGTCTAGTCTTGATTCTAATAATTGCCCTATATTTGATTTAATCATGAAGCCTTTCCTGGAGATTATGGAATTTCCAGCCTGTTGCCGCTTTTTACATTTATCTTTCTATGTAAAACTTCTTATTCCTGGTCGAATCTTAACAGGCTATCAACATTGAAGGGCTATCCCTGGACAAATTCCTTGAGCACCAGGTAGTGAATTCTGGTTGGGTTCTTGATAAAGGTAATGGCAGGGGCCAACTCATTGTTCTACCTCCCAATGAATTCAACCATCCTGAACTTAAGAAAAACACAGCAGATACCGTCCCATTTGAGCACATAACCCGTATCTTTCCCATTATGGGTTGACCTTTCCGGTGCAGACTAGGAATCTTAGGTTCTCAAGCAGCTTTGGCATTCGAAGGTAGTCCTGACATCATCGTCACATTCTTCTTCATGAGTATGAGATGATAGTCTTTGGAGAACTTGCGTCTCTCTTGTTATATTGTTTTCGGCTTATATTGTAAGGTTAAATTTATGAATCCCAGTGAAGGTACTTTTTGTCGGACTCCTTGGACTAATTTTCTATTCTTTCCAAGAGCTTTCTCATCAGAGTTGTGTAGAATATTTGGGATAAGGGTCCTGACTCCAGCATTGCTGTGTACATCCAGTATTGATACGTGTACATGCATAATTGCTCACCCATCTGTATGGCGCTGGGTAATTGCTTGCCTCTATTCTCCTGAAATCAGCTGATTCTTCGCACGAGACCTGAAGTGTTTTAGTTTTAAGGGTCAATGGTGGAATCATAATCCCAGGAGGATTAACGTTGATTTGATTACTCTTTCTAAATTAATCTTGGACCAAAGGCGGAAAAAAAAAAACAAAAAAGGTTTAATGATAGATCTTTATCTAAGCACAGCTCCTCTTATGCTAAAGCGCATAATGTATTCTCAAATTTCTTGGGGTTTTGCGAAATACATGGGATTGTGAAGAAACTTACAAAAAGGCTGGCTCGTGGGAATTATAGAAATGTCCACTTAAATGAACAGAAGTCCTCGGCTATGTCTTCAGGCCTACGACTAGGCATGTCAGACACTCAGAAAGACGTGGAGTGATATGAATACCTGGATCGCGGGATGCTTGAAATTGAGGTTGACCACAAAATAAACGTGAAGCCAATACAAAAGAATCAATGACCTGCAATTCTTAGTTAAAAGTGGAGCTATGGCGAGCCCAATGATTCAATATTTACAAGAAACAAGAAAAATATTACAAGGAGCTCCTAAAAATGATTTTAAGTTATTGCCTATTTTACTCTTGTACTTTGGTATCGGGTTTTTGATCGAGTCTCCGACGGAACACAATGCTTCGTGCGAAAAATATCTTACAAAAAAATATGCCGGTTTTACTGCATCTGATCTCTCTCTCTCTTGTTCCCGCTACCCTCGCTCTCTCTCTCTCTAGAGCTACAGTCTCTTCTCCGTGGATCAGCAACTTGACAGCAGCCTGAGAAACGAGGGCGAAAATATATCGAATTAGGAGGAAAAAGTTAACCCCTAATTTCAGCTACAGAGTGTCTCCCCATAGTTCACCCAGTTCACAAAGATATCTGGAAATTCCTCGAGAACATCGGAATTCTGTCCAGTACCATAGGACAGCTCTGTTTCAGTCTGCTCCCTCCCCTACATAATAACATAACACGGAAAGAAGCAACATTAGACTTCAGAATGCGTTCTCCAACCTCCCTAGCGAACAATGTACTCAATTGGACGAACCAAGAATTCAAGCTCAAATCAATAGAACTATAAGCACAGTCCACTCTGGAAACCGTTATGGCCAAAAATCAGCTATCGGTCCTCAACCAGTGTGTATTTGATTAAAAGAAAGATGACAATAAAAGAGATGACTGATATCTTGTATCTACTAGATATTCACTGGTGGAGGGAGCTTTTACCAGTGTTTGATCTACAATAAATCAGTACATATATAAATCCCATAAGAGTTGCAACTTTTACCTAGATCTGTCAACATACAGAAACGAATAACACTTCTACACCAAGGCTACGAATATTAAAAAGTTTTTTTTTTTTTTTTTGGGGGGGGGGGGGGGGGGGGGGTGGGGGGGTTGGTGGAGGGGGAGGTGTTCTTACTTTCATGCTGGATCCATATTCACTGGTGGAGGAGGTAGCCTCTCCTATCACTCCATCGACAACATTTTCTGCTGATAGCCCGGCAACTGGATAGTTTGTGAGCATCAATGACCTGTGGACACTTATGATGAAGTTAACTTCTTCAGATATAATTCCAATATTAGAGTCTTTTAGTCAGGAACACATTTTAATTTGCCTAGATATTTCATGCATCTTTTTCTGCTTCCTTCTAGTGCAGTTGATTGCCTAGAGAAACTACAAAGGGACTTCCTATAGGGTGGTTTTAAGTGAAGATGTCAAATTTCATATGGAAATTTGGACCGAGGTATATTCTCCTATCTTTAAGGGCGGGTTGAGATTTCGGAACCTGCTCTTGTTTAATCATGCATTCTGGGGGAAGTGACATCGGCGTTATCAGAATGATAGAGAGGCCTTGCAGAGGGTAACTAATTATCACGTAATCCCAAGATACTTTAACGTGGTCTCTTCTTCCTCTCATAGGATAACATGCCATTAAAAATTAGTGCTTATAGAAGCAAATAATGGCATCCCATTTTGTGATATTCACGTCATTCATACTCCAATAGTACTGAATAATTTTCTGTAGAGAGCAATATAGTAGATTCTAAATACGGATGTTTGTAGGGTCAATGGTGTTATAATGAGGTCCAAGGACCTCTCATGGGGTGGAATTAAGGAAGAACATATGTAAAAATTGGAGAATATTTTGTAACTATACTAAATTAGAGGTGGGAAACAGAGCTAAGATTAGATTCTGGCATGATTAATGGTATAGAGACAGGGATCTTAAGTGCTCTCGGATGTGTACAACATTGCAAGAGCTAAGAATGATTCTGTAGTGGAATGTGGCAGCAGCGCAATGAACAGATGTTCGAAGACAGAGATCGATGGCGGAACTAAAAGCTTTCTTTATCAGCAATGGCCTAGATCTACATGATTTTATTGTCGTTGACTTTGCAAAAATTTTAATAACACGGCTTACTTTCATAGAACTAAATAAAAAAATTACCTCTCAAATTGCTCTTCCTCACACGAATTCCCAGAGGAAGATAACCAGTCAAGGTCAACAAAATTTGAGCAGTTGGACATATCTCCATGTTCTGAGAAGTAAATATGATTGGTTTCAAGGCATCGATCTCTTTGAATATCCTCAAAAAGCTGAGGCATTGATGGGGTATACCTGCAAAAAGAGGGAACAAAAGACGAATCAAATCAGGTATGGAATCATTACGTAACATCAGCTTATGTATCCCAAAAGAAAACCATGTTACCCATAATTTGTTCACTATGATTTTCCACAAATATGAACAAAACAAATGGTAATATCATTCAATTAATTGCTACATAAAATAATAAGATGGCATAAACTAACTTATTACATATTTGTTCAAACATACACAGTGTAAGTGTCAATCAGGCCGACACACAAGACAAGGTTATAGGCATGAACCAAAATAGATATTTCGTAACTCTCAAACATGTTTTAAAGTGCAACCAAAGCTCCCTAACCAATCAGAAGCACATGGACCTAATCATAGACCGGTGGCCCGCTTAACCTGGCATTGGCCTGTCTTTCGACCAGCTCAGAAAATTATTTGATGGCCGACAATCCAGAAAATCAAGTACAAACTTAATAAATATATTCACATTTTTTTTCTGCAATGTAATTTTTGGAAAACACCTTTGAGGATTGAATCCTTTTATCATTTACCCTGAACCTACTCCAGTTAGCAGCTTCCAACCATTCTGTCTGTAACTGGGGATATTTTTTTTTTTTTTATCGGTAAATAAGTGGGAAAATTTATTGTCAGCTCTCTAACGATACTCTTGAAGTCTAAGAAATATACAAATGAGAAGCGTAGTTTCCATACTTTATCTTTTGAAAAATCGGAAAAAAAAAAAAAAATGTACACGCTGAAGGAATATCAAAAAAGAAAATTCAGGTAAACTAAGTGAGAAAGGACTTTAGAGAGTCCAACAAAGACAAAGTGATGTAACCAAACCTCGAAAGAGCTATATCACTCTCACAAGCTGAAATTTCTGGTGATGACTCAGATAGAAAGTTGCTTGCACCTTGTGATCGCGCAGGCAGAACTGATTTAGAAACATGTGAAGGATTTGTGGCTGACATGGGTGAACTGCTTTCGCAAACAATGTTCCCATCTGATAAAGATCGTTTGAAAATTGACCTAGACAATACATAACTCAACAAGCATCAACTACACAGCAGCAACAAACTTCTGTAAAATGTATATTGATTAAAGTCAGTGTAACCATTCGCAATTCAGCAATACATGCAGCACACATTCTAGAATTACAAGCAATCTATAAAATCCAATCATTTAAAAGTTGACCTAGAAAATATGTACTCAACAAGCATCAACTACACCGCAGCAACAAACTTCTGTAAAACACATCTTGATTAAAGTTGGGATATGAACTTTAATCCCAAACTTCTGATCTATTGACTTCACTTAGTATGTGGGATATGAACTGTTAAATCATGCTGTCGACGATTATTTGCAGTTTTGTATGACATTTACCATCTTCTGCGGTATACAAATCCCAAAAATTAAATCATTTTTACGATTGAAATTATTTGCAAGGAAAGAAGAACATTCAGACAGCTGAAGTACTAAGGTAGTAACAAAATGTCTCCCCCCAAAAGGTACCTCAAAACTCACAAATGAGCTAATTAAAGCCCTAGTCCAAAAATTTATCAGCATCTACCCCATACTATCAAAACAATAAGCCATCACTGAGAAGTATATTTTACATGCCATTAATGATAATCATATTTTTGCATGTTATTTAGATGATACAAAACATCTTTGGCATCAAATCAAACTTTTGACATCAACTCTCACAAGCACATATACTAGTAGTCATGCAGTAGCAAGCCAACTTTAATCAACAATACTTACCTTCCATCTTCACCTACATTTGTATGCCCATTCCTCGCAGCATCACAGTGCTGGTCCGAATCCAGCTCCCAAATAGCAGGTTTTCCCTGTTGTGGTTGGAAGTGACCCAAGAATCTGCACAAGTTATTTGGAAAAGAAATTTAATACAGAAAAATCTAAAGTGAAAGGAATACCCTGCATTAATGTTTTCCTCATATCAACAAGTGGTGGCAGTGGAATCAAAACAAGGACTAAAGCCAAACCAGATGCCAAACCCACCCCCAGCTCTTCCCTGAACTGATACCCATAATGTGGTCAAACAGTGGACCACGCTAACTAAGTAGGACATATACCAGTGGGCTACAAAGGCTCACACATAATAAAATTGCATAAATTCCACTCGTTAAAAATCATCTCACCACCACCAAATCTTTACATAGAACAGGCTACCGGATAAATTATTTGAGCCAAGATGGTGCCGGAGCACTGAAAACAGATGCCCCAACTAGAGAATCACACTGACATACATTTCCAACGTGTAGAACATAGTACAATTGGCAGACATGAGATTATGTTAGCAGAAACGTTGCTATAAAGTAAGATGAGATTGCAAAATCAAGACTTACACATTAATTGCATCTTGCTTCTCTGCGTCCATATAGGCATTGCTGTAATATCTTTGAAGAGTTCTGAAGAATTCTTGAGACTGCATTGCTGCTTTCCACTGACCCCTTCTTGCAGAGAATATCTATTGCACCAGTAGTTCAAAAGTTAGCAAATGAAGCAGGTTAGTAAAGATTTAGATGATTACTTAGTCAACATAGTAGGAGAGAAGCAGAAGTTTCTTCTTCTATTCAGCAGGCAAAGTCATCTACAATGCCTAATACCCATAAGAGTGTCAATGGCTGATCCACAACCAGGTCCCTAAGTAGTAACCATGTCAAACTAGACTGCATAGTCCACCATCAAAACCCCAAAAATTATTGTTGTTTCAGTTCAAATATCAAATTATGAGGAGCTTAGTCTCCTAGTCTTGTTTTTTGGTTAAAGACTTGAATCTTTCCTTCCAGGTAACTTATTCTGTTTTACACATGCAGAATCACATCTAGTTTAAGTTTTGACAGGCAGGCATGCATTATGTTTTAGGATTACATGTGGATGCTAAATGCAAGTGTTCATCATTACACAGAGATGGTCTCATCAACTAGGGCAACAACTCCCCCATTGAAGTCAAGAGTAGTTTATAATCTCAAAGTTATAAAGTTCTGAAAATAGAGACCCCTCTTTCCAAAAAATAAACAGAACAGATATCCAAAGCAAACTATTTTAGTCCATAATACAGTTTTGCCACCAATATAGTTCTGGATTTGATTCTCACAAGGGACTCATTATGATGGGATTTCTACTAATAGGGCCTGTGAAAGATTCAGATCCAAATTAAATCAGTGTACATCCCATATTATCTTGATCTGATTTTACAAAGAGAATAACTTCTAACCGGTGCGTCCATTAAATGGCTGAAATCAGCCTCCAATGTGCTTCTGCCATGTAGCCCACCCATTAAACCCAGAATGGGTCTGCACCGCACCGAAGCCAGATCTCTCTCCTACCCTCGTCTCTCTCTGACTGAACCCAGATCCACACCCCCTCGAAAACCAGATCAGATCCCTCCCCTCACCTCGTCTCTCTCACACCGAACCCAGATCGTCACCCCTTTGAAAACCAGCAGTCTCCAGATCCAACACTTGCCCATCACCACCGACATCAAGCTTCCCATCCCCCCCCCCCCCCCCAATCTCTCTTCTGATTGGGGGCTGGTACATTGGCAGTCTATCGAAAACCCTCTTCGCAAGATGCTCCAAGAAATTGGGGAAAGAGAAGACGGGACATCGGCATTCTATCGAAAACACTTCTCTCTTTCGCTATCTCTCTCATCGGCAATTGACAAGCAACAATGCCTGTCAACGGGCACATCTTTTCTGCTCTCATTACCTGCTTCAAAAGAAACCTGTAGTGGAGAAGATTGTGCAGAAGATCAAGCCTTTTCTTCTACTTTCCTCTCTCTCTCTCTCTCTCTCTCTCTCTCTCTCTCTCTCTCTCTCTCTCTCTCTCTCTCTCTGTGTGGCTCGTGGTGACTTGGTATGGTTCATCAATTTTCCCACCCTATGGTGTCCATACTGTTCCAAATCTTTTTGCCAATCTCAGTTTTATTTTGTTTTGTACTAATTGTGAATCTGATGCATGGATACTGTTCATGTATTGTAGACTTAATTTTTCACTTTTGATGGTCTTTTTCACTGATCTGGTGCTGATGATTTCACACTTTCCTTTGATCTTGAAGAGGAAGTCAGCTTTGGTATTGGGAAGAAGATTACAACTCCATCATTTCCTTGTTGATGAGGATGATGATGGTAGTGAAGAAGAATGTGACTCTTTTGACCACACAGAGAGAGAGAGAGAAAGAGATAGATCAGGTAAAGAAAGAAAAAAATAGAAAAAAAGTGAGAAAAAAAGCCCACAATGGAGAAAAGATTCATCCACTACAGGTTTTCTTTTAAAATGAAAGCCCCATAAATCAGTTTTTATGGTGGCCGCAAGCTGCCTGGCATCAAAATGGCTGGGCCGCGACTGGATGAGTTTTGATTTGTGAGACAGCAGGTAGCAACAAAGAGAAGGGAAATATTTTAGGTAATAATCTGATGTAATGATCCTCATGGTTTTATTTTGTACACTGCAGAGATGTTAGTGTGTTATTGGCTGCTGCTCTAAGGCCTAAAACAGTCATGACAGCTCCAAAGCGGAACTCTTTTACAAAATTGATTCTTCAGTGGTCACACTGGAAATTGCATTTGGCCCTAACATTGCAGATGTTTCAAACAATAAAAAAAGAAAAAAATTCCACTTATGATCACCAACAAATGAGAATATCAATTGGTGTCATCCAAAAATTCGACTCCACCAAAGATATATCAAGGACCTCAGAGATGAAATGTGTTTAAGAAGTAATAAAAAATGCAAAGAAAGATCGGGAAAATTTTGCTTGTGGGGCCATCTTTTAGTCCATTTCATTGAGTGGAGAATGCTGATGCCTGTATTTAGTTTGTTTGGGATGACTAGAGCATGCCTGAGTTGGTGGCTGACATGTTGGTTAGTTGGACAGAGCAATTTAGTGGGCATTACTAGTGAGATTGTGGAGTATTACTCCTTAATTTCTAGTCTGGTGTCCCCAAGGGAGAGGAGTAAAGGATATGTGAGGGTCATCAGTCTTGGAATTGAAATTGTTGGTCCTACAAACATTTTATGCTTGGATGGAATCTTCTCATTGCTTTGCTTTCTCTTCTCTGCCTAGTTTTTTGGATTTTCTGGATTTTAGGAGTTAGCTTTCTTCTTCCTATTGTGTTGTATCAAATCTTTTCTGTGCTTCCTGCATACCAGGTTTGTGCCTCCTTTGCACCTTTTAATTGAAGGCCATTTACTTATCAAAGAAAACCAAGAATTGGATAGGTATAATCATAGAAATGCAAACACATACACAGATACACACACTGAGCACCTCCAAGTGACTTGGTGGCAGTGACAGTGACGTGTATATTTTTTTGGAAAGAGATTACTTATCAAAGAAAACCAAGAATTGGATAGGTATAATCATAGAAGTGCAATCACCGACACACACACTGAGCACCTCCAAGTGACTCAGTGGCAGTGGCAGTGGCAGTTACAGTGACGTAATAATTTCATCACATCACACATAAAATATTGAAATTTCTAAGCAATATGAACTTAGAAGGAACATAAAAAGTGAGAATTACCTTGTTATGAGCAGCTGAGCCACCATATTGGTGAGCAAGTGTGTCACCCATTCTTTCATAGAACCCCATCAAATCATCTGCTAAAGGATCATCAAGATCTATCTTTGGGTTGTCTGTCACTCCCAGAGCATGAAGCTGGTGTGCAAGAGCTGCTAATCCATAAGCATATTGTGCAACATTCGTGCGATCCAGGCAATCAATACAATTGGTCCTGAGCACCCCTTTTTGTAACATTGGTGGCTTGACAGAGTGTTTCCCATTAGAAACGTTACAAGGACCATTATCAGCACCACTGAGTTTCCTCTCTAAGTAATCATTATCCTCATTATCATAGCTGCAGTGTGTCTGGGGATAAAAGCTATCATTATCCACATTCCTGAATCAATTCTCAAATGCCAACCACCATCAGATACCAACAGTATTAGTAAAAACATTAGAGTCAGTCTAAAAATATGATAACTTCATGACATGATCAGATAACCATTGGAACAAAACCTCTGAGGATTCACTTTCCAAATGTAACTTCATTGATTTCCTTGATGCAAGTTTAAGTATGCATGAAGATTCATGATGATCAAACTCACACAAGTGATTCTGGAAGCTATTGGGATGAGATAGCAGAAAACTTACTCAGAGGAAAGCCATCTTAGACGCTCATCACACCCAAAGGTTGGTGTTACTTGGCAATAAAAGAATCCCGTTAGCGTCAATGCATATGCAGCCACTTTGCCCAGAAGTATCAATGCATTTGTAGCTTTTCTGGAATTGAAGGGGATAAAATACACATTTGCAGTAAAACTCAAACTTTCAATGAAAGAAAAGCATTTTTCCATAATCACAAAGAAATAGCATTATTGAAAGAAGAAAGAGCCAGAACTGAGCTAGTTAGACCTGTACCTCCGAGAATGTTTCTGTAGATCCCAGTGAAGAAACCTAAGACGGTTCTCCTCTGACAAATTTTTGTTGATGAAATCAATGGCATTAGCAAACTCTGTACGAAGAATGGATTCTCGAGGCTTCTTCTCATGCGTCTATTAGTTGCCAAAATTCAAAAAGAAATTGTAAGGGACATTAACATTTAAGGGAAAATTAAATTTTGCATCCCAAAATTACCATCTTTTTATTTTTAAAAGAAAAAAAAAATTGCACCCTTGAACTACGAAATTTTGGTAATTTGCATACTAGTCAAATATTGACTGGGGGTGAAATTGCAGACAATTTGGTATTTAGAGTACATATTGCTAAACTTGGTACTTTACAGTAGAAACTGAAAATGATGATACTCCAGGGGCGGAAAACGTAATTTCTCCTAGAACAAAAAATACATCAAATACAAATGAGCAAATGTATTAATATCTGGATTTTATGTTTCTTTCATTAAATGTAAATGTCTTCTCCTTAAGAAAATGTCCAGCACTAAATACAGAAGAAGAAAAAAATAAAAACAAAGTAAAAATGATGGTGATGATTATGGTGATGATGCTGCCATGAAGATAATAAATAACAATGTCGACAAACAACAAAATCATCAATCAATCAAGGAAACCCACCTTAATCAAATTCAAAATAATAATGGGGTTTCCATATCTATTGACGAGATTTTCAAAATGAAGCCTGGTGGCTTCATAATTTTGGTCCTTCCTTGACACTGGAAAAGAGCAAAAGTCAGTTGGAGAAATATGTGGCATAACATTAGCTGCTGCTACTCATGCAAAAACCTACATAAAATGTCTGGTTTAAGATTCAAGCGTGACGTTTCCTGTGACCAAAAAAGAGGGATTGATCCTCGGTTTTGGACAATAGAGCTTATTTGCATGGGAAACCCTTTTGGAACATCCTCAAACACTATCTGTTCTGTCTCAACATCATTAGCAACTCTGCCCTTCTCGTTTACACCTCGTTTCAGATACCTAAATAAGAAGTAAACAAGTGAGGATTTCTATTCCATGTCAGGTCAATATTTAACGAGGATTATGACCATATTACATAATCTTTATTGATAACAGTGGTAAACAGATAACACATTATACAAGTCATGACGCACAAACACATTAACCAAGTTAGACTGCACAACTATGTGACAGTCACAACTTTCTAGTAATAATTTTAAAACCATTGACAAAGCATGTAAAGAAAGAGTGATTCTTATACATGCACAAGGTGTATCTGAAAAGTATGTATACATTCCTACCTGGTGCCTGCATAGTGACGGGACCGTCTTGCAATGAGGGTCAGTTTGATCTCTCGTCCATATATAGGAAGTGTTGCCTAGGTATCAAATAGCAAGAATCCATCAGATATTCAATAAAACAGCAAAATAGCAATAATCAAGTAGCTCAAGAAAGGCCAAATTATTATCTGCATCTCAGATAGACAATATTCAAAAGTGAGCAAGTTCACAACTTTCAGCAATTACTAAAACAGCAAAATAGCAATAATCAGAAGCACTGATGCATCCCAAAAAGAAATATTATCTGTCTGCATAATATTCACTTCCTAAAACCAAAAGCACATTTATGAGAGGAATATCACGACATCGCCAATAGAGAGCAAATTATTAAATGATACCACTTTCAAAGATAAGGGCTTCAATTAATGAATGAGATTTCACATGAACAGCATCAGAGGTTTGTAAAAATTGGGATTCTTTTTTTTGAAAAATAATTTTAATATATTCAATTTCTAGTACGCATAAAGAGAGTCTATAAGTTCCAAGAAACTTCCAAACAGAAAAAGAAATCTATCAAAGGCCACAACAGTGTCATGTGAAATTGTGCTGACTTTTCCCATCCAACCTACCTTATTTAATTATTTATGATAGATCATCAAAAACATTAGAATTCCTTACTTGCTTAAAAAAGCCATAAACCAAAGCAACTGTCCAAAGAGTATTCTGGAGGTGATTCCGGATTCCCTGAGTCAAGAACTCATTCCAGACAAACATGGTTTCATCAATAACCTGGCCAGTCTCACTATTACACAAGTTCTTTTGAAGACTACGCATAACATGGTATGAGTAGCTAAAAAAGAAATCTTTTGTGAGATCCACCATGCATAGGAGCTTCTTGTACCTAAGCCATCAATCCAACATAAGAAGAAAAAACATTACAGAGAATTAGGGATAAAGCAATTGTTTAGAAAAGAGAAAAAGAAAGATGCAAATTTTAATAAGGAACTTTCAGTAGAATAAAGCATTATTCTGCCCTATAAAATTTGATTTTGTATGCAGATGGGTATACAGAAACTCATAAAGGAATCAAGCTCTGCTTGCAATTTGAAGGTTTTCATCAACACATGGCCTCTACAAGCAACCAATCAAAGAAGTAATCTACTGTGTAATACTTTACCAATTCAGTTCATGCCATCACTGAGAAAGATTAAAACCTGGGAGATATGAAAATAATTCCAAGGATGCCGACTAAAAGATATTCAAAAAACAAGGTTTTACTATATTCTTGTATACCTTAAAGTGCATTAAAAAAGTGCTGAAATATGAGAATGTGGTCCAAAGTCAGATAGGTTGTTCCCAAAAGGTTAAAGGGAAATCAAAAAAGGATGAACTATATCAGAAAAACTAGTTTTCACACAATAGAGACAAAGCCAAGTCACATTCACGGTTCCCTCCACAAGTACCATGGACAAAAGGCATTTATATGCAGAAGCGAGTAAAGACCTGTTCTCATTCTTGGAATTAGTGATACTGGACTGAACAGTAGAATTTGAAAGCGGAATCATCTCACTCTTGGAGACAGCATATATAGTGTGGCCACAGATTACACCAATCTGTCTTCTTTTTGTGATAAGCAACATGTAATAAGGTTCCAAAAATTTGATAAACCCTGAAAACAGCAAGCCACCATTTAGTGCCATCATAATATTGTTAAATTATTATGATATAAATAAAACAAACTAGGATCTACATACCAACAATTCCATAACAAGAAGTGACAAACTTTAGCCCACCGGTGGACTTATTTCCTTCATTTATCCGACTTAGCAAGTCAGAACACTCCCATTCCGTATACGTGGTAGAATCTTCCTGGATGTTTAGCTCTGAAGGGTCCAGCCGATCAATCTTTAGCACTCTCCAATAAGTTCTGCTCTTGTCCCTTCCTATCATGTAAAAGTTCTGCAGCATAAAACGTTGTCTTGGTTGTTTTAAATATAACAGGGACACGAACAAAATATTTCACATGCTTCTAATAGGATAACATGATAACGCTGCTGATAAATATATGTTTATGAAAGAAAGAAAGTAATAACACAAAATCTATTAATAGTAAAATGGGTGAGAAAGAATATATTAAATGATATGACAATTTCAATAGATAGTCGAATTTAATGAGTCCAGCCAGTTGGGGCGGTCCTCAATCACTATAAGGTAGCTGAGAGGTTACGACTCTTCTATCATAAGCAAAAATAAATAAATTAAAAACGCCTAGTGATTGAAAGTTGCCAGAAGATGAAACAAGTTGTTCCAAAATAATGGCAAATTTACATCTCATGTAAAGTAATTTGTAAAAAGGAGTGAGAAAACAAGTCCGTAGGTTACACTTCCTTTATACTATGGCATTTGAACAAGGAATTTGAGAAATACCAAAACAAATACAAATGCTAAAAGAAAACGAATGTACAAGTCTATTGCACATTGCATATGAAAGAAGAAAAGGGGGGAAAAAACCAAAAAAAAAAAGGACAGACGCTAAAAAATAATGTACAAATGGGATCAGAGAAAGATTACCGATCGAGTCTCGTAGAGCCTGAATTTGTGCATAGAAGCATGGATAGGAGGAGGAGGACTAAGGGGCTCATCAACGACGGAGGAGTAGAAAGAGGAGGGTGCGAACTCCTTCTCTGGCGACGCCATCGATAAATATTACAGATCAAACCCCTTCCCCAGCCGAGCCTCTGAGGGCTCTCAGGCTCTGGGTAAGGGACCTTTCATCATCAGAATAGCATGCAAATATATATAATATTTGTGCATATAAGATGTGAATTATGTCATCGAAATAGTCTCCAGGAAACAACGATCCCTACAGCATACAATTGACTTTGGCTGCTTCAAATACAACATGATCTTTCTCTATGACCTCTTCCTACAACTATCACTCCAAACAATTACTACTATTTATAATTCCAACACCGGCTCCTTTTCTTCCATTCACAGCCAACGCGAGAGAGAGAGAGAGAGAGAGAGAGAGAGAGAGCTTCTGATCTCTTAAATCAAAGGGAACGGAATCAAATAAAGAAAAAGGGAGGACAATTGAGAGAGGGAGAGATCGAATATTCACCACAAGAAACACATATATTTAACGAATATATACATATCGTATACATATGAATAGAAACAGAAGACAGAGTAAAGAATCTGAATTGAAAAGCTGCGCGCACAAAGAAGATCGTGAAGGAAAGAAAGAGATTGGGATGTTCGAGAAGACAGACACGGCCGAAACCAGAGGTAGAGACGGGGAGGGGCAGAGAGGTGCTAATAATTGGTGTTGTGTGCGTACATATTTATATATATTGAGAGAGAGAGAGAGAGAGAGCAAAACTGTTTTTTTTTTTGTTAATAATGATCTTTGTTGTTTTTCAAATATACAGAAAGTAGAAAGTCAGAGAAAAAGGAAAAGTTCACATCCGAAAAGATGTATAGTAAAATGTAATCTAGTCTAAACAAATATCTCCTTCTCCTCTCCAAAAATAAAGTAATAAGCCACAATCTCCGTCACACAACTTCTGAATTTTTCAAAGAGAACTACTTTAGACCGGATATCTTCTACATTTTACACTCACCAATGCCGTAATCACATGTCAGCAATTCATTAAAGTCCCAACAAGTGATGAAACCGCACAAGATTCCGGCCCAAATTTAAAATCATTTCCTCGGCCCGAGCTCATTTCATCTCACCCTCTCCTCTTCTTTCCGTTTGGGATGTAATCGATCATATTCGCTCCAATTTTGAATAATTTTTATAATCAAATTGGCGTTATATCAATTTTGAAAACTTTTAGGAATTGATATCTAATCGATTGATTATCAAAATTAAAACTTTTGATTATTTTGGTTTTTGTTTGGTTCGGTCCAATTTTTTCAATTTTTTAATTTTACAAATAAACAAAATTTTATTTCAACAAAATTTTAACAAATGATTCACTTATGTCCTTGTTCTATGTTATAAAATTATAATTTATATATTATATTTCTACTACAACAAAATTTTTATTTTTAGTCTAAATAAAAATCGTCCTAAAATTGAATTTTAGGGACAATTTAAATTTTGTCTCTAAAAATCAACGAAAGTTGTTAACCATAGGAATAATCAATTTTTAGTTCAAACGGTATATGTAGGGATAAGAAATCACATTTCTAATAAAATATCCGTTCGAACATTTACTAAATCATTGGACCATAAATGAAATAAACTTTCGAACGAATATTAGATACAATCGAACAAGAAATTGACTGGTTAAGTTACTAAATTTAGCAAGAAATTGACTTAAACTATCGAACGCCAAGGATTTATAGTTTGAACATGGGTATTGATCATTTGATTAGTATTAATAGTTGTTCGAATGCAAAACAAAGGGTTCAAACGGAAAATCTTTGGCAGGAATGGAAATACATTTAAAGGCTTATACATATATTCAAACAGTGCTAGAATTTTTACAAATTTTAATAGAAAAACAATACCATACTTAATTATAGAAAAATATTTAATTTATATAAAAATTTTGTAATTAAATAATATATATAATGGAAATCAATAATTAATTTAGAAAAAAAAAAGGACGATTCATAATTAAATTAATTTTACAAAACACAAAATATTGTCCATACAAACAAAAAAAATGCAAATAAAAGATATATACTACTACCCAACACTTTAACCACATCCTTGACTCTAGCTAGGCATGTCTCTTGCTGTGTTAGCCGAGTACTAATCATCACCTGAGTCTTAGATGTGATACCCTCATATTCTACTTGGGATTTGGTGGACTCTAAAGCATCGGGACATGTAACATAAGGTCACATGCTCCTGTTTATGACAAATAAACATGCAATGCACCTAGCATATATATAACAATAAACAATATTCACAGCGGATAAAATTTTTTTGAACAATATTATGTACTAAAAGTAACATATCTCAAAAATATAAACATATTTCATAAAATCCATATAACAGATGTTTCAAAGTTATAGTATATGTACAAAGATCTATAACAAAGAGAGTATTGAAGACAACGCTCCTTAAGTACATGTAAATACTACTAAAATATATTAGGCTAATCGTTCAAGTAGCTTGCACAACTTGGCCAAAGAAGCCAACATAGTATCGATGAATCAGAGCATCAAGGCTTTAAGCTCTATGTCACGGCTTTGACGCCTAATCGACCTCCTCTAGTCGACTGTTGGTCACGTCTCCCGATCCTAGCACATGATCTACCATTTCGAGAGAATGGTAGTTGGGAATATTAAATGAGATTTGATTACAAATCTTAAGAAATTAACAAATAACTTTAATTAGCAGTATACAGATGCATGAATGACAGTAAATAAAAAAAAGGCGAATGCTGACATGAACATGAATAACGTGGCATGACTTGGCTAATACATGACATGGATTGACATAATCTGGAACTGACATGAACTGAACTAATATGACATGAACTTGGACTCTATGTAAAATAACATGACATGAAAATGAAACTTGAAACTAAACCTGGATGTGAACTTAACACAAACTTGGGATCTTGTTCATAACTAACTAATTAATTAACTAATTAATGTGTAATAAATAAACATTTCGTGACATAGTATAATGTGACATGTATAAGAGCATAAGAACATGAATAACTATTCTCTTACCAACGCATGTATACAATATCCTTGCAGTGATTGAAGCGTGATGAAATTAGGCATGAATAACAGGAACTATAAGAAGATGTTTCTAAATGTTAAAAACTCTTTACTAGTGAACTTAGAACAATAAAATTATTGACATAGAGTAGAATTGCTATTTTACCCATTTGTAAGAAAAATGATCAGTTTATCCATAACTTAAGGATTTCACATCCTAACTTCAAAATTCATTAAAATTTACATTCGTCATATAAATTAATCCAAATATCTAATTAGAAAAATCCAAATCAAAACATAACTACAAGTATCAAGCATGGGCCAAAACATGCTAAGACTAAAATCCTTAATTTTTATTGCAATTCTTTCAAACTCCAACTTTCATTGTAAAATTGAAACGTGCAATATACAAAATCATATCCTATGCTTTAATACAATGCTAGGACAAACATCAAAAGCTTATATCATAAAAGCCACAGCTTCTTTCATGTCAAAACTTTAGGTTTTTTACCACAAAGAACAACCATTGATGTTCTTGGTTGATCCATTTTCAAAATAACTCCGAGAACTCCAAGAATTCATAAACACACTCTAAATATGTTCATAAAATAATCCTAAGGACTATCATGCTTTACAAAATTAAACCAAAACCACATAAGTCACAAAAGAACATTCAACACAATCAATTTGTTCCTATATTCCATAACCAAGTACTATATGTTTTGGTTTTTTATCAAACCACTTGATCCAATTTTCCATGAAGTTAATCATTCAAGAAACAACATCATATGCTTCACATGCAACACAAGGTTATCTGCCCTCATTCATGACAAAGAAAGATGCGATACACCTAGCATACATCTAAAAATATGCAACATTTACAGCGAATAAAATTAACATGTACTGAACATGAAACTAAACATGAACTCTGACAATCATAATGATTTCGCCAGATATTTCGTCAAGAATAGTAAACAAGCTAAATGATTCCACCTACTATTATAGTACTTGGTTTTGGAATATAGGTACAAACCAATTGTGCTAAATGTTATCCATGTGGGTAGCGTTCCTCATGAGGTAAGGCTTTCCTCTCATAGCCTATTCCATTTTTATCGATGTCCATCACATGGGTGTGATGGTGCTCTAGATGCTCCATCTCCTACCAATAGGCAGTAGTCTACCTATCTAATATGATAAGTTGCCTCCTACGACATTCCTCTCTCATCTCACGCACTTGCTATATGAAAAGAGTTGATTTTCTAGCAGTCTTCTATTCGCATGTAATAAAAACTACAAAAAGATATTGTTAAAACAAATGGAAGATAACTCACAGCACAACTATAAATGAGTCCACACTAGGTTTGAGATGAAAAAACATATACTTTATTTGATATCCAACCAAATGAAGTATAAGGACAAATTGATGCAATGCAACCCTGCACATAAGTTAATACAAAAATCGACTGAGCCAAGACTATAGACCAAAGATAGACCGACTAAGATCCAAACAGATGAGGCTACTTGGCTTTCATATCAACTTCTTTTTCCATGTAGTGTTTTGAATATTATGATTCTGCAAAAGTACTTTGGCCAATGGAATTTTGCAGTTACGCAATTCCTTCTCTTCTCAATCAATGATTTGTACTGGTCTTTCCTCATAAGTTAGGTTGGATTGCAAAGGTATACTATCACGATCTACAATCCTACTGGTGTCTAATCTCCAAAAATATTTTTTAGTGAAGACACGTGGAATACATTATGAATGCCGTGAAAAATTGTTGGCAACTTTAGACAGTACGCAACTGCTTCCACTTTTTCCAGTATCTCATAGGGTCTTACGTATCTAGAGCTTAGCTTGCCCTTAACACCGAATTGGCTTACTCTTCTCATAGAAGATACTTTTACATAAATCCAATCTCCGACTTCAAACTCTATATTCCTTTTGTTGTCGGCGTAACTCTTCTACCATTCTATTGTTGACATAGCTCTTCTGTTGTCGATATAGCTCTTCTACCATTTTGTGCTGCTTTCATCCTCTCTCTAAAGGTAAGGACTTGGACTTTTATATTTTGTAAGACTTCCAATCCAATCACCTTATTCTCCCCAACTTCGTTCTAATATAACGAGGATCTGCGCTTCCTACCATACAAAACTTCATAGGATACCATCTGAATGATGGTTTGGAAGTTGTTGTTGTATGCGAACTCTACCAAAGGTAACTGCTTCTCCTAGCTCCCTTCGAGTTCTAGCACATAGGCTCTAAACATGTCTTCCAAAGTTTGAATCATCCTTTTTGTTTGTCCATCTGTTTGAGGATGGTAGGCACTACTGAATTTCAAACAGGTGCCCATCAAGCTTTGTAAACTCTACCAAAGCTGAGACGTGAAATGAGGGTCTCTATCTGATACAATAGTCCTCAATATTTCATGCAATCTAATGATTTTTGACATGTAAATCCTTGTTAATCTCTCTAAAGTATCATTACTCTTGATGGGTATGAAGAGGGCACTTTTCCTCATACAATCAACTATCACCCAAATAGTGTTATTCCCAACTATAATTCTTGGAAAACCCACTACAAAATCCATCGAGATATCTTCCACTTCTATTATGAAATTGGCAATGACTGTAACTCACCTTCCGGTTACTGATGTTATGCTTTAACAAGTCTAAAGACAGAATACTTATTTACGAATTCTGCCACATCCTTTTTCATTCCTTCCTACCAGAGATGATGCTTTAGATCCTTATATATGTTCATACTACTAGGATGGGTTGTATAGGGAGGGAGTATTGTGAGCTTCTCAACACCCTATCTCTCAACCCCTGATTAACTGAAATAACTCTCTGTTCCTTGTAGTACAAAGTTCCATCATCTTTGATACTGAGGTCTTTTGGCCCTTCAAACTTCTCGACCTTTCTGATGACCTCTATAAGTTTAGTGTCTTTTCTTTGATGACTCTTTAATTCTTTCTAATCCAATAGAACAAGCTCCTGGGTTGCAGCCAAAATGGTTTTCTGATTACGGTCTTTGATCAGCAGTTTTCTCATACTATTTAAAAGAGATTTCACTTTTGATGATGGAATAGAAGAATATTCTACCCTACTGTGACGTCCCCAACCCCCATTTGGGATTGGACGGTGACTGAAGTATCAGGACATGTAACTCAAGGCACATCATAGTTAACAGTACTTTCGAAACCTGTTGACGATACTTTTTCAATCTAGATAATTTCACACCAGTTTAACACTCCAGAGTAAATAATAGAGTTCTATTAGGATATTACCCCATCTTAACACTTGAGGTCATGATAAATATAAAAGACTCAACTGACATGAAAATACTATTTTTCGTGACGAACTCCAAACTCGTGACATGATGTGGCTTGAAATGAAATGACAAATGACCTAACTTGACATGATGTGACGTGTAAATGAAACTAGTGATATAAAATAATAATAATGCGTAACAGATAAACATGATATATTCGTGATATGTGACACTTAAGCATGGTGTAACGTGGCATAATGTGCAACAAATATATGTGAACTGGAAAACCATGGCATGTCATAGCGTAACATGTACATAGGCATAAATAACATAAATGATAGTTTCTTATACACATATAAATACCTTGAAAGTAAGTTAAAAGGCTAACTTATAACGATTGAAACGTGACAAAATTAAGCGTGAATAAAAATAACTATAAGCAGAAATTTCTAAGGTTAGAAACTCCCTACTAGTGAAGCTAAAAAAATAAACTTACTAATTTAGAGTAAAATTACCATTTTATCCCTACTTGTGAGAAAATTACCATTTTACTCCTAACTTAAGGATTTCATATCCTAACTCCAAAACTCGCCAAAATTTACATATCTCATGTCCTAAATCCAATATCTAATCATAAAAGTTTAAACCAAAATATAACTACAAGAACCAAGCATGGGCCGAAACATACTAAATCTAAAATACTTGATTTTAGTTACAATTCTTTCAAACTCAAACTTTCATGCTAAAACTGAATCATGCAACATAGAAAACCATATCCTATACTTTAATACCATGCTAGGACATTTACAAAACACAAATCATAAAAACCATAATTCCTTCATGCCAAGATATCAAGTCTATTGGACCATAAGGAACAACGCTTGATGTTCTTGGTTTATCATTCTTCAAATCAACTCCAAAAACTCCAAAGGTTCAGAAACATATTCTTAACATAACTATAAATCAATCCTAAGACACATAATGTTTGAAAAAACAAGTAAAAAATCCCAAAAATCCAAAAATGTCAACCAACACTATTGGCTTGCACATTTTTTCCACAATCGAGTACCATATGTTTTGGTCTTTGATTAAACCACTAGATCTGACTTTTTCATGAAGCAAACCATCAAGAAAACAACATCATATGCTTCATATTCAAGTCCTAAGATTGATCTAAGTATTAAACTCAGAATCACATGGCAAAAATTGCATAGAAACACAATACACACTGTGAGATTTGGGAAGAAATCAGTACCAAAGCTTCTCTCACCGAAGTTCCTAGGTTGCAAAGATTTGAGAAGAAAGATGAGGAAGAAGATGTTGTTTGATGAATCTGCAACTTGAAGGCCTTATCTTTTAATTGATGCGCAATCCATCATTTTTGCAACTTGAAGTCACAAAACCTGTAAAATTCTATAACATGTACAACTTGAAAATAGAGGATAAAATTCTCATTACTTTCATGAAGATAAAAGAATATACAAAAGGTCTATTTATACACAACATTTATCCTATTATATCACTAACTGACTTAACTAACTTAACTGCTTATTTATAGATGAAGCTCTCTGTTTGGCTTCTAGAGATTTTAACTCTATTTCTCTGTATGATTTTCTATATTCCAACACTCCCCCTCAAGATGAGAATGTATATTAATCATTCCCATTTTGCAAATAAGGTGATGAAAATTGAGAGAACCAAGAGGCTTAGTTAATATATTTGTTATTTGGAATCTGGAAGGAATATGAATAATCTTTATAAGACCTTCTTGTAGCTTTTCTCAAACTAAATGACAGTTCAATTGAATATGCTTTGTCCTCTTGTGGTGTATTGGGTTTGATGCAAGCTCAGAAGCAGGTTTGCTATCTGTATATAGCAGTGCAGCTTAAGTATGCTCACGTTTAAATCAAATTGTAGGTATTTTAACCATTGAAGTCCACAAGTAGTTGATGCCAATGCTCGATACTCTGACTCTGTAGAGGACCTACTGATTGTGGGTTGCTTCTTTGATTTCCAAGAGATGAAAGAATCTCCTAAAAATATTGCAAAGCCAATGACACTATTTGAGTAAGCCTTTAGATTTAATGGGGATTTAGCAAATAAGAAAATTCCTTGACTTGGTGTTGCCTTGATGTATCTGAAGACTCTCTCGGTTGCCTTGAAATGTAAGATGCTAGGATTAGGCATAAATTGACTCAATGTCTGTACTTAATAAGCAAGGTCCGACTTAATAATTGTTAGATACAACAATCAATCCACTAGTCTTCTATAAGATGCTGGATCAGGTAAAGGGTCTGATGAGTCATTTGCAGTCAGCTTTAAGGTCGATTCTATAGGGAAAGCAGCTGGTTTACATCCAGAAAAACCAGTATCTTGTAGAATATCAAGGGCATACTTTCTTTGACATAAATTAATGCCTTTAGTTGACCTAGCTACTTCAATTCACCCAAGTCTTTTATTGTAAAAGATTTATGCAGAAAATCCTTCACAACAGATATAAGCTATAAGTTGTTGAAAGCAACAATAACATCATCAATAAATATCAATAGAGCAATGAAGTTATTTTCAATTTTCTTGATAAAAAGAGATGAATATGATTTTCCTTGAGTGAAACCAAACTAAAGTAATGAAGTGGACAGTTTAGAAAACCACTGTCTTGAGGCCTTTTTGAGGCCATATAAACTCTTTTTGAGTTTGCATACTCAAGGGTCATTAGGTGTAGAGAAACCAAGTGGTAACTGCATATATATACTTTTTCATTTAAGTCTCCATGCAAAAAAGCATTATTTACATCAAGTTGTTGTAAATACCAATTATTTGATGCGGCTACAATTAGTAAAGTTATCACTGTTGTCATTTTAGCAACAGGTGAAAAGGTGTCAAAAAAATCAAGTCCCTCTTGTTGAGTGTAGCCATTTGCTACCAATCTTGCTTTTATATCTATCCAATGTGCCATCAGCTTTAAATTTTATGCGATAGACCCATTTGCAACCTAGTGCTGTTTTGTTAGGAGGCAAAATTGCAAGTTTCCAAGTTTTATTAGTTTCAAGGGCTTTAATCTCATTTTCCATAGCCTGTTGCCATTGAGGTTGTGAGATGTCTTGTTTAAAAGTTCTAGGTTCAAATATAGAGGAGACAGTAGGAACAAAGGCTTTGTAATTATGGGAAAGTTTAGAATCATAAATGAAAGATAGAATTGAGTAAGGTTTACCTGAAGAAGGATAACCAAGAGGTTCATGAGCTGCTGAAATTCTTTTAGTCAAAGTACCACAATAATAGTTCTGCAAATGTTGAGGAGAATGCCTAATTCTTTCAGATCTTCTAAGATTTGTAGGTAATGGATTTGTACCATTTGAAGATGGTAATGAAGTAGAATTTTCTGTAGAAGTTGAAGTAGAATTTTCTGTAGTAGGGTAGTCATATGTTTGAGGAAAATTAGGAAAGACAAATGGTATATAAAGAGAGTTAGGGATAGATGGAAAAATGGATTCATGAAATATGACATTTCTAGATATGAACGTTTTGAAAGTAAGTATATCAAGTACTTTGTATCCTTTGACATTTGGTGGATAACCAAGAAACATTGCATTTGGAAGCTTTAGGTGAAAACTTCCCTCGATTATTTTTAAGTGTGCTTGCAAACCCAAACATCCAAATACTTTAAGGTATTTATAACTTGGTTGTTTGTGGAATAAAAGATAGTATGGTGATTGATTATTTAAGATTGGAGAAGGAGTACGATTAATAAGATGAGTAGCTGTTAGAACACAATATGTCCAGTAGGATAAAGGTAAATTGCTTTGAAATAAAAGAGATCTAGCAACATTTAGTAGATTTTGATACTTTCTTTCAACCTACCATTCTGTTGTGGAGGTTCAACACATGATAATTGATGTATTATTCCATGCTCTTGATAGAAAAGAGGCATGTTGAACTCCTGACCATTATCTATTCAAAAAGTTTGAATATTTGTGTTGAATTGAGTTTGAACATATTTAATAAAACTGGTGAATATAGATCTTGTACCAGATTTTGTTTTCATGAGATATAGCCAAGTAAAGCGAGTATGATCATCTATGATTGTAAGAAAATAGCTATATCCATAATAAGAAACTGTAGAGAAGGGACCCCAAATGTCAATATGAACTAATTGAAAAATTTTATTGGATTGACTGTTTGATACAGGATAAGGAAGCTTCTTTTGTCTAACTAGTGGGCATATTTCACATACATGATTTTGAGAAGTTTTTACAAAAGAATCAACATTACTAATTATCTGTAATCTTGTAGATGGAACATGTCCTAATCTAAGATGCCATATGTGAGGATTGCTATTACTTGATTGAACTAAGGTAGTAGAAGAAGAACCAATGATATTAGACATTGCATTCTTATTTGAAGCAGAAAAAGATAAGTGGTATAAACCAGATTTGACTTCAGCAAGCCCAATCATCCTCCATTTGCTCAAGTCCTGCAAAATTCATTTGGATTGAATAAAAAACAATACAATAGGATTATCTTTAGTCAATCTTAAAGCAGAAATCAGATTGATATTGAAAGAAGGAACAAACAGTGCATTTTGTAGGATTATGTCAGCAGAGAGTATGACATTTCCAGAGAAAACGATAGGAACATATTGTCCATTTGGTAGATGGACTTTAGATGGGTTGCTAAGTACGCTTATGGAATAAAAAAGATGCGGAGAACAAATCATACGATTTGTTGTTGTGTCAAGAATCCAAGTGTATGAGTTCTTTGAAGAAGAAATAGTATGACAAGAAGAAGATATACCTGAAGTGGAGTCAACATTAACTGTTGAATTAGTATCAAGATTTGAGTGGGATAGGCTATTTGCTAAGGTAAGCAAATTTTTTACTTGCTCTTGAGAAAATACCATATTGGGAATACTAGAATTTTGTTCCAATGAGGATGCATTATTTGCAATGATTGTGCATATGATAGATTTCCCGATTGCACATTGAGAGATCTTTTCCCTTTAGGACCTTTCCATCCAGGAGGATATCTAATGAGTTGAAAACATTTGTTTACAAGATGGTCTGAATAGCCACAACAAGAACACACCAAATCTGTTTTTTCCTTTTTGCTTCGTGTATCTAACACCAGTAAATGATTGTCTTTGTGGGTGAGCAGCAACCATGGCATGAGAATCTAGGGAAATTCCAACACTGTTAGATAGAGATCTTTGACTTTTTTCTTGTAGTAGCAAAGAAAATACTTTGCTCATTGATGGTAGAGGGGGTTGAAGGAGTAATTGACTCCTGATAGTCGAGTATGAATCATGCAGTCTAACCAAAAATTTGATTACATAATCAAACGGTTGTCGATCGGTAAGATTCTTGAGAATATTGCATGTACACCTACCAAGATTTCCACATTTACAACTTGGAATAGGTCTATAGTTGATATATTCATCCCATAAGGCTTTAAACTCACTGAAATACTTAGAAATAGTTTTAGAACTTTGAGAAATAGAACTGAGGGGTTTTTCCTTAGAAAAAACTCCCGAACCATCAATTTTAAGATATCTTGTCTTAAGTTCCTCCCAAATATCCAAAGCAGTTGTAAAATAAAGAAGGCTGCTACGAATTTCTTTGGAAATGGAGTTCATTAATAATGTTAGCACCAAATTGTTGGCTCTTAGCCAAACAATTCGAAGCCTAGGATCAGCATTAATTCTAGGTTGAAGCAGAGTTCCATCAACGAAGGAGATTTTATTCTTGACAGTGAGTACAATTGAAATCGATTGATTCCATGTAATAAAATTCTCACTTATGAAGATTTCAAACATAAGAAGTGCTCCTAGATTGTCAGAAGGATGAAGATAGTACTGGCTTGAGGAATTATCACAAGGATTCACCATAGAAGAGTTTTCAAAAGGTGTTTCAGAGGATGCCATAGAAGCAAGAAAAGAAAATAAAATCAAGAATGGAATCAAGAAGGAAAGAATTTAGCAAAAGACTTCTCTTTACTCTTTTGATACCATGTAAAATTCTATAACATATACAACTCGAAAACAAAGGATAAAATTCTCATTACTTTCATGAAGATAAAAGCCTATACAAAAGGTCTATTTATACATGGCATTTGCCCTAGTATATCACTAATTGACTTAACTTAACTGTTTATTTACAGATAGAGCTCTCTATTTGGCTTCTAGAGATTTTAACTCTAATTTCTCTATATGATTTTCTATATTCCAACAAAACCCATAGATGAAAATGTACCGTTTCATTAAACGGTATAGGTGGGATTGGTGTGCAATCCATCCCCAACTTTCCTTCATTCATACTTTTCTTTTAGGAGAAATCTAGTTGCAAGCACAACTGCGCACTAATATATGCACTAATCTAATGTGATTGGTCAAAAAATAAATTTTATTGAAAACAATATTAATTTAAATTTTAAATATGAAGAAATCAATATTAGTACGCAAATTAGTGCATGACTTTGTTTATACGTAGCAGAACTCTTTCTTTTAATTTTATAGAGTAATTACAAATTGTGTATAAGTTTTATTAATGCCACGTATAATTTTACAAATTCACGTACCACCATTTAAAACTTAAGATAAAAAAGTAGGTCAAATTAATATTTGTTAAATTCATGACATGTCATCATCCACACAAAATTTATAAGAGCTTTGTAGAGTAGTAAACCACATTAAAGATTTTTATAGATTTTAGTCTCGTTTGGTTATATAGATAATATGAGATAAAAGTTGAAAGTTAAATAAAATATTATTAAAATATAATTTTTTAATAATATTTTTGTTTTAAAATTTAAAAAAATTGAGTTGTTTATTATATTTTAGGTAGAAATTTAAAAAAATTTATAATAATTATATGAGATAAAATAAGATGATTCTACCAAACCAAACAAGATGTTTTTTAACTTCATAATCTGATTTACAAGTTTTCAAAGAATAACTATGTTGATAATTAAATTGAAGTAACTAAAATTATAACTATTATTTTCAAAGAATAAGAATAACTATGTTGCATTATTATTATTATTGTTATTGTTGTCGTTGTTCTTGGTAAAATTCACTATGGCTGCATTTGGTTAAAAAAATTTATATTTAGATTTAGATTTTAAATTTCTTAACTTGAAATATCTTGATTTCAAATTTATTAATTTCAAAATTCTTTTTTTGGAATTTGGATGGATTTTATATGGATTTTGAAATTCATTGCCACTCATTCACTGAAATTATTTGTTGCTTATAGAATTTTTCCTAACACTTTTAAACATGAAAAATTCGTAAAAATTATTTTCAAAAATCGTTTTACAGAGACACAGAGGATTTTCAACTCAGGAATTTGTTTGAAATCCTGCTTGGATTTCAATAAAATCCCAACTTGAAACTCTAAATTATATGAATTTTAAATGCACTCCCTTTCAAATCCTTAATATAATATCTCTAATCACTTTCCTGGACCCAGGATTAAGGATACAAATGTGGATTTGGAGCTAATTCAGCCCTAATTTAGAAGTCCCAAATCCAGAGGTTTTCAACGAACAATTTTGGACACCATAGCTACAATTCTCTCTGGGCACACTTCGCGGTCCTCCTTTGATACTCTCACTGTCTCACACAGGTTCTCTCTCTCTCTCTCTCTCTCTCTCTCTCTCTCTCTCCATGCTAATTTGAAATCTCTCAAACCTCAAAAACCTAATCCCAATCTAACCCCATTTCTCATAGTTTTACTGCTTCTATATCCCTTTGCTATGCCATGCACGAATTTATGGGATTAGGCTCTCTCTCTCTCTCTCTCTCTCTCTCTCTCTCTCTCTTCCGAGTTGTAAGTTTGGTTATTACTTGGATCCTTCTTTTTTTTTTTCCCTTCTAATACTTGTTTTTTTCGTGCATAGGATTCAAATCCTATGCATCATTTGGGAATTATTTAGAAGGTTTGTTATATTGAGGTCTCATGAATATATTGCTTAGTTAATGGTATCTATTATGGTTGCTTAAACTGAGTTGAAAATCAATTGAAGTCCGGAATTTCTTGCTTTATATTGTTTTATTTTTATTTTTTTATTTTTTATGCTCGCATTGGGGCTGAGGTGGGGCGGGATCAAACGTACTCTAAATTAATCTTTTATGATGCCGCATTTTGCATGCTGTTTGGTCTGTGTGAATACTGAGGACATGGAGTTTTGCAACGAAAATGAATTCCAGGTTTGAGGGTCTGATTTCGTGGGAAACAAATTCAAATTTTTGAATTTCATCTGGGTCAACAAGTTCTGCAGTTGAGATTCGCCAAAGAAAGAGCAGTAGAAGAGATTCATTTATTGAAAGTAGAGTTGACTGCCAATTACTGTCTTTTTTATAACCGGAGTCAACTATATACAAGTTCTTGTCAATAGAAGGTCTCAATGGCTGCTTCAGAGGAGAATAGTGCATTGTTTCCGATTTTCATTCTGACAATAATGGCCTTGCCATTGGTGCCCTATACAATTCTGAAGTTATGCCGAGCTGCCTCAAAGAAAACAAAGAGTATACACTGCCATTGCTCTGAATGTTCTCGTTCAGGGAAGTACCGCAAATCAATATTTAAGCGGGTGAGTTCCTTCATTCTCCCTTAGATGTATCCTCAATATATGCCTAATTCCTTTATTTGATCTAACTGTGGTGTCTATACTGGATATCTTGCAGATTTCAAACTTCTCAACTTGTAGTAACCTCACCCTGATATTGCTTTGGGTCATAATGATTGTCCTGGTTTATTACATTAAAAATATGAGTCGCGAGGTAAATATTTTAATCAAGATTTCAGAATTAGTTTAAATACGTTGCCATTTGAGTAGTGCCTCCTGTTATACTTTGTTCATTTTCATGCTACATCTTATGATTAAGGATTTTGTACAGGATCTTGTGACCATATATGCCTTGATGCTTAAATGATTGATTTTTTTTTTCGCGGGGTGGGGGGGTTTGGGGATTTGTGCTCAGATTCAAGTTTTTGAGCCTTTCAGCATTCTTGGATTGGAACCTGGGGCTTCCGAATCAGAAATAAAGAAAGCATATAGAAGAATATCTATTCAATACCATCCTGATAAAAACCCTGATCCAGGTTGAAAGCTTTTTAGTTCATCTGTTTATTTGTTTCATTTTCAGACCTTTGTTTTGTTGAGAAAGATGTGGATTAGTACAAATCCCATGCATGGTGATAGTTCTTTTTTGTCTTTGTTTCTTTAGAGGCACACAAGTATTTTGTGGATTTTATATCAAAGGCTTACCAGGCCCTGACAGATCCAATATCACGTGAGAATTTTGAGAAATATGGCCATCCAGATGGCAGGCAGGTATATAACTTTATGTTTTGTGAAATGAATAGAAGTTTCCCTATACTGTTTGTATATAGTACTAAACTATAAGCGGTGAAGTTACAAAACTAAATTTGATTCTTTGTTGAAGCAGGGTTTTCAAATGGGCATAGCTCTCCCTAAGTTCTTGCTAGATATTGATGGGGCGTCTGGTGGAATACTTCTCCTTTGGATAGTTGGTGTGTGTATTCTGTTGCCTTTAGTGATAGCTGTTGTCTATCTCTCGAGGTCTTCCAAATATACAGGAAATTATGTGATGCACCAAACGCTGACAGCATATTATTACTTGATGAAACCTTCTTTGGCCCCAAGGTACATATGTTAATATTTAGTTGACTTGATATGTTTACAAGCTCAATTACCATTTCCGTCCAATTAGGGTACATCCATTACCAGAATGCATGCTGTTGGCATTTGTATATGATTTTCCTGTACATTATTAGGTAAAACATTTATGCTTAATTGCAATAGTATGTGAGAACTGGGTAAAAACCCGTCCGACCCGTTTTCTGATTTAAACTGATCCGTTTACGGTTAAAATCAGAAACGGGTATTACCCGTTACCCGATTTTAATCTATATAGATTTCGATTTCCTGGCCGTCTCCCTTGAAACCCTAACCCAATTGAGCGAGGCTATGAGAGGGAGAGAAGTGAGAACTTGACGACCCGTTTCAAGAAGAACCGGAAGAAACATGGGCACGTTAGTGATGGGCATGGCCGTATCAGTAAGCACAAGAAGCACCTGGGATGTAGGGGAAATGCCAGAGGGATGCACCACCACCACATCCTCTTCGACAAGTACCATCCGGGGTACTTTGGCAAGGTCGGCATGAGGTATTTCCACAAGCTGCGCAACAAGTTCTACTGCCCAATCGTCAACGTCGACAAGCTCTGGTTGCCGAGAAGAAGATCAAGGAGGCCGGTGGGGCTGTGGTTCTCACTGCTTAGGAGGTCGTTGGGTAATCTCAGGTTTTGTGAGCGATTTGTGGGTTCAGAGGCTGGTACTGAATGTATGGATGCTTCATTCTCCTTGTCCAGAATTATTGTGGAGGCTTTGGTGCAGAATCTTGTCAAATCTTTCTGGGTTTTTCTTCTGGGTCTAGTCAATCTCTTTGTTTTTCTCTGCTATCATCATATTTGGTATCCGGGTTCCATCCGATTCGATTTTAAGATATCCGATTTCGATTTTAAGATGATTATCGTGGGTTTGAATTTGATCTGGAATTGGGATATTGAGAGAAATCTCCCCCGCCCCAACCCAAAAAAAGTAATTAGGTAATCGCTTAACGGGTCATCGGTATGGAACAGAATCAAGTCGGGTTGGAAATTGGTGTTTTCGGGCAGGGTTGGGCCGGTGAACTGCCCTACTGGGTGAATTGTATATATACCATATGTAAACTTTCTCACACACACACACGTACAATGTATGTTTTAAATATTTTGATAATACCTCTCCTCCAACTTAATCAAAATAATAATTTGATTGTATCTCCTGTACATATTTCTATAATGCTTTGTATTTAGCAAGACCGTTGATGTTAGGCAAACCGATATATGACACTGAACTGGTTGATTGGAACCCTGGGTGATGCTGCCTGTATTTTTCTTTTCCCCCCTTTTAATGAGTCAAAAGAAGGAAAGAAAAATAGAGGCATCACCAAGACTTATCCCTACGCATAACTTAATCTGTTGCCCTGTAATTGTTGCATTAATTTTTTGTCATTCTAATTGCGACTCTTGATTACACAGCAAGGTTATGGATGTCTTTATAAAGGCGGCTGAATATATGGAAATTCCAGTTCGTAGGACCGATAATGAGCCCCTCCAGAAGTTATTCATGTTGGTCAGGAGTGAATTGAATCTGGACCTTAAAAACATTAAGCAAGAGCAAGCTAAGTTTTGGAAGCAGCATCCATCGCTAGTTAAGGTACTTTGTGTGCTCGATTTCACTATACTAGCCAATTAATGTTTGTTTTTGTGGTTCTTTTGGGTATTTCTTATATGTTTTTTTCCCTTTTCTTTTCTGTTCAGACTGAATTGTTAATTCAGGCTCAATTAACTCGTGAGTCAGCAGCCTTGCCTCCATCTTTGCAAGGTGATTTTAGACGGGTACTAGAACTTTCGCCTCGCCTTCTTGAAGAATTAATGAAGGTGATTTCTATGCTCTCTGTTACATTCCTGAAGCAGACTTCTAGGATAACTTCTGATTGCACTTAACGCTGGTATCCCCTGTAAGCCTGTGGCTCAATTAACTTGTGAATCAGCAACCTTGCCTCCATCTTTGCTCTGTGTTTTTTTCCTTCCACTTTTTTTTTTGTTGTTTGGGGGGGGGGGGGGGGGGGGGGGGGGGGGGTATTTCTCCACCATTATCAATTCCTTATTATCTGTGCAGATGGCACTTATACCGCGCACAGCACAGGGGCATGGATGGCTGAGGCCTGCAATTGGTGTAGTGGAGCTTTCTCAATGTATCATTCAGGTGAGATGTAACACTCCATCCCTCTAGGGTCAGAAATGCTACTAGCCTTTTAAAAACATATGCAGCAGGCATAAAAGGCTCACATAAATTTAAAATAGGATAAGCTTGATTAAAATTGAGATTAAAAGAGAGCAATGAAAGCAATAATAAAAAATAGTTCAAAGTCTTGTGCTAATAAAATAACCTGTTAATAATTAAAACATAGACTAAAATTCTCTGTAGGCAGTTAGGCCTCTGCCTCTTCTCTTGAGCCATGATTTGTCCTGCATCATCTTCATTACATTGATAATCTGATACATGGATGATTAAAATATTGAAAACAAAACGTGAGTTGAATACTTAGTAAGTCACTTCATTGCACGGGAAACATATAATAACATAGGGTTTTTCTTTGAAAATAACATGCTCAATAAAACTTTATCGTACATACATGCATGCATCTGCACTTAGTTCCACTTTCTTTGTTGGTCAGTACCGATCCCCACGAGTTAGGGTTAGGGATCTTTGTGATCTTGATTTCGTCTGAGAGCTCGGGTTAGGAATACATACATGAAGATGGCATCACTAGATGCACAACTAGTGTGTCTATCCTGCCATTGCAATCTGTCCTTATCTTATGGTACTAATATACGTATCATAACTTAGGCCATTACGCATCTTACATGTCATACATTCAATCATAAACTTGCTTTCTTGTCATCTTGTCTTGTTGTGCCTTACATATCTTAGCATGTTCTTGTCTTTTGTTCTTGCATAACATACTATTAGTAGACATATTACCACGTACAGAAGCATACATAAAAACCCTTTGCATACATTGCTTTCATTAATACATAACATGCATGAACAGGGGTTACCAAAGAATAGGACATACATATATAATCATAGATCAAAACATGTACATGTCATATAGCTTAGAAAAAGATGATCACTTTGTTTTACAAAAAGATATCTCATAAAAAAAGACCTTGATTAAGGTTTCTTGTATAAAGTAGTGCAAAGGGTGAGATCATGGTTAATTACCTCGAACTTTGTGCAATAATCACTCTTTGCACGTCATTAGGGAGTCATTTAAGCATATCGGTATGCCAAATTTCTACTGTGCTTGCATTATGAATTTGAAAGGCCAAGGGGTTTTTTGTATGTTAGGATGGTTTCATCTCATCCCATCTTGTCCCATCTCGTCACATCTCAACATCCAAACACCATTCAAATATACACTTTTCAATTACAAATTTTCAACTTTTCCATCTAATCATTATCTAATCATTACAACTTTCCCAAACTTCCAAACAAAACACAAAAAATAATTCAAGTTTTTCAAATACCAAAACAAAAATAATATTAAAAAATTATATTCTAACAATATTTTAACTTTATAATATTTTTATTCAACTTTTTCTCTCTCCTTTTCCAAAACCACATGAAACATTATAACTCAAACCATTTCACTACTATTCACAAACAATTTCACTACTATTCATTGAATTTTCATCTCATCTCATTCCCCAAATATTCCCTAAAACTTCACTTAATGAGGCTTTCCGTGACATCCAACCATAATACGTCCTTTCTTAAGTTATCACTTAATATCATAACCTCGTAATACGCATGATAAATCAAGCCATAATTATGCAACTTGTAAGCTCCAAAATCATCCTCCACATTTTTATCACCCACAAATAATAGTAATAATATAATTGACTCCCAAAATACTTTCTACTAAAACTGGGCAACCCAAGACCATCTTTTCTAATCCATAATATATGTAACTCTTATCACTTTCTATTTAAGAACTAACTAGCCAGCCGTAACCCCATGTAAACCCATAATGCATCAAGTATCAACCCGTGAGCTTAAAACCCTTATTACAACAGTTTGGTGAGAGAGTTACCTAAAGAAAGAGATGACTGAGAGTTGGTGGAAGATGAACGTTTTCCGGAAGGAGGTGCGTGCCACAAAGAGCTGGGCTGAGGTGTACGGTGGCTTGAGGGGCGTGAGGTTTAATTTTGGTTAGGCTTCCATTGGAACGGTGCTTTTGTGGTGAGGGGCTGAGCTCTTGTTTTAATAGGTGAAGAAAAAATGTGATGAAGTTGTTAAGGTGATGTTTGACTGGAAGCTTATGTAAATGGAGAGTGAGTGCTGTGCGTGGATGATCATTATAGAGGAGTGTATGGCTTTTTCTGGGTGGTGGAAGGAGAAGTTTAGTGTGAAAGAGCTACAGGAATCCCACACATGAGAGGAAGTTGTATGGGGAAGGACTGTAAGTGAATGTGCAATCATGCTGTGGAGTTTTAGCCAAACCAGAAGTGTAGATTCCAGATAGGGGGCTGTCGGGTTGTCTAGACATTTTAATGGGCCGGTTCACTAAATCCAATGGGCTTTAAAGGAGTTCTTGCACCTAAGTAATATCAAATGAAGCCCAACTTTTCCAATACCATCAATGGGCTTTTATATGACTCGAGTCTATGGCCCAATACTATATCTAATCCAAGTGAATGCTAACTTGTCCAAAAATATCAAATGGCTTTTAAATAATTATTGGGCCCATAGGCACAATAAGAATCCTTAGCCGATCCTAATAATTTAGGCCTGTGAGACTATCTACTATTATGCGATAAAACCTCAATTGGGCTTCCCAAAAATGAGCCTGTGGGTTCAATCCTAGACACCCAATAATTAAACTCCAATCTATGGACACAGGCTCAAAGGCCCAATTTCAAATCTAACCCTAATTTACTTTTTAAAATAGAAACCCAAAATTTTCTAAAATAGAAACCTTAAAAGTTCAGTGTATGTTATGTGAGATGCGTGCTGAGAACATTTTCAATCTTTATGACTGAAGCTTTATGAAATTTTTGAATAGGCGGGGGACTAGTAGTGACTTAGTTTTTCTGTATAATGTAGAAGCAGGTAGCTAACAGATAATGCTGGTCTTCAAAAAATGCAAGTTGTTTACTTTTATGTTTAAAATAAGCTCTCTCTCTCTCTCTCTCTCTCTCTCTCTCTGTGTAAACGTGCATTTTCCCTCCAGTGTAAACCTCACTTTCTTAGATTACTCCAATATGATACTTTCTGAGTTCCTAGTAGTGAACCTGTTGAAAATTTTCTGGTAAGTTTGTAGCAGAACTGAATATGCTGTGTTTTTTACCCGTTTGTAGCCCACGATTGCCGTGTCTTTCAACTGTGAAGTTCTTTCCAGTGAGGTTCAGAACCATAAAAGCAAGTTCCATTTTTTTTTTTTTATCTATTTATTTCCTGGAAAATCTATGTTCTGGGTGGATATATTTATTGTTGTTTTGTAGTGATTGTGCCAACAAATAGTTAATAACTAAGCAAAAGTTCTTATGAAAAATTATAGATATGCTTAGACGAGAGAGTAACAGTATTATTCTTATCTTTTCCAGTTCATGCTCACTGTTGGTATCCTTTTGTTATATTGCCTGTGGTGCAGGCTGTTCCTCTCAGTTCAAGGAAGGCAATTGGAGGGTCTTCTGAAGGCATTGCACCCTTTCTGCAGCTGCCGCATTTCAGTGAAGCTGTTATAAAAAAGATAGCCCGCAAAGTATGCAGATAAATCTCCTTATTGTTTGTGTCATACTGGGATATATTTGTTAATCTGCCTCTTTCTAGGTTTTTGACGGCTGAACAACAACTTTTATTTTTGATGGCTGCCTCGTTACCTTTGTGGTTTCGTCTGTGTATTTGCATATATTTGTTATGTCATGTATTTAAAATCCATGTATTAAGTATTGGAAATTAACTCCCCTCCTCAGCACCCCCACCCCCACCACCGAGAAAAAAGATCCAGTTCATATAACCTGGCCTTCTTTGGGTAATTTTTAAAGCCTTTTTATTCTTCATTTGCAGAAGGTGAGAACATTTCAGGAGCTTCAGGAGATGAGTTTGCATGAACGTGCTGAGCTGCTTGCTCAGGTAGCTGGATTCTCGCCCGACTCTGTACAAGATGTTGAGATGGTGCTGGAAATGATGCCTACTATAACAATTGAAGTTACATGCGAGACTGAAGGTGAAGAGGGTATACAAGAGGGTGACATTGTCACGGTCCATGCTTGGGTAACACTCAAACGTGTTAACGGCCTGATAGGTGCACTTCCCCATGCCCCTTATTACCCATTTCACAAGGAAGAGAACTTCTGGTTTCTGCTTGCAGACCCTGTTTCAAATAACGTGTGGTTTTACCAGAAGGTTAGTTTTATGGATGAAGCTGCAGCTATAACTGCCTCTTCAAAATCAATTGAGGAGACAATGGAGGGATCGGGAGCAAATGTAAGGGAGACCAGTGTGGCTGTAAGAGATGCAGTTGAGAAGGTGAAAGCTGGGTCTAGATTGGTAATGGGAAAGTTCCAAGCCCCAGCAGAGGGGAATTACAATTTGACTTGTTACTGCTTGTGTGATACGTGGATCGGCTGTGACAAAAGGACTAACTTGAAACTGAAGATTTTGAAACGGACTAGGGCTGGCACCCGCAGTGGCCTTGTTGCAGAAGAGGGACCCATCTTGGAGGAAGGGATTGAAGAAGAAGAAGAGAATGAAGAAGAGGAATATGACGATTATGAGAGTGAGTACAGTGAAGATGAGGCAGATGGACACGATACTAAAAAGAAAGGCCCCGCTGCCAATGGTACAGTAAATAAAGGAGGCTTGAGCTCAGAAGGTTCAGGCACTGATGAAGAGTGAAACACAATTCTATTTATTAATAGGTAAAAGTTAAACCATAAACTTTTTTGTAGCTACTTTGATCAGTGGAAGAACATAACCATCTTCACAGCGAGTCACTTTATATGCGCTCTCTCGTCTTTTATCTTGGCGAAGTTTCCCATATCTGATACTTTATATATCTTTATTTTATCATGATTTTGACTAAGAAAGAGGATAGTTGGAACTTTCAGTTATAAACAAAATAGGTAATTGGGATTTCATGGTTTTATAAATTTTGGTTTAGATTTTCAACTTTCGTAAAATTAATACCTTAATTTCAAAAAACTTATAACTAGTTACTAGCTTTACAATTAACCCCAAACAAGAAAATTATCTAGTTTTAACTTTACAAGCATTTCAGTTAAGTATTTTTTAAAAAACTCTTATTTTAATCCCTTTGTCCATCTCCCATTAATTTCTAGTAAGATAATTGTCATGTGACATTCAAACATCATATGAGTTATCAATATAAAAAGCTTAACAAATAAAAAATATTAAGAAAATTTAAACCTTGTAAAAACATTATGTGTCAACTGATTATCGCAAAGTTTAGTTTTCAGAAAATTATTTCATTATTAATCACCTTTTTTTTTTTTTTAATAACCAATTACTCCCAAAATTCTTGTAGGAGAAAATGATATAGTTGCAGTATGCTTTTGAAGAATCATCTCCCAGTGATATGGGCATATTTACCCAAGTCCTCAAGGCTAAAACCTGGTTATGTGAGCGGACTAGGACGTTCTTTCAAGCATTTGGGTTTCAATGTCCATGGCCTTGGGTTTCCGAGTGAGTAATCTTACCAAAGATTTGGGATGCTGCGCGTCAATAGATTGAGCAAATGAAGGCAAGACAACAAGAGTTAGAGGATTCACTATCTCAACAATTAGAGCTGGAAATACGTTTGAGGGAGCAACAAAAGGATCAAGAGGGAAATAATACGCATTGAAGTGCAAGAACAAATTCAAAGAGAGATGATGACAAATGAAATGCGTAATGTCACTGCAGCATGATCGCAATGCTCGAAAGAACAAGAAGAAATGATGTTTAATCTTTTTATTTTCTTCACTAAGCTTTGAAAACAATTCTAGTTATTGTCTGTGTTTATGATACAATTTGGACTATTTTAAGTATATAATTTCTTTTATGTATTTCTTAATTTGTATCAAATTTACATTTGAATATAAACTTACAACGTCCAAACTTATCTACTAATTACACTGTAGCATTCTCACGTTATATAACAAATGTTCGAAAGAAAGTTACACTCGAATGATCTTTTACTTACTGTTTGCACTGCTATAATAGAACATTATAACATTATGTTCAAACATGCATTTGCCACTACATGGTTGATAACACATTTGCAGAAACGAATTGTCGCAAATTAGGGATCACATTTGAACGATAAATTGGACGGCGGAAATAAAACAGCCACAAAAATTATGTTCTGTGATGGTTAAACGATAAATTGACACACCAACTATTTGGTACCATGGTTTTTGTATTGCTTGGGTGACGGCTTTTTTCATCACCTTAAAGATTTAGTGTCAGTTTTGGCTTTTTTTTCTTTTTTCTTTTTTCTTTTGCTTAATGGTTTCGTCCTTCACAAAAGGTACTATATGTCGTAGTGGCTCTAGTTTCCATCAAATCCAACATCAATCCTCCAACACAAGAAATGCATTGATATTCAACCACTACTTTGAAAAATCTCCAAACATCCAAACATCACAATTAAAAAACAGTAGCATATAGGCAACAACACCACCTTTGTTACTACAAAATTATCAATCGAAGAATCTTGCTTCAATCAAGGGTGATGGGGCTTTGGATTGATGAAGAGGTTTGACTGGTTATAGGGCTGAAGCACAACAATAAGGAACAAATCAACGTTTAAGAGAAGATAATATATATATATATATAGAGAGAGAGAGAGAGAGAGAGAGAGAGAGAGAGAGAGAGCCCAAGTCAAAGCTAGAGCTTAGGAGTTCGCTTATTTGACTTTGGACTAGAATAGTTATGTGTGACGCCCCCAACCTCTACTTGAGATTTGACGGAGGCCGAAGCATCAGGACATACAAGACAAGGTTACAAATCCCAGTTCATGACAGTATTATGAAATGCACCTTGCATTGCATGCTTATCGCAATGTGTAGTACCACTATACCTCCTTTTTCCGTTTTGCTCCAAATTCTGACTGGTTCTGGTTTGTTTTGGCGACTTTAGTTAGACTTTAGCCAAAACTGGCATTTCGAGCGATATTCGTTTTGAACTGTTTTTGTAATTTTCTTATACTTGAATGACATTTTTGTAAATTTTAAATCTAGATAGGATTTAATTAATTCTAGAATAAAAAACGTATTTATATAATTTTAATTTTTTTTGTAACTTTAAATATATCCCATCATTCACTCTCTCTCTCTCTCTCTCTCTCTCTCTCTCTCTCTCTCTCTCTTTTTAAATATAATTATTTTTAATAATTTTTTTTTTTGTCTCAATTCAAGTTTGTGGTTTTTTCAACGTATATTCATTTTATAAATCTTCAATTCTTTCATATATATATATATATATACACACACACATATACATGATACACACTTACATAAACATGTATTTATTCTATTAGTTCTTTTTCTTTTTTTTTTTTTTTTTTTTTTTTTTTTTTTTTTTAAATTTCAAAAGGAGTGTGGCACCTCTGACACTTTATTAATAAATCCTCACTTGTGGCAGAGAAAAACCGTAATTATAATAAAATCCAACTTATTAAAAAAAAAATACAATACAATAAAACCATCACAAACTCAAAACAACGCCTAAACATAAACCAAACTATATACGAAGTTGAGGGAGACCGAGTTTTTCAGTTTTCAGAAATCCTTTTTAGCAACTTTGGAATATCCTCATACGTCTCCCAATGAGCCAACAAACGTTCCGCGCCTAGTTTTGCAAGATAATCTGCTGAAGAACTTCCTTCCCGATAAACATGAATAAACTTCACATTCATTCCTTCCAACAAATTTAGAATATCATCCCAAAAATCTTCCAAGTACCATATGGGGCATCTCTTATCAATCAACCATTTTATAACCAACATCGAATCCATCTCAATATCTAGATTAAAAAATCCCATATTTTTGTCAATCTGCAATCCATATAACAATCCTAACAGTTCAGGTTTATTATTCGTACCATCACAAAAAATATAACAGTAAGCGGCCATAAATTTACCATGATGATCATGAAATACTCCACCAGCTCCCATAACACTAGGATTTCCAATACAACTTCCGTAAGAATTTAATTTGATATGACCAACATTTGGAGGATGCCATCAAACAAGAATAGGCGGAGTAGCAAGGACCCTCTTAAAAGGGACAGTAAACATCTTCAAAATCTCTTGATCTTTGGATGTAAAATTCGCCTGGTCCTTCAATTTTAGCACCGACTAACTAAGTTGATGTTTAAACCAAGCCTAGACTAGGGTTGAAAACTGACCATTTGGTTTTGGTTTTGGACCAAAACTGAAACCGAACCGAGAGGTGCAAATAATGTAAATCTCAACCGAAACCAGCTTTTGAAAGGGGAGAAAACCATCTACATCAGTCTCGGCGTCATTCCGGTCGGTTCGTCGGCATCTTAGGTGGCGATAAAGGCTATTTTTAGGCAATGACGCCGTAGTGATTGGGTGAGAGACTTGAGAGAGACGACGCCGAGAGGTGTGATTTGAGAGTGAGAGAGAGAGAGAGAGGCTTGCATGGCTGCGTGCGGCATGTCCTGAGAGAGAGAGAGAGAGAGAGAGAGAGAGAGAGAGAGAGAGAGAGAGAGAGAGAGAGAGAGAGAGAGAGAGAGAGAGAGAGAGAGAGAGAGAGAGAGAGGGGGCAGTGTAGAGATGATTCAGATGAAAATTGAGGAACTGAGAAGAAGAATCGAGGAAGAAGAAGGATGCGTGGTAGCGACTTTAAACCCTAGAGTGAAACGGCACCGTTTGGATTAAGCAAAACGGTGCCTTTTCATTTAGTTTTATTTTTTTTTTAACTTCAGATGTTAAATAATGTCGTTTCACTTATTTAAGTGAAACAATGTTGTTTAAGTAAGGTATAAATAAAAAAAAATATATAACTTATTACATCAGCTGGTCCAGCAGTTTGAACTAGGGTTAAACTGCTGCCGAACGGACATAGGTCGGTTTTGAAGAAATTCAACTGTGTGCAGGCCGGTTCACCAGTGGTTCTTGATGCGGCAAGTCAGTTCCCGTCGGTGGCGGCTGGTGGCATCGGTTTTTGTACACCCCTAGCCTAGATCATTGGAAAAGAATCACATACATCCTCCATACATCGTATGATGCCAACTAGTGAACCGACTTTTGTAGAGTGTTTTACTTTATGAAACTAGAATTCCACCCTTTCAAGCAAGCCCCTCCCTCGCATAGATTGTAAACCCACACAATGACAAGCCTTTTCCCATACCAATTCAGCAAGTTCCCCTTTTGCAAACACATGATTTAAGACCTCATACTTCCCAGTCTCACAACAATTACATTTGGAAACCATAGGTATGCTAATCTTACAAACATTATCATCAACACTCAAAGCATTGAAAAAAACTTTCCAAACCAAAATTGAGATTTTTTAGGTAAAGAAGAGTATCATACCCATTTAGACCAATCCACCTCCAGAGCTCAAATACGTAAGCAAGACCAAACAATTTTGGTGGAAAACTTCCCATCACATTTTCGGTCCACACTAGAATATCATCACCTTGTTTATGAGAACCCAAGTCGTGCAAAATAAAATACACTTTTTCAACACCTACCATCTAAACAAACAAGTCGACATCCCATTGATTATCAAGCTTACATTTGTGGATCTTAATCTTTGGCAAAGGAAAAACTGAGAAACAGTTTATTAAAGGTCCCTCATGTGACCATTTATCATATCAAAAAGAAATTCTTCTTTTCCTTATTTTCCAACAAGAATGGTTTAAAAGCCAACGGTATACTCCTCACAATCATATGCCAATTTTTTGAGCCCTTACAAGAATCAATCAAAGAGACATGATTATTCTTCACATATTTAGCTCGAAAATAATTCGCCCAAAGATAATTCTCATATAAAAGCGTCCATGCAAATTTGACATGTAAAGAAAGTTGGATATCTTCCAACCTCTTAATGCCTAAGCCTCCCTCAAAATGAAAAAAATCTTCTTCCAAGAATGGCAACAGCTTTTATCTTTCCCATTCAAATAGCCCCAAAAAAATTTGCTAAAACATCCATTTATTCTCTGCAAAACAACTTTAGGAACATGTATACAAGAAAGAAGATGAATCGGCAAGCTCATCAAATCTGTCGAATCACAATCAAGCGAGCACCTTGAGACAATAACTTGGATTTCCATCCACCAATTCTATTACAAATTTTGTGCACCTATTCATCTAGATGAACAATCTTCAACCTACTTGAAACAATAAGGACAGTCAAATAGCGACAAGGGAAATTGCCTTCTTGAAAACCAGTAACACACAAAAGCTCTTGAGGCTGAGAAAAATTAATGGAATTCGAAAAGTGCAAAGAAGACTTTCCAACATTGAGTTTTTGACCCGACCAACTGGCATACAGATAAAAAATTTTCAGAATATTCCGCAAAGATTTAAGGCTTCCATTGGTAAAAGTAACAATATCATTTGCATATAATAAATGAGAGATAAGAGGAACACCTCTCGGATGAGAAAATGGTTCAATCTTACCTTCCTTGAAGGCCCTTTTTAACAACCTTGAAAGAATCTCCTCTACTAAAATAAATAGAAGAGGAGACAATGGATCACATTGCCGAAGACTCCTTTCACCTTTGAAAAAACCTTTAGAGACCCCATTTATTACCACTGAGAACCAAGGCAACTAGATGCAATTTCAAATCAACTCACATACTTGTAAAGAACAATCGAAAGCTTCCAACACATGCAATAAGAAGTCCCATTCAACACTATCATAGGCTTTTGCTACATCCACCTTCATTAAGACATTACTATTTTTTCTTTTAGAATTCATAGAATGAACCATTTCTTGCATCAAGCTAATATTATGAAAAATGCTTCTTCTAGGGAGGAAAGCTCCTTGCTCAGGCGAAATCAATCTAGAGAAAATAGAGTTGAGTCTTTGAACCAGTATTTTTGAGCAAATTTTGTAAATAATGGAACACAAACTAATCGAGTGGAACTTATCAAAACTGGAAGGACTATCAACTTTAAGAATAAGCACCAAAGAGGAGGCCAAATAAAACTGAGGAAAACAATTTCCTCGAAAAGAATCACAAGCATCGTCCAACACGTCTGCCTTCACAATGTCCCAACAAGACCTAAAAAAACCAGCCCCAAAATCATCCAAACCCGGACTACTATCAATGGGAATAGAAAATAATGCATTCTTCACTTCCTCCAATAGAAAATAATGCATTCTTCACTTCCTCCATCGAAGGCACTCTGCATATTATCACATTTTCTTCCTCAGCTATTAAAGGCTCAACAATAAAAGATAAATTTGGGAGAGGGGACCTTAGCTTTAATTTTAGAAAATCCACAAAATTATCCACAGCCCCAACATGAACTTCTTCAGGCAAATGGGGAACTTGACCATCCGAAAGCTTCATAGAAGGAATTTTTGTTTTTTTTTTTTTTTTTTTTTTTGTTTTGGCAGATTTCATAACACGGAAAAAACTTGCCGAAGCTTCCCCATGATTCATCCAACTAACTTTAGCCGTTTGCCTAAATCAAATTTCCTCTCTGCGCATCCACATATCAAGCTCCACTTTAGAAGTTAACAGGTCTAGTTCTGTGTCTTCCGAGAAAGACATTTGAAGGTCTTGTTCCAGTACCTCAACCCTTTGTTCCAAATTCCGAATATGGCTTACTGTATTACCAAGACCATTCTTATTCCATTCTCTCAGGGAATTTTTATACATTTAAATTTCCTAGCAAGCTGGAATAAACCCGAGTCCCCTACTTCCACCTGCCATCCATTCTTAATTAACATAAAAAAGGACTTACGTTCAATCCACATCTGTTGGAATTTAAAGGATGGAAAACCATATAAGAATGACTTACTCAGTTGAAGCACCATCGAAGCATGATCAAAAGTAGTTCTTGGCAAATATTTCACAAGAGCATCCAACCAAAAAATTAGAGCACTCGACATACATAGGGTGCGGTCTAAACCCCCATGCCCATTACACCATGAAAACCAACTACCCAAAAAATTTGCATCCAAAACACCACACACATCAATACAATCATTAAAATCTAGCATAGCAATCAAAGATCTAGGTTGACCACCATGTATTTCGGAATCATTATGAATAATGTTAAAATCACTCATAATGAACCACTTTTCTTGCTATAAATTTAGTCCAATCAGTTCTCCTCATAATGTTTTACGGTCTGCCTGAAAACATTGAGCATAAACAAAAGTGAGAAAAAATTGATCCCATTGAGTGTCACACACACACCGAAATTTGCTGATCACCCATAGAAACCACTCTAAGTTGCCATCCATGAGTCCATAAAAAGCCATAATTTCTCACCTCACAGTTGATTAGAAATACCATGAGCAAAACCTAGACCATTATTAAACATCATCAAGTGTTGTTGAGAGCGAAAAGGCTCTGCTATACCCAAAAAATAAGGATTAAATTTTTTTACCAGCTTCCTCAATCTATTTCTGGAGGTGTGCAAACCCTTCACGTTATAATAAAGCACAGATTGTATCATATATGCATTCTATTGGGCTTGCTAGGAGCCCTGGCCAAACTTCTCATTTTAATACCAACCTCCTTCTCTTTCTGTTTTCTTCTTCTTTTTATTATTATCAGAATCATAAATCTTTTCCTTGTTGATGTCATCCACATGCTCAGAAATTTCCCCATCTGAAAAAGACCCAACCTCAATCAATGTCCCTACTCCATTATTTTTTTTCCGTGCACTACTAAAAGTTCCAGTGTCCTCACCCAAAACAAAGTTTAATTATTTCAATGGTACATGAATAGGGGATGATACCCCAACCCCAACATTCTCACCATCAACAACTTTATCATCAGAAAATTTTCCTGCATTAGAACCAATTTTAGTAATTCCTTGCACCACTTCCGCATCCATCATATGATCTTAGATTTTTTCACTTCTTTTATGACCTCCACGATAGGATCCACGTTAACGATAGCTACATTTTCCACATTAAAGACAGGATCCATGTTAACGACAAGAGCCACGTTAGCTACCAATACTTCAGTGTTCTTCATTGCCTCTTGTATATTTCCATCCTCTTGATTAACAATAATTTCCTCATCATGAACTTTTTCATCCATTGTAGGAATCTCATCCTCTGGTTTCTCCTTCTCAGCATCTTCTTGGGATTTAATCATCCAAATGTTGCCACATTTTGCACCTTTCTTCAACTGCTCTTGTGGAATGCGCTTGCTCCCCTTGCAGTTATTCTTGTTATAGCCTTGCACCAGACAATGTTGACAGAAGGCTAGAAGAGTTTCATATTCAATTTCTTGAAACTAACTATTCGAATTATTAGGAAGACCAATCCATACGACTGGAAGCGGGTTAACAGACACATCAATTTTGATACAGACCCTTGCACCATCAATTCTAGTTGCACATTTAGTGATGTTATCCTGACATAAGAAGGTCCCAATCGGACTAACAATGTTACATAGAAAAGACTCGTGATAATACTTCAGTGGTAACCTTGGTAGAAACAGCCACACAGGAACAAGAGAGGGTTCTTTATCTTTCTAGAAATCAGTTGTCTAGTGGAAAACTCTATAATTACCCCATCTATGTCACAAGATTCATGCGCAAAAGCCTTGAGAAAATCATCTTCATTAGCAAACCTCACAAAGACGTTATGTGGTCTACCCATAGAGGAAACAATGGGTTGTTGTGTAAGACCCCAACGATTTTGAATAAACACTCGTATAATATCCAAAGATGGGTGTTGACGTAAAAACTTCAAAACTAGAGAAAATTCGAATGGTTGAGCCGAAAGTGTAATTTCCTCTTTTGTAAAAATAACACCAACATCACCTTTAATTTTATTTGGTGCATGTAGGGGACCCTCCACCTTAGGGAGTGGTTATGGTTTCAAAGCCACTAGATTGGCAAATGTTCGTCCACCTTGAGCAGCCGACGATAAGGACCCACCTTGGGCACCAGAGGCAACCATGCAAACCCTAGGGCCCGAAACACGAAATGTTTGAGACTAGCAAATCACCAAAATGGCCTCAAATCTTAGCTCCGTAAATTATGCACGTAAACGAAAGGGTATAAATATTTATATATAATATATAATGAATCATAAAATGGTACATTGGAATGTACTGATACTGAAATATTCTATTCTAGTACTTAAATGGAATGATCACTGGAACGAAATTTAAAACATTGATCTGCAGTAATTGCAATAGAATTTTTTTTTTTTTTTTTGTTCAAACATAAGTTGCACTAGAATAGACTAAATCCCAAAGTATCATTCATAACAAAAACATGTAGATAAGTTCATCATCCATACAAACATGACTTTACTCAAAAGAGACATAGTGCTAGAGTATGAACTCCTTAATTACAGACTCCTACATAGTTTATTAACTACAACTACACATTAAGCCACTCGCGCATCTTGGTGACATTAAAAAAACTGGAGAATAATCTCTATGAGCTACTCTAAGTCTAAACCCTCTAGATTCAACCTCATCCATGAGGGGATGCTCTGCTTCATCATGACCTAACATAGCTTCTACCATTCTGGGTGGGAATGGTAGTTGAGACTACCATGGCGAGGTTTTACAATCTTTAGCAAGTTAAGCAACTAAGCTACCAACAATTTACAGAGCATGCATGATAATAAATATGGAGTGTGTGCATGATTGACACGACCTTAATTTTACAAGAAAAATAATATCATTGACATCAAAGTTTCATGCTTCATACATGCTTGTTTTCATAAAAGATTTCATTCATACTTAATTATGTTCTTATAGAGGGTGGATGCCTCACGGTTCCTCTTAAAGTGTGTGCTCCTACTGGTTACCGCATCATATCACAAGTTTGTCTACCAGCTATGAGTATGTCATCAGAGTTTTACCTCATCGTAGTTCCATTACTATGAATCATTAGCAGCACCCACCAGTGTTAGGTGCCTTTTAACTCTGCTCCGGTGATCTTTTATCCCATTTGAAACCCGTTGTCTATTCTTTGTCAACCAAAGGGATTCCACTCCATTTTATTTACTTTAGAGTGGACATGAGAGTTCCATTAGCATAATCTGCCATCCTAGTATTTGGGGTCATGATAAAAAACTTAATTTTCATGCTTGACTTGAAATTTATGATAGACTCGTATGCTTCATGACATATGTTTGTGTTATGTGATAGATACTCATGCTTATACAAAATGACATCATGGCAATATGTAATTATTGCAAATATTAAAAATAATTTAGCTAAAACATGATTCACTTAGGATGGCATTTATTAACTAACATACTATATATATTGAGAGTAAGTTAGAAGCCAACTCACAAAAGTCCTTGTGTTTAATAATCAAATAGGCTGAAATCAGAGATATACTAAGGTTAGAAAATCTCATTTAACTAAGAAAAATAAAAATCTAAAACTCCTAGAGCACTATTTGCAAAATCACCCATCAACTCATTGGAATTTACAAATAAACCCCTAAACTTTTAATAATTGCATTCAAGTCCCAAACTTCACCAAACTTCAGAAAGCTCATGTATTTTCTATTCTAAATCGATTATTGAACTTAGAAATTAAGAAATCATGCATCCACTACATAAAACCCTCTATGGTCGAAACATTCAAAATTCCCAAATTTCACTAATTTTGAGCTTAATCATATACTAATCTTGAGCTTAATATCATGCTAAGTCACTAGATTCACATTTCTCATGGCCATATATTCGTCATATGAATCAACCAATATAACACAACATCAAACTTCATAACTTGAAACTAGCACGATGTTCTTTAGTATTTGTTTTGCAAATGAACATCAAGAACTTCAAAGAATCACACATCCTAACTTCTAGCATCCTAAGAACTCATTTCTAGGTAGTATTGCACAATCCCAAGCAACTTTTTCATGGTATCAGATAGATATAAAACCAATCATGACCCAAACCCTAAAACTGAAACATGCATGTCTTTTAATCTAGAATTAGTTGACTAAATCCTCATGTAGAATGCTAATTTCCTTGAAATAACTCACCCATGATCATCATAGTCATGCCTTAGCTAGGTATTAACTCCACTTTAATCATGTCATAACCAAACTTCAAGACTAAATCAAACAATAGGGAAGAACCTCAAAGCTTACACCAAAGTCATGCTTCTATAATAAACCAATCAAAGACTCAATTCAAAAGCTAGTTTCATGGTTTAAAAAAAAAGAAAAAGAAAAAAAAACTTAGCAAATAGATCTAACTCTTATTAAAAGGGGTTTTGAAGGTATATTCACTAAACCAACTTTAGAGTTCAAAAGAAATTAACTCTTCAAGAGAAACTCACACTAGTATTTCGGCTTGTCCAACGCTAAATAGGTTCATGCAACTTTTGAGTGAATTCTCTTATATTACAAGCTCAAACCAAGGGTTGATACACCATACATGTCACTAATTTCATTAAAACTGAAATCACCAAGTAGAGCCTAAAACGTTATTGCATTTCAAGTTAAAACTCCAAGACAACCAAGACAAGCAAAACGTTTAACTCAAACTCTTCTGTCTACTTTGAGCCATTGCCATTCTTTCCCTTATGAGCTTAATTTTCTCTCTTATCTCCTAGATTATCTCTGGCCCAATTATCCTAGCTCCCCTGACTTTATCCTAGCATATGGGTGATCTACACTTTCTTCCATACAAAGCCTTATATGGGACCATCTTAACAGTCGTCTAATAACTTGTTAAGTCTGATAACCGTTGTTGTAAGCAAATTCATTAAGTGGAACATGATTTTCCTATGAGCCTTTAACATCCAACATGCATGTCCTCAGCATGTCGTTTAGTGTCTGAAATGCCCTCTCTAGCTATCCATCGGTCTGTGGATGATACACACTATTGAATCTCAACTTAGTACCCATTGCCACTTGTAAACTCTTCCAAAAATGGAACGTACACTTTTGGTCTCGATCTGATACTATGGTCTAAGGTACCCCAAGAAGCCTAACTATTTCCTTCATGTACAATCGAGTTAGCTTACCCAAAGCATCCGTGGCTGTAACTGGTGGAAAATGAGTGCTCTTGGTTAGTCTATCAATTATTATCCAAATTGCATTTTTACCACAAAGTCCATAACTATGTCCTCCCACTACCATTCTGAAATGGGTAAGGGCTACAAGTTTCTAGAAGGTCTCTAATGCTCATCCTTTACTCGTCTACAAGTGGCACAATTCTCGATGAAATAAGCAATGTCCCATTTCATCCATTCCATAAGAAATTCTTCTTAAGATCCCGATACATCTTCATACTTCCTGGATATATCGAATATGGTGATGAGTGGGCTTCTACGAGTATTCTTTCCTCAATTTTTGAGTTCATCGGAACTACTCTTCGTCCATTGTATTAAAAGGTTCCATTCTCGTCCAAATTGAAATGTAAAGGCCCTTTCCCTATTTGGATCATTCGCCATATCTCTAATAACTTTGGGTCCTTCCTTAGCTAATCTTTTAGTTTGTTGTAGTCTTTCACCCTTGACTCTTGCATTGAGGTGAGAATTACTTCTTGCTGTAATTCCCTTACCAATAGCCGCCTCATTCCCTCAATAAGTGAATCCACTTATGTAGAACCACCTACATAGGTCGGGATGACTCCCTTTTTAGCATGTTTTGCAAATTTACGCATTAATACATATCATCCATACATAACATTTTGATCAAAGATTTCCAATTTACTAGATATGATATGATATATTTCCAATTTGCAGGGTTATAAGAGAAGAGAGAATTGAGAAAAGAGAAAAAGGGTTTTGAATCTCGCAAGCCAGATTCCTTTTGCAAGACGGTATCCTTTGAGTTGACATTGAGTTTACTGTGCAGCACCTTAACCAAAATTTGTCAAAGAGTAGTGATAGGGTTACCACTCTATTACTACCCATCTACCACTCAAGTGCATTTCAAGTTTTTTTATTTTTATTTTATTTTATTTTAAGTATTTTTTTAACATTCTTAATCATTAAGAAAAAATTAAAAAAATATATAACTTTACTAATATTCACTTTCTTAATTATTAAGTAAAATAAAAAATTAAAAAAAATAAAATATAAAAAGAGTAGTAGATAAGTTGTAGTTGAGTAGTAAGAGTATCATTTTCCTTTGTGAAAAATCTAGAAAGTACTTAATTTAAAATAAAAAAGATAAAAATAAAATTACAAACTGCATAAAATCTCATATATTAATATCTCATATATTATAATAGTAATATGCAGTACACTAGTATATAGTTTCCATATCTTTACGGTTTAAAGTCAATGTATTGTCTTCCAATAATTCGAATGTCCTGTTATCTTTAGCCAGTCAGTGGACGCTGCAACAAGGACTGGAATGGCCCTACCATAGTTATTTTTGCCATATATGCTTTTCGCAATTTGATTGATGACGCGTATCTATACTAATTAATGCAATTATATGCATCGTATTTTTTTTAGATTCTACGTACATTTGGTCGGTGACTTATCAACACGTCATAAAAATTTTATGTATAATTATTTTTATATATTTTTTATGCATTTTATTGACGTGATAGGTATATTAAGTTCATAAATGTATATTAAGTTCTTTAGTTAGGTGCTTACTCCTGCAAGGTTATTTACTTATCACGCACACTTAATTTCCTGGACAATGTAAAAGCAAAAATACTTTTATTCGAACATAGAGATCTTAAATACTACTTTACATGATTTATTATATAGATACCGATCTTCAACTGGCTTTTACTTTCATGATGACAAGATAAAAGCACACTGGCTAGCTAGATACTTAATTCTCAGATAGAAGTAATTAATGAAGGATAATTATAATGTATTTCATCAGTAGTGCTAGTAGTACTGCTTCAGTTCTCCTTGTTAATGTAGTCTTGACCGCCATAGGGGCTAAATGCTTCTGAAAACCAGCTCTTCTTCCTCCAAGAGTTCCATCCCATTTCCTGGCAGATTTCATCGCTGTGATTGATGCTAAATGTAGAAATACAGTGCCTCTTATAGAACCTGGTTGTCTTCTTTGAGATTTCCATCTCTTTGGTTGTCTGTTCTATCATCTCTTCCACACTAGGAATATTAAATTTGTTATCCAAAAGGCGACCTAGCCATATGGAGCGCAGCTCCGAGGAGTGAAGGTTTGCAACACTCTCAAGGTAACCAACAAAAGCCATGTTTGGAATCAATGGATGGATTGTGCCCCTGCAGTAAAAGAGAGTTGCAGTACCATTATTCTTCATGATTCAAATGTGCGTCTATATATATATATATATATATATATATATCTTGATCTAGCTACAAGTGATTTGAAAGCTGTACATGACAACAAACTTTAGGGATAAAGGTCTCTTCAAGTTCTTACCCGTCCTTGAGGGCTAAGTGGGAGATAAATAGATACATAAAGTAGGTCTTATATCATTTATTGCTCATTAATACTAACCGAAATATTTATACGGACAACGATAAATATTGTAAGATCAATTTCATATCATGTCTGCCTTCTCAATTAAAACCCTCATGTTTGGACAAGAGTTTAAGAAAAGTTTTTCCAAATTTTAGCACCAATATATAGTGTTTCTAAATTACCTGTATAAGGGCATGACGCCAGAAGGATATTCTAGCAAACTACGGAAAGGCTCAGGTAAGATGGCTTTGAGCTTTTTCTTGCCGTCATAACCAGTTGCAAGAACAACAACATCAGCCTCCACTTTAGTGTTATCGTCGAATTCAATTCCTTCCTTGGTGAACCACCACCTTGAGGCTCTTTTGAAGATAATTTTTCCCTTATCAGCTTCAGAGAAGAAGTTCTCTGGCATGATAGCCATCTGACAAGATGCGTAGTCTTCCACGAAAGGGTGGTCTGGTTTTAGTCCGTACTTCTGCAGAGGAAGTTTCCACAGCAGATAAGACTCGATGAACTTCGAAATTCCACGCCTCTGTTGAAAGTCATTGAGTATATATTAAACTTCTTAACATCAGCACTCTACTCATCTTTCGGAAAATATATATATATATTATATAATTTTTTCTGCTAAAAAGATATATGTTAGCTGCAGAAGAAATATTGATGAATTTATTACCATTGGAGAAAAAAGAAGGCAAAGAAGGGTTCTGAGAATGCTTTGGTTAGGTCTTTCATGGAGAAACTGAGAAGATCTTGTCGAGTAGAACAAGAAAAATGGCAAACCCCAAATCCAGTAATCGGGAACTGTCCAGTGCAAAGTCCTTACCACCATGGTACATGGTTGTCCTTCCGGACCTTCAAAACATGAAGACAACAGTGCCATTTCATTACATATACAGGTCATATAAAAACTACATGATAAGCAATAATATTCCACTCGCACATTAACTAAGTAATCTTACAAAGAGGGGAAAAATATTTAGAGTCAAATTAAAAAAAGCTTTGGGTTTCCCTCTTCAGCAGGTGGACTAATTTCCAGAGCATTTCTGTCCATTAATTTAGCAAAGAAAAAAAAATGATCTGTATAGAGGTCAACGGTGCGCATAGATCGAGGGAATAATCTTCCTGTTGGGTTCTTCTTTCTATGGAGACTGACATCACAAAAAGTTAACATAGAAAAAGGGTGCGCATATATATATATATATATAATTGATATTCTGAATTCAGAAGTGGGTACAGTGTCGACGTTGAAGTAGTTGACTATTCTGTGATCTAACCCTTTTCTCATTAATTTTATGCGCGTGTTTATTTATACACATATACACAAATAATAATTAATGATTAGTACTAAAGTCAAGTTCAACGCTGTCGTTGAATATTTCTAATTTGTGTGAAAGGAAGTCATTAAAATTAAACAAGTAAATTAATATTATTCGCGAGTCAATCATCTTAAATTGTGTGAAACCAAAACCATGCAAATTTGAAAGCCATGCATATATAACGTGAAAGCTCAGAACTACGACCCATGCACACATTCATACTTGCTAGCTCTCTCGTGATCTATTGGACCGACAAAAAGAAAAATGAAAAAACAGTAAAACGATCGATAATGATAATACTATAGTAATGGCAACTCCAAATGCATACCAAGTCAAAATAAGTATACCTTGGTTCGCCTCTGCGCACTCAAGTGCTAAATCAATAGCTGATTTCTTGTAGCCAATGACTGCAACCTTCTTCCCTCTTAACAGAGTTGATGTAGATTCCTTGTCAAGTTTGCAGTAATCAATGGAATGCAATACCCGGCCCTGGAATATTTCAGGGCCTTTGTTGAGTGGAAATTCTGGGATTTTAGGTATATCCCCATACTTTCCAATGCAAACCACAACGAACTCGAAGGCGTACCACTGAATTGGTATTGAAGCAAATAAACAAAGTCAATGTATATTTCAATTAACCAAGAAATTAGAGTGGGTTAAATGCAAACATAATAACTATGATATCAATTACGTCAATGATGAAAATATATATATATATGTGTGTGTGTGTACGTACGTATAATATACAAGGAGTATCAAAGGACCACAGAAAACTCACACACTTCCACTCTGATATTATTACCGAGATGGCAAGATATCCATCGTGTGGAAATATAAGAAAAATCGTGTTGCTCTTTTTTGTTGTGTTTCTTTTGACCCCTAATTATTACTCGTTCAACGTCATGGTTTTTATTTCTTTCTTTAAATTATTCAAAAAAAGAAAAAATTAAGTTGACGACCTGAACATCTTTTGAATGGTTGGTTTGCACAGCAACCTCCCAAACAGGGTGTCCTGGCAAAAGGCTGCCCGGTTTCTTACTCATGAAATTGGTGGTGGCTTCCGCCGGGGAGTCATGATCAGAACCAACAAACTTGATCTCCACCACCTTTGAATTGAACTTCACAAACTTGAGCAAATCAAAATGCTCAGCATAGGAATGCAAATATTCTAGAATCTCAGTATGAGATGGGAAACTGGCGTTATTCCTTTCCGGCCAAGGGAAGTCGGAAAACTCATAATCAGAGCGACGGGACTGAAGCTTTGTGGAACTGTAAGAACAATGTTTCCAGACCCCTCCAATGGAGTCTGAGGCTTCGAAAACAATGGGGTTGTGGTGGGAAACTTGCTTAGCAGCTGCTAAGCCGCTAACGCCAGCTCCGATTATGGCAATTTTTGAGACTACGGGAGCCATAATACTGATTATAACTTGATCAAATGTATGTATGCTTGAGCTAGGATGGGAATAATATGTGAAGTTGGATTGGTATTTATAGAGGTTTACTCACGTACTGGTCATTCTGGGAGCGAGGACGTTCGTGAAACTAATGACTTAATTTAAGATCAGCATTGTCAAACAACGTAGCCATGTTGTTATTATTTTTATTTTTTCAGTTTTGTATGCCGGAAGTAAGCCAGGTTGGTGAAGGAGAGAATATGACTTTTTCTAATTAGTAATATTTTATTTTATGGCGATTTGATCCTCAAGGAAGGGGCACTTTCTTGCCGCTCTCGGTCTTCCATTGCTCACTTTAGACGCTTCGGACGCAGAACTAATTACTAACAATTCGTACCTTCAAATTCAGGTTAAGAGCAATGTATCTTCATCTTATTTTTTAAAATATATCATTAAAATTTATTTTTTCTATTCTGCGTACCGATTTTTACAATATATTCTACATTAATTTATACATTTTTTCTTTATATTATTTAAATATTATACTTTTTAATATTTTATATTCATTTCAAATGTTTTTTCTAACTATCAATAATATCATCACATCTTTTAATATTTACAATAACTCCTCATAAATAATCTCATATTATTACATCTTATTTTAAATTAATCTAAATTTATAAACTAGATCAAAATATAAATCAATTCAAAAGAAATAAAAGTGGCCTTTGGCAGGAAGAAAATATATATATATATATATATAAATAATAAAAGTAGTATCAAAGAATATTACTACGAGAATATACTATAGCTAACTGTAACTTAATTATAAATTAATACATAATGGGTGGGAATGGTGTTTTGAATTATTTTCTTCAAATTTTACATTCCTAATGGATTTTACGTATATAACCCATTTTCACACCAAAAAAATAACATGCAGTAGAAGATGAAAATTAGAACACACAAACTACAATAAAAACATTTATTTGGTAGTTAGATATATATTTATGATAAAAACGACTACTTGCAACAAGTATCAGTCAATTATGATAATAAATTAATAGTCGTTTTTGGTAAGAAATAGTTATTTTGGTCGTGAACCAATTATAAAAATTTTTCTTGTAATATATATATATATATATGGCCATATCTATGTACTATGCATGTAGTCTAGTCAGGTACATGAGAATCATACTTTTTGAATTCATTAAGCATTTATTACCAGCCGTGTTTCGGGTGTTTATAAGTACACATGCAAGTGTAGACCCTGCAAGAATACGTTTAGTTAAGAATCCACCCCATCCCCACGCAATCAATGCGTTCCTTTGTGGAGTCATGAACACACGTACGCACGTGGCGTGATCACTACTGACCGGTTAGCTCTATCGGACACCAACTAATATTTGGTCGTTGAGTGACGCTAATAACAATTAGCTAGTTTCTCACATGTTTTTCAGAGGAATTTTGTTACATATAAGTATAGTTATGCATTAATTTGTGTATCAATACTGATTTATTTATACTTAAAATTTAAATTAATACTATTTTTAATAAAATCTACTTTTTAACCAATCACATCACATTAATGTACAGATTAGTGCACAATTATGCTTACAATTATATTTTTTCTTTCCAGGGTAAAATTGTTCTTCATAGGCTATAGCTCGTTGACTCTAGCCATCCTAGCCAGCTATCAATGCTAATATTCCTTTTCTCTTCTATTTAATTACGAGGGTAGTTTTATTTTTATTTTAGAACAATATATAATTGGTTGTAATGCAAGAGAGCTAGACTTGTATATTAAAGGAATACAAATTTGATAATAAATATTTAGGCCTTGCTCGTTCGGATATGAGATGAGATAAAATAAAAATTCTGTAAAAAATAATAAAATTATGCATTGCATGAATAATAACAGAATGATTTGAATTAAGATATTTTATAAAGTATTGAGATGTGAGAGAGAAAAAATTAAATAAAAATATTATAAAGTTAAAATATTATTAGAATATAATTTTTATTTTGAGATTTGAAAAGGTTAATTTTTTTTTTCAAAATTTGGAAAAGTTGTAATAATTATATAATGATTAGTTAAAAAAGTTGAAAATTTAGAAATTTAAAATTGAAAAGTATTTATATTTTAGTGATATTTAGATGTTAAGATGTACGTAATAAGATGAGATGAGTTGAGATTTATCTCATCTCAACATCCAAATGAGGACTCCCTTTAGTGGTTGGCTTTTCAACTTCAAATCTCTTAAAGAGTACTAACTAGGCCATGATGTGATGATACCAAAAGAGAAAAGCAAGTTTCACATACATACATACATATATATAATATTATATTTAAATGAATAGTTACTTAAAAATATGTCATATTAGCAGGTTAATTAATCGAGATAATAAAATATAGAATAAAGCACAAATATTTCTTAAATAAAAAAAACACTAAAAGATATTCTGAATCAAACAAGAACTGATAATCATGCATGGTTTGCCATAATTAAGGAAATCAATCTGTCTTGCCATTAGAGAACTTAGCTTGTTTTGTATAAAAGCAAATAATTAAGCATGCATGTAGATGCATGATCAATACACATGGAGTATACGTATTGGTTGAGGAGGCCGGGCTGGGGGAGTCGGACTTAATAAGATCTAAACATGCATGAATCTCTCGTACGTTTTCATGTAAGACTGGCTTTAATAACTGGCCTTACTTTTGGAAAACTCGTGATGCAGAAAGTAAGCTGCATCCAAGAATAAACGAAGAAACTTCGAGGAAAATAGAGGCAGATTAATTGGTTGATTCATTAATGCATATACAGGATATCATGCATTTAACTTTTATTTTATATAGTAAGTAGTTTTCAAGGTTTGGTTGGTCAATTAATAATTTCTAAATAGAGTAATGAACTTCCAACTTATTAGAGAATTTCAACTTTGCCACATGGAAAGGAAAACAGGCCGGAGCCCTATGTATATACAATAATGTTATTTATAATCGTAAAATACGTAAATATCATATAATCATTTTAAAAAAAAGTACGGTTAACTATTAAAAAATTAATTTATTTTCATATGAATTTCAAATTTTTTTTGCTTCTTCCAAAGTGGTTATTCGATACTTACACAATCACGACTATAATTATCATTTTATATATATATATATATATATCTAGACATACGCGCTTTTACAATGGGAATCGACCAAGTTTTCGTGACCAAGCTAATTAGTCAGAATTGGCAAATAAATAATCACATGCAGTAGTACTATATAAGTTGACAATTTTTTTTTTTCAAACAAAGCCCTAGATGGAACAGCTAAGCTCAGTTTGACCGTCGCGAAAATTGCACGCCAAACCGCAATGAATGCCATTATATATGGCTATAAATATTTAAGTATATATAATATGCTTGTCCTGATTATTATTTATCAGAGCTTAATAATTAGGTACTGCCAGACACCAATTACTATAAATATTTTGCATCAGAAGCATGTAATTAACTGATTACATTATTACCTAGCTATCTCAATACTAGATTCTCTTATCTCATGCATACATCTAACTTAGAGACAAATACACATACATACACACACACACACATATATATATATATCTACACATGCATACGAGAAATGCTATATATTATTCTTCATCTTGAGTTTTATCCTTAGAATCACATCGATTGATGCATCTAATATCATACCTTAAATAATTTTTTTATTGATTCAAAAGATCGACTAATTAGGAAATCACTTTTTTTTTTTTTTTTTTTTTAATACAATTATTCTCATGGGTTGCCGGGACACGAGCGGAAATTTGGAGGGTATACTGCATGCATGCATGGGACATGGTGATCTTTTGTTTGGTAATGGCTCAAAACCTACAGAGTTTTGCACCAAAAATGAGTGGAGTTGCTCCGAACAAGACACCGGAAAACTGTGACACGTAAAGTCTAGAAATAGATGTAAGTACACGCGCTGGCTTAATTTCCGCTTGCACTAGATTCCTATAATCAAGTTGTTGCCCATACCTTAGTATCCTGACTTTTCAAAACAAAAATGAAACTCGTCTTTTTTACAGCTGGGTGACGGCTTTACAGTACACAACGGAGTCAGTACTTCTATCTGCACTCCTCAGCCAGCTAATTACTTTTCTTACCAATCTCTCTCTCTCACAAACTGTATTAATTTCTAGGCAGCTGACACAGATTAATTACTATGCACGTGATGGATATATATATATATATATAGAATTTCACAAAATGGGACGAAAATGGTACTAAATGCAATTTGGTGGACGCGTTTTAAATAAAATACATTCTCTTATCGACTCATTAATATTGGATGCATTGGAAAGTTGAATGGCGATGTAAAAGCTTTAATGTGTATTCAGAACCGTCCTGCCCCTGACTTCACGTCCCCGTTTCAAAAAGTGAATAGGCATGAGAAATTTTAGGTTTTAAACTTTTTTTTAACAATAAATTAACTTCATTTGATATGTTGCGTAATATTGTAAAATTTTACATTATAAAGTAAATTCAAGTTCTCATATTAATTTTTAAGTATACTTTTATAAAATTCACGAATAAATATTCTAGAACTTCTCAATTAGCACCAGACAATGAATATTGTACAGTTAAACTTAATTAATAAGGGACATACAAATTGTTGTAATAGTTTTATAATTGAGTATCAAATTAGAGAAATGATCATATTAATTTGTAATTTTAGGATATACAAATTTTACTTATTCCATTAAAAAAAAGTGGATAAATTTGAGACCCGTATATATATATATATATATATCTATGAAAATATCATTTTTTTAATAATAGATTTTAGTTTTTTCAAAATAAATATACGAGACTTACACACCTTAAAACTATATCTAGCATTATTCATCATATTGAATTCATTTTAGAATGTTCCTATTTAACTTTTTAAAGCCTACAAGCTAATTAGATAATTAGCTTCACAAAGGTGCTATATATATAAATTGAATAATTCTACTTGAAAGCATTTATACCATATTCCATCTAATAGACATACTCCATCTACGTGGTGTAATTTGAGTTGGAAATTAAATAAATTTAACACTTAAATTTTACGAATCAAATTATATCACGTAGATAATATGTGATGTAAAAGCCTTCAAATATCACTTCTCGAATGAACTACCGCATGATCAATTAATGTATGCATGACTTTTTTTTTTTTTTTTTTTTTATTGAAACATATATATAGTGGGTCTAGAATTTCCAATTAAGGAGTCTCTAGATGGTCTAATTGGTCGTGTCTTAATCCTTTGTAGCCCTCACCAAGATCTCTGCCCTTTTTAGGTGTCATTAATGCCCTAAAAATCATGAACTTGTAAGTCTTATCCATATAGTTAAGAGGTGGAACGTCGTTAATTTGTGATACACAAAATAGTAATGTACATACTATAGGGCATGAGTAATTTAAAATGGTGTAAAATTCTTTTAATTAAATGATCCAAAGGGCCGGGGTCAATAAATTAAACAGTCAATATTATATATATATATATATGTGTGTGTGTGTGTGTGTAAAAAAAATGTAGAAAACACTACAACAGAAGTTGTTTTTTGGGACAAAAATCTTTATCCCAAAAAATATCTTTTGGGATAAATTTGAGCAAAACCATTCGATAGCATTCAAACGGAATTTTTTTTCACTACAAAAAAAATCAAATTTGCCGGCATTGGTTATATGCCGGCAACTATCCAAAAAAATGCCGCTAATTAATTCGCGGCGTTTCTCTACCGGCGTAACCGTCCGCCGTTACTAGAGGGTCGCTATTTCCCATGTTCCGGCGTTTGCGCAACCGCCAGTATTGGTAAATCTCATTAGCGGCGTTTGTATACAATTTAGTGGCATTTCGTAAAACGCCGCCACATTATCTACATTAACAGCGTTTCTCGAAACGCCGCTACTTTATCGTTGCCATTACCTTGCATATAATAGTGGCGTTACCATAAACGCTACTGCTGCTACATTGCCGACGCATAATATAAATTGGCGGCATTTATTTAAATGCCACTAATGGTATATTGGTGGCGGCACATTGAATTTTTTAACGGCATTTTTCTAACTGTCGCCACTTTTTAAAATAGCAGCATTACGATAAATGCCGCTACTAATAATTTGCCGACGCATCATATAAATTGGTGGCATTTATTTAAATGCCACTAATAGTACATTGGCGGCAGCACCTTAAATAATTTAATGACGTTTATCTAAACGTCGCTAATAACCTAATTTAATGGCTATTAGATAAACGCCGCCACTAGTACGATGCCGACTCATCATACAATTTGGCGGCATTTATTTAAATGCCACTAATAGTATTTTGGCAAAGTTATTAACGACGTTTATTTAAACGACGGTATTTTTTTAAAAAAGCGGCGTTAACATAAACGCCACCACATTATGTTGCCAGCACATCATACAAATTAGCGGCTTTTATTTAAATGTCACTAATAGTACATTAGCAACACCTTGAATTTATTAATGACGTTTATCTAAACGTCACCATGAGTTTGTTTTTTTCTGCATTGCAGCTAATTGTAAACACTACTACTAATTTGTTGCTAGCATATTTTTTTAAATTAACAACATTAATATAAACATCACAATAAATATATTACTGGCGCATTGCATTAATTAATGGTATTTATTAACGCACCAATAATATGATATCCCACAATAAAATGATATAATATATCAATTAATAATAAATATGATATAATGGGTCATTATTCATATAATAAAAAAAAATTACAAATCAAAACACATAAAAGTTCTTCATGATTAATTCTTCGTCTTCACATTGTGTTGGTCATTAGCTTTAAGACCATTTCTTTCATGGGTACTTCTTCTTCACATTTATCCAATAATTTTTTGGAAAATGTTATGCAATCATTGAGCCTGGAAAAGATCAAAAAAATTATACTAAATTAATAGAGAGTAACCATAAATCAATAGCTGAAACTTCTAATCGATAACCAAAAAAGTTATGCAATCGTTGAGCTTGCAAAATGTTTCTTTGGGTCATATTCAATATCATACAATCCTCAAGCTGGAGAGCTTCTAATCTAGTAGCTGAAAGCATAATGGTTCAGATTCAAACAATGGGTAAGATGAAAATGATCTGCTCATTTATATATCCTACTCAAAATACCAAAAAACAGAGTATACCTTGGGCACGACATTTGAAAAATGATCTACACGGCATCTGAAAAATGTAAATCTTGTAAGTACATAGAATTATATCAACTTTTCATATATTTCAGAAACATAGAGATTAAAAATGTAAACTATTTTGTAAATGCAAGAGACCTCTAATGCAAATGCAAAAACATAGAGATTGAAAATCTAGTTAATTACAAGGGACGTCTAATGCAAATGCAAAAACATATATAATCAATGAAATCTAATAATAAATAAAATAATGATAGCCTTACCACTATTTTACCACCACTTTACCACTTTTTTTAATTTTTTAATATTTTTTAAAATTTTCTTTTACTTTACCACTTTTTTCTTTTACTTAAGTAAAATTTTCTTTTACTTAATGATTAAGTATTTTAAAAAAAATACTTAAAAGAAAATAAAGAAAAAATAAATACATTACAAGTGGTAAAGTGGTGGTAGAATAGTCGTAACTCTATCATTACCGTAATAAATATACATAGGATTTGTTTTATGAACTCAAGCTATTCTACAAGGCTCTTCAACCCCCACCCCATCCCCTTCTTCTCCCCCACTTGCATTATTATCCCTCTCAATAAACATATTGTTGGGTTTGTGGCAAGCGTGGCTTCTTTTTTTTTTTTTTTTGGATGATGTGAAACCTCACCAAGGCAGGGCCTTTAATTTGAACTCACCCTTAGGGAGTGAAGCTTGAATACATGCCCCCCCCCCCCCCCCCCCCCCCCCCCCCCCAAAAAAAAATCATGTATTACATAATCTACAGGAATTAAACCCAGGATGTTTCTCACTACCCTGATTTTGGTTCCTCAGGAATGACTCCACAACGCCATCGGTCCTCATCAGCTACTTTATTTGGGAGGATGACACAAGTAAGTAGAAGTTTTTTTTGTTCTTCTTGGGCAAGAAACTATAATTTTCTTGCTATATCAACTTCTATCAAGGAAAAACTTCATTTTTCAGTTAATTCTTTTCTCAATTATTTTCATTTAGAGTTTCCGTGGTGCTCCACAAGGAGTCAACCTTTCTTTAATCAATGGTAACATAAATGGTGGAGTGGAAACCTTACGGCAAGTTGAAGCCAAGTACGTACCCAGCCTTGCTTTTTAAACAACAGCTTACCGCATATGTAGAAAAGATCTATGGAATGATTCGAGATAATCTGAAGAAAGAAATTTCTCCCTTGCTGGGATTGTGCATCCAGGTTTATCAATTTGGCTTTTTAATAACTTTGTTAACGATACGAGTTCATGTTTTTCACTAAAGTTATCAACCTTTTATTCCTTACAACTAACTTAAACTGAGACTTTGCTATATAATTATGATGTAACAGGCACCAAGAACATCCAGAGCAAGCTTAGTTAAGGGGTCATCACGTTCGGTTGCAAACAGTGATGCGCAACGAGCTTTGATTGCTCACTAGCAAGGGATAGTAAAAAGCCTTGGAAGCTTCTTAAACACTTTGAAAGCAAATCATGTGAGTGGAATTTCTTTTAGCTCTATTCCTATTTTTTTTTCTACGCTATACGATAGAAACATTTTGTTTTGCAATGATACTATAAGTTCCTCACTACCCTGATTTTAGTCGTTTAAAGGCTCAATATGCATTCACCAATATATCATTAATTTCTTATAATTAACCAATAAGTTTTGAGATTAAAACTTAGAAACAGTTCAAGAAAATAGTGACATTTAGTAGCTTAGAAATCCAAATCACAAAAAAATTGAACTTGAGACAGACACACACACAGACAAAGAGTTGAGATAAGAATATACCACAGCTATGTTATGGGTCAAAGAAGCCTGAGCGGATTCCTCACTTTTAAACACAATGTAAGCATGGACACTGCAATGAAGCTCTTTCATCAGAAAATATGAAACTGATTGAAGAAGGACACGAAAAAAAAGTTTAAAGTAGCATAATGGTGACTATATAGCAAGCATAGACCAATTATAAATTAAACAATACAACGTTAAAAGACTTCCACCAAACAGGAAAGACGAAAAATTCATCATAGCAAAGCGAAGTATCAAAAAAAAAAAAAACTATACAACCGATTAACCAAGCCAAAATAACTAGACAACACAGATGGCCTTGCCTTTCTCGGCTTTTTGGTCTGAAAAAAAAAAAGATCATTGGCATAAATCACAACTAAGTTAAATTTAACAAAATAAACATCTATTTCTTGTAATTATAAATAGACCGACAACACAGATGAATACCAAACCAGTAAAAATAAATAGAAGACATAGATGAATACCAAACCAGTAAAAAAGCTTACGGATCCTGACAGATTATAGAAAAATAACTGCAAAACAGCGGCCACGGTAAGCATAGCAAAACAGATTTACATTGGACTGGATTGCTCTGTTTTTTGCATAGAAAAACAGAGTTACGTTGCTGGCTTTACGTTGGTTTTGAAATAATTTTCTGCACGTGCTCGTTTTCCCTATTGTTGGGATCATCCTCCTCGTCATCTGCTAACAATATCTCCCATCTGACAAAGTAGATAGCAGGACTCGAGAGTCAACTACTAACCACATCGGCGGATTGGATCCTCCTAGATCAGAATGTTTAACCATTTTGAAAAATTTTTAAAAAACATATAAAAAGAAAAATGAAAAGTTCAGAAAATTGATGATGGAGCTAGCATCGAGAAGGATGCGAAGAAATATAGCATACCAATTTCATATACAACCGGGACCACCGGTGATCCAGAGAACCAGAGGATCATCCTTGGGACTCCTTTCAGACTCGATGAAGTAGTAAAATAGCTGCACTCTCCAACTCCAATGTTCCTTTAAATCGTTGGTTTTACGTTGTTTGGGCTATTTCCATGGTTTTTCTGACTTGAGGAATTAAGCTCCAGCTTGACAGAAACTTATTAAAATGAGAATGAAGAGAGAACGTGAGGAATTGCAACTCCGGCCTGACGTGAGGAATTAAGCTCTGGCTTGATAGAACGCTTAAGTTTATGGGAGGGATGGACGAGTTGCAGCGGGTTAGGGTTAATTAGAAATGAGAGGGAAATTCAAGTTTGGATTGAAAATTTGACAAAAGTTTGAAGTTGGCGCCGCTGAGACCCATTTTTGTTGTGGAAAAATTTTGAGGGAACTCAGCTATATACACGTACACATGACGCGCGACCCTCATTTATTAGACTTTTCTTTCCTTATTTGGCCTCTTTCCTTCTCTGAAGACTTTCCACTTGAAAGGTACTCCGGTGCTATAGCCTATATGCCCAATTGTGCCATGTATAGCAGTAGTGACATGAGTATCTTTGTAATCCATCAGTTTAGCCAACCCAAATTCTCCAACAACTACTTCAAACTCTCCATCCAAAAATGAAAACGCATTGCATTAGGATCTGGCAGATCTGCAAGGGGGCTTGCTTATTTGCATGATCATTGTGATCCTAAAATCATTCACCGTAATGTAATAGTTGGCCTCTTTCCTTCTAATAAATATTTCATCCAAATATTTCAATTCTTTTTATAATTAAAATATATAATATAATATTTTTTATATTATATATAATTATAATATATATATATATATATATATTTTTTTAAATAGACAAAGGTCTCCTGTCCATGAGAGACCCCGTCCCTGACTTTATTAAAAAACCCTCACGTATGGCGGAGGAATACCATAAAACAACCACAAAATAAATGAACCAAACAATCCCCACCCTTGGAAGACAAAAACAAACCCATTACAAATCATTTTCTCAAATAAGGCATCCCTATTTTATCTAGCCTTACCAAACCCCGAAACTGCCCATGAATTTCCGAAGCCTCAGTGAACTCTAGCGCCAATCCTCTCGCTCCTTGTTTTGCCAAAAAATCCGCCACCATATTAGCTTTTCTATATATATGCCGAAAATGAACATTCAGCTCCCTCACCATGAATTGCACTTCGTCCCAAAAATCCCAAAGGAACCAATATTTGCATATCCCGGAAGCTAGCCAACCAACAATAACTGCAGAATCTGATTCAACTATAACATCCCGTAAATTTAACCGTCTACATAGCCGAAGACCATCATATAAGGCCCTGCATTCAGCAATAGTATTAGTAGCATTTCCATATTCCTGTGCAAACCCCCCAATCACATCTCCTCTATAATCCCGTAAAACTCCCCCTCCCCCCGCTGGACCCGGGTTTCCACACGATCCACCATCTATATTTAACTTTATTCTACCTCTATTTGGGGGCCTCCATGCAATCAGCTTAACAGACTTTGGTGAAATAGGAATTACCGGACATGCAAGCAGCTTCATTGTCTCTCTATCCTCTCCACCTATGTGCTGAAAGGATTTTATTTTGTATGCCAAGTCTCTAATCCAGACTTTAACTGATCGGATTATCCTCTCCACCATCTAATATGTCCTGTTCGGAACTCTTTTTTCAGCATACGCGACAGAATCTCTTCCGATAAAATAAATAAATAAGGTGAAAGAGGATCACCTTGTCGAAGCCCGCGCGAAGCCTTGAAAAAACCTCTCGTACAACCGTTAAGCATTACTGAATAGTAAGGAGATGAAATAGCATTAAAAATGATGCTACACCATCTTTCCGAAAAACCCAACCTCCGAAGTATCGTCAATAAAAAATTCCAGTTAACTCGATCATAAGCTTTTGCCATATCAATTTTCATCATCACATTTCCCCCTCTGACTTTCCTATTAATGCCTTGAACTAGCTCTTGAGCAATCGACATATTATCAAAAATACTTCTTCCTCTAATGAAAGCAGCCTGCTCATTAGATATAATTTTTTCCAAAATCGGAGCCATTCGGAAAACCATAATCTTTGTCATAATTTTGTAAACAACGGAGCAAAGACTAATAGGCCGAAATTGGCTAAAACCAACAGGTTCGTCAACCTTCGGAATCAAAACTAAGTTTGTAGCACCAAAGAAAGTAGAAAACGTTTGGCCTGCAAAAACATCGGATGCCATTTCTAACAAGTCATTTTTCACAATATCCCAAGAAAGCATGAAAAAACTTGCAGCAAAGCCATCAGGCCCCGGGCTGCTATCAGCTGGAATCGACCATAGAGCATCCTTCACCTCCTTTAGAGAAGGTTCAGCACATAAACTGTCATTCTCAGCCCCCGAAACAACCTGTTCCAATAAACCCAGATCATCCGATTCCCAGTTCACGCTGGACGTCGTAAGCAGTTCCTGGAAAAACCGTACGGCCTCCTCATGCACTGCATCTGCAGATGTGAGTAACGTACCATCTGTCAAACGCATATTTTCAATTTTCTTACTTTTCCTCTTTAACCTCATAGAAGCTTGAAAGAATTTAGTATTAGCATCCCCCTCAGTCAGCCATTTAATTCTGGACTTTTGACAAGCCAACATCTCCTCTCTATGCACCCATTTCAGGTGTTCCTGTTTACAATCTATCAATTCATTTTCTCGTTGCTCCGAATATGAGTTTGTAATGTTCAGTTCCAGTTCTACCATGCGTCCTTCCAGCCTTTTTATTTCCTCCTCTACTCGACCAAACGTTTCCTTATTCCATTTCCTTAAGACACCTTTCAGTACTTTTAATTTTCTGCTTATACGGACCATAGCACATCCGTTAATATCAGAGTTCCACACATCCTGAACCAGAGGAAGAAAGCTATCGTGCGAGCCCCAAATCCGAAGAAATCTAAAAGGCCGAACACCAACCTCCCGTTCTCGAGTAAGAGTTATCAGCATTGGTGCATGATCGGATGACGTCCTCGGCAAATAAAATAGTTTTACATCTCCAAATAAATTCGAAAACATCAAATTAACCATCACACGATCCAATCTTGCCCAAATTCTTCTACCTCCTCTTCGTCCATTACACCACGATAAATTATTCCCAATACAAGGGATATCCATTAACGCACAATCCTGGATACAATCGTTAAAATCTCTTTTCGCACGAGGGGCCCTTAAAAGACCTCCTATTTTTTCATTATCATACCGGATAATATTAAAATCTCCCCCAACAAACCAAGGACTACCACCAGAATTTTGCCCTCGTAAAAAATCCCAAAGCTCCAGTCTCTTCTCCCTAAAACAGCTCGCATAAACAAGCGTAACCAGAATCTTTTTATTCTCTTTGATAAACCATCCACTAATAGCTTGATCCGACATAGCTATGAATTCAAAATCAATCTCATCCTCCCAAAAAAGCCATATTTTTCCTCCAACCCCTACATTATTAGCAAACGACGGCAGCTTCATCCATCGCCCCCACCTACTACATTTATTCATATTTACAAAAGGTTCTAAAATAGCCACCACTGACGGTCGGTAATTATTCAAAATACGTCGTAATCTACTTTTTGACGAAAGAATTCCTCTAATATTCCAAATCAGAATATTCATTAAATTAAGTAAATTTTTTTGAGCGAGTCCGCCGCTCAATCCGCACAATAGATTTCTCCTTCCTTAACCCTTTCAAATTTTTCAACGGTACTTGCATCTTCGGTTCTGACTCAAAATTTTTTTCTGCTAGTTCATTCAGCCCATCCTCATCCTCTCCCTCAGATCCTGCTCTATACGGAACCACCTCCATTACCAAGTCCTCCCCACTCAACCGGAATTCGCGATCCCCTCCTTCACCTAGTTCAAACTCCAATGCCTCATCAACCAAACGAAGTGAACTTCTCGGCTCCGCAAGCACACCAATTTCCTGGTTTTCCTCTTCCGAGTCTTGTGCTATAATATAATCCCATTTACCTCCCTGATTACTTTTCCGAACATTACTGACTTCCTTTAACATTTCATCACTAGCTGTTTCATCTTCTTTTTCAGCCTGAACCTCTCCACCATTACTACACGTCTCCCGTACGACTTCCTCACATTGGATATCCTCCCATTCCTCATATACTTCCCCCCCTTGCGAAACAAACCACACTTTCGGAGTATCCACTCTACTGCCTTCATTACGTATCCGGATTGACTCAAGGATAACCTCCCTTCTAGCTTTCGAAGATTCCCCCATCTCCTTATCCACCCCAGCATTATTTCTGCCCCTGTTTCCGACCATTTTCCATACATTTTTGCCCTGATTGTTCTTGTTTTCATCTACTGTAGCACTCTGTTTTTGCTTTTTGTCCACCATTGGTCGTTCACGCCTCAAACACCTTGCTTCCAGGTGACCCTGTTTATTACAAAACACACAAAATTTCGGCATGGATTCGTATATTACCTCCTGATAAAGACTCGTAGTAAGACCCGGTGGCCCCAACCAGAAAAATTTTCTAACCGGCTGTGCAACATTTACTTCGACACATATCCTCGCAGCCTCTGGCCGAGTCACACACGCCGTGGCGTTATCCCTCTTCAAGTATCGACCGAGCCCATTCCCAATGCTCCTTAAAATTGATTCCTGGAAAAACTTTGGTGGCAGCCCTGGTAACGTAATCCATAGTGGAACCCACGGTGAATCATCATCTTCGTTGAACTCCAGACTCCAATGGGATACACGAAACGGCACCCCATGAATCTCTGAGTTACCTCGTGCCATCACAGAGATGAAATCCTCTTCTTTCGCCATCCGAACCAGAACATTCCGTGGATTTCTTAATTGTCCAATCACCGGTGTGGACTTTAAGCCCCATCTCGTCTTAATGAAGCCCCGAACATGATCCAGCGATGGCCTACGTCGTAGAAATTTCAAAACCACAGAGTAACGAAATGGCTCAGCAGATTTTTGAATCTCAGCCTTTGTAAAGTGAAAATACATTTCACCATCTTGAAATCGCGGCTCACGAACAGGCAGATCCACACTCGGAAGCAACTGTGGGTTCGCAGCAACCACCTCCGCAAAGCCCTGGAAAGGAACCTGCCCCCCCTGTTCTCCATGTATTACAGGCTCCCTACCAACGTCCTGCCCTGCCGGTGGCGGCAAGGAACAGGCAGCTGAACACATGCAACCCTAGTCGCCCCACCAGAATAGAGAGAAAAATTCTTCCTTGCCACGTCAGCTCGTAGACGTAGACGTATATAATTATAATATATAATATATATAATATTATTTTATTATATATATTACATATAAGATAATGTTATTATAATTTTATATCTATATAAAATATATATAATAATGGTATTACACCCCAAACATGATAATAATGTTATCATATTTATTTGATCATATGCTTTAAATATAATATATACATTAATAACATTTTAAAACTCAATAAATTCCCAAAATATTCCTTTTGATAATTATATTAGAAAATTAGTAATACTAATTATTAGTATTAATGTATATTAATTATAATTTATACTTTATGGTCTTATAATAACACTCTAATACTATTAGTAATATACTTTCAGTTTATATATAAATTATTACAGAAATCACTATAGTATTAGTTATACTATACTATATATATATCACAATCGTCGCAGCAACTAACAACCGCCGGAATAGGTCGGTATTTCAAGCAATACACCAAATCGATAAAAAATCATAGGATGTTTTGTAATTAGTGCTATTTGTGCCCAAAATTCAACCCTGGCTAAAAATAAAAATTCATCAAATACTAGTCTTATATATTATAGTGGGCAGCTTGGGTTGATATGACTAAATAAAATGTTCAGAATTAGCTAGCTTGGTTCTATTGTGCATATGTTTAATTAAGTTTTTAGGATAAATGGAAATTGCACATGTTTATATAACTGTGATTCTAAATTTGAACTTTGATTCTACACTTCATCGGTAATTGATCAATGGAATATTTTTCGTGTGGAGTTGGCTTATTGAGGAGGAGTCTGGTGCACTCGTGAGGGGATTAGTATAAAGTGACTCTACACTTTACCATTTTCAATTAAATATGTCACGTGTTGAGGTTGTTAATTGAGGGGGTCTGACGCACAAATTATAATATAATTAAAATTTATACATTTAAAAAAATATAAACTTATTAGAGCTGTATTTTGGATTAAGTTGAATTTAACGAAAAAGTTTTTAACAAATTTTATATATCTATATTCAACCCCGCCCCGCGCGCCCCCCTCTCAACCTAATGTCCCAAATCTTTTTTAGACGCTTAAATTTCATCCCAGAATCACTTTCGAATAGGACAAAGTTGTTGTTCAAACGCCTAATATGTTCAAATGCGTCATTCATGAGTGGTCGATCGATATACCAAGATACGTTCGACCAAATAGGCATGAGGAAACTTTCAAATAAGAGAAATCCTTAGGACTGGTCGGGCTGGTTATACTCAAATAACAGCCCTCCAATCACATCCCGTCACGTAGGACTTCCACCGAGACATTCGTGGACCAGCATCTTATGTGAAACTGATTTGGGCATGAAGAAATGAGAAGCTGCCCTCACGTTCAAGCCCTAACACGATCTCCACCAATATTCATCTCCGATTTCTCCCAGCCCGTGGCTTGCAATTTCGGCCTGTGATTTCTCCAAACTGATTTGGTCGTTTAGAAATCAGAAGTTGCCCTCATGTTCAAGCCCTAACGATTTCTCCGATTTCTCCAATATTCATCTCCGATTTCTCCCAACCCATGGCTCGCGATTTCGGCCTCAGATTTCTCCAAGCCTCGCGATTTCTCCACAAAGCTATCCCTCACGTTTGCACGACCTCTCCGATTTCTCCCTACCGTCGCTCGCCATTTCTCCGATTTCTTAGCCCTCACGATTCTCCGATTTTGGGTGATATTATTTACTTAAATGATTTTAACTTTATATTCATAGAAATGATTTTCTATTCTTTTGGTTTCAAACAAAATACATAGAGATGGTATTCGGGAGCAATAATGGATTTGTTTGATGGTATTCATAGCAATGAAATATAGGCTAACTTATTGATATGGATTTGTTTGATAGTATTCATAGCAATAATTGTTGTAATTAAGGGTAAAAGTAACTAGTGTATATATATATAGATTTTGTTTGATGTCCACTTGCTTGCCAACTGTTTGCGTATAAGACTAAAAGAGGTTGAATGTAGATTTATATGACTTTTTCAGCTTGTCTACTTCACAAACTAGTTGAAGTAAAACTAGAGAGAAAAGAAAGCGGTACCATTGACCTCTAATTTGTCAGGACTATTTTGGCCAAGCCATTGAAAATTTAGACCACCGCCCGACACCTTAAGCTTGTTTTCTTAGTGTTCTGCCTCAACTTTGGAAGGTCATACATGACATAGCATTTTCTAGTTGTCTTTAATATAAACAATACTGATGAATTATATATAGCCATGCTGAAAAACAGAGAAGAAATAGCACACCAAGTATTTGTGAAAAAGTTCTTCAAAATTGTTAATTGTATTGTAGTGTATTCCTGGCACACCGTGCTCTGTACAATAGTGTCTATTTATAGAAAATGTACATAACAGAATGAATCAAATAACCACTAATAATGTGACACCTAGCAAGTCTAATTATTCTATTTGTTACAATGAGATTCGGCTGGGACCTTCTCAAATGTTCTGGAATATTAGTGCTGATTTCCTGAAGATGATGTTGCCTTATTAAGCCATATATAGATTAATTAGCAAATCATAGCCAAAACATTCATGTGTATTGTCTATTATTGCTAGGCTCGCATGTGCAGCTCCACATTGGTTAACTAATAATGTGCCATAGGCACGCATGTTGTCTAATATATACTGATTTGGTTATGTCCTTTTTACTTCAATATCATGATAGCAAATGAGTTCTGCCTCTCATTCTTGCACAAGTTTGGAGAGACCACTTTGCTATTGTGGCTGCCAAGCGAAGTTACGGATTTCTGGAAAAATAAATACTTTTGGTAGAAGATTTTTCAATTGTCCAAACTATAATATGAATAAACAATATGACTTTTTTGAGTGGATTGATCTTCAAAGTGAGCAAAACAATTGTTGTAAGATGACATTGGAGTTAGCTAAATGGAGGCACGAGAGGGTACTTCATGAGCGGCTACGCATCGAAGAATCCAAATTTGAAGCATTGGAATAGAAGTACATGAGAGTTTTAAAAGTATTAATCTTGACATGGTTTTTTTTTAATAATAGTTTGTAGTGTACTTTTTATGAATCCAACAAATTATAATGTATCTCGACCACTGCTACAACTCATGTAACCCGTTTTACTTTTTCTGTCACTTTGATTTAGTAAATGTACTAAATGTCTCATATGTAATGAGAATATCCTATGAGTTGAATGTATTTGAAATTTCCTATCGTTTTTAGCATTTCCAATTTCTACCAAGCACCTGATGCTGGACCGTGAATGTCATCCTACAAACAAATTTTAACAGTAGCTTTTTCCAATGTAAGAAGGGCCATAAACATGAAAACTAAATTTTTTCGACTTTGTTTTTTTTTTTTTTTTTGGACGTCCAAAACATGTAAACAATAAACACCATCTTCTCAAACTATAAAGGGCCTATCATGCTATCATTTGGAAGGGAAAATTGAAAAAATTAAGAAAAAAGGTAAAATCCTTTTTTCTTTTCATGTTCTGATAAAGTATGTCAAATAGCTAATTTGACTAGATAATTTTGTATGGGACAACTAAAGTGCCACATTGGTACAAAAATCTTCTACCAAAATCCCATTACAATAAAGTGCCACATTGGTACAAAAAAATCTAGTACAAAAATTCAAGGACAAAAAACTGCCACTTCTGAAGAAAGGACCATGTAAAGAAAGCAAATCTGCTACATTCCCTGTCACATGCAAAATAAAGACAGATTAAATTAATCGATAAAATAACTTCACATTTAATCAAGTACAAATGACATATAAATCACTTACAAGATATTTGGAAAGTTCGATTTTCATTCTAAATGTATCGATATGTTGTTAGTTGTTTGCCCAAAATCCCTACATAAACAACAACAAAACGCAAACTTTATTAATTTCATATCATGATAATAAGTTGATAAAATACAACTACAAAACTACTAGACCTCATTGAAGGACAATTGTTTTTAGCATGTCCCTCATTCTTGCAAATGCTACAACGTCTTTTCTTTGTTGTTTGTGTTTCTTTTAGGTTTTTCGATCTTAAAGATTTTGGCCGTCCTTTTGTTGGCACCCGTGGAGGATCCTGGACCGTTTGTAAAAAATTCGATAAAACTTGACTTCTTTCCATTTGGATAATATTGGCTGACTCCTTTCTTTGTGAACATCCTACATGATCTTCCATTGGAAGTAACTCTTTGTAAACCTTTTCCAATGCAAGACATAGATGATTGTGTTTTTCAGCTGACTGCGAGCCAAGTTCAACAATGTCATAAAGTTGTATCATTAACTTGTTTTTTCTCATCGTAGGATCATCCTGTCCTACCCAAATTTGCTCTTCAATTAATGCTATGTTAGGAATGGGTTAACACTTATCATTAATAGTCCATCTTTCTTTCGCCCAATGCTGTGGCAATTTATCTAACTTCACTTTCTTGCCAAAAACACACAAGATATGCCGACAAAGAAGTTCCATAAACTCCCACATATGGCTTGTACATGTTGCCTGTTTGTCACCATTCTCCAATGTCACATGATAAAGTGGTTTCTTTTTACCACTTATTACCACTCCATATGTCTTGCTTTCACCATCTTTAGATAATTTTGTAACTTTGTACCGTAGACTATTGAACAGTTCATCTTAGAAGATCATGAAAGACTTTCTTGTATAAACCATTGTCGCCTCCTCTTCAATTTCAAGAGGTGTCTTCAATATCGCCCGCGTAGATCTTGTCCGCACGTCCTTCTCTTTTTCTTTAAAGTAACATGCAGCTATTGCTTTTTCATACTGCTATACAAAGTCACTAATCATAGTGCTTGAACGAACGTAATTTTTGAAAAATTTGTTCATGCTTTCGCTCCTTTGAATTGTTGACATGCCAATACAAAATGTTGAACGCAAGTAAGCTGGAACCCATTTATCCCGTCGGCTGTAAAGATTTTGCAACCAATTATTTTCTCCTAGTTAATACTTCGATAATATTGTGATACCCTGTTTTTACGTGTATTTTCACTGAAGGAGTTTTTAATTTAATTAATATAATAGTTCTTTTATTTTAAATTATTGTATTTTAAATTGGTTTTATTTTATTTGATGTGGTGTTTAATTTATTTTAGTCGTTTTATGGTTTTTAAAATCGTTTTCGTCGGTTCGGTTTTTGGTTTCCGGAAACGAGGACTGGACCTCATTTTCTTTCTCCATATTTTCTTTTCACTTTTTTCTTTTCCCCTTTTTCTTTTTTTTTTCTTTTCCTTTTTTTCTTTTCCTTCTTTCTTTCTTTTCTTCTTCTTCTTTTTCTTCTTCCACGCGCACGCCGAGCTCCCCCTTCTCTCTCCCGTCGTCGTCCAGTCGAGCTGCCCAGAACCACCTCCGCCGGCTGACGTGGCCGACACAGCCACCGCCCTCCGACTCCCCTCCGGCCGGCGTGCCTCCCCACCAATTTCCAGCCCCATCCGTGCAGCCGATCACCCCTTACAGCTCATCTAAGCCGCACGGCTTTTTGCTGTTTCCGGCGCTGTCGCTCCACCTCCGGCCACCACCTCTTCACCACTTCTTCCCCTACCTCTTGCCGTCCTAACCCACACATTTTTGGCCCCGATCGTTTGCCGGAGTAGCTCCCACGAGCTCAACTCCGTTCAGCCCCTTTTTGCACTTCCACCACCATTTCCACCGCCACCCACGGCCAAAGCTCAATTCCTTTAGCTTCATAAACATCTCTAGACCATTCCCTATCAATTTCGTGTCTTGGTTTATCCCTGTTCGAAAGTGTGTAATTTACTACCCACGGCCACAGTGTAAAATACACTGTTACGTTACTTTTCCTCCGTCGTTTGCAACGTCGTAAGTTTTTGAAAAATATCTTATAGCGTTGTAAGTATTTTTTCCAAACTTCATTTTAAATTTAAATATATTTTTGCTCTTACAATTATTTAGTTGACTGGTTGGTAGATTCTGAACTGAGTCCGAGAAGTTCGGGGGTCGGATGGATTGAGGACGGAGTTACTTGGTTTGGTTGTTTTGTGACTGGTTGGTTATTTGTCCATTGAGGCGTGCATTACACGGAGCATTTATGTGCATTTTATTTAAATTGAGAAAATCCGATTTTAATCGTGTAAATGGATTTTTGGGTGCGTGTGTATCACGACCCCAAGCCGGGATGATGTATTATCTCAATGGAGCTCCTCTGGTCACTCGAGAGTGGATAATACTGAGTGACATCCCTTGGGTTGTCGCTGGGCGATGACCGGATGGCACGATACAGTAACACTGTCGTGTCGACTCCGTGGTCCCTAGAGTGGCGGGGACTAGAGGATGGCTTGGTCCAGGGACGCGCTGGGCGTGAGTATTAGGCATCGCTCGTTTAGGTGTCACACGCGTAGACGTTACCTGCGGTGTGGCCCAGAAGCCAGAGTGTGCGGATGATCCCTAGGGGAGATCATGGTGCACTCAATAATTGGATTGGTTTTATGGTTTTCGGATACGGGCCATTTTCTGGGAAAATGACGAGATTATGTTGAGGCTTTGTGATCCATTTTATGGGAAAATGGTGGTTTCTTGCTTTGGGCCATTATCTGGGGTAATGGCAAGGCTGGTTTTAAAAGTTAAATGGGGTTTTAGCGTGTGTGGAAAAATGTGTTTTATGGGTTATGTGCATTTGCATTCTTTCATGCATATTGTTGAGTTTAATATGTTTTTATCTTGTGGCGTTTGGATCTTACTTACCTGCGGCACCATTTTTGGTATTGTAGATTTTGATGCAGAGATCGAGGAGGAGGAGGAGGCTGAGCCCGAGGAGGCAGCTCCGCTAGAGTATTGAGTTGGAGTTTATGCCTTGTAGTTGGTTTTAAAACAATATTTGCGGTTTGTAATATTTTATTATGTATGTTTTGAACGGCTTTGTATTAAACCAAGAAAAATTATGGTACTTAGTTATATGACTTTTGTTTATCCGCTACGTGTTTTCTTTTGCACACTTGTTACATGTACACACACTTGGCACTTGGCGATAGGGTGGTGATCATTGTTGTCATCATCCTGACGTCTCGATTTCTCCGTGTGCATACGTGAGATTTGGGGGCGTCATAGGTGGTATCAGAGTGGTTTGGCTCTGGGTAAAACCATATGTCTCATAGGTAGTACCAGAATGTTTTTAAAGTTGTGTTTTGAAATTTATTTTAAGTAAAGTTGCAATTTGACTTGTTTTATTTGATTTGAATTTATTTGAGTTAGTTTGCTTGTATTTATTTATTTAGTTATGTTATTGCATGCTTGTATATTTTATTTTCTTGTTATGTGGTTTCGGTTTTGGTTGTTGGTTTTATTTGTTTTCTTAAAAGGGGTCAAAGGTTATGTTGTGGCAGGAAGATAGTGAGGTCAAGAAAGTCTACTCAAGGCCTCGGGACGATACGCCGAGGGATGATGCTATAGCCCAAGTGATAAGGCAAATGACTGAGTTCATGCAGCAAAATTTTAGACCACAACAAGGAGGGCCTTGACCACTACAAGGAGGTCATTGGCCACAACAAGGAGGGCCTTGGCTACTACAAGGAGGGCCTAGTGGAGTGGTGCAAGCTGGGTGCACCTATGAGCGCTTTCTAGCCTATAGAACTCCACCTTTCACGGGAGAGGAGGATCCACTATAGGCTGGAAAGTGAGTCAGAGATTTAGAAAGAACTTTTGAAGTATGTGGTTGCACTGAGGCACAACAAGTACTTTATGCCAGTTATCTGTTGCAAGGCACTGCTTCTGAGTGGTGGGATACAAAAAGAGTAATGCTGGAGTTAGAATTGGGGTCTTTCGTCGTTGTGACCTTGCAGCGCTTTAAGAAAGAATTTAATGATCGATTCTTTCCGCTTCTGTGAGGTGGCAAAAATCAAGAGAGTTCTCAAGTTTGGTCCAAGGGAGTATGACCGTGGAACATTACGCCCGAAGATTTATAGAGCTTGGGCGTTTTGCTCCCCACCTCATCGCCACGGAGGAGATGCAGGCCGAGCATTTCCAGGAGGGTCTGCATCCTGATATACGCAGAATGGTGGTCTGCCACCGGATTTTCACTTTTCAGGATTTATTGGACTTGGCCACCCTTGCAGAGCGAGAGAATAATTTGAGTATGGCTCCCCTCCAGGACATAAGAGGTGGAGTTTTACTGGTGAAGGAAGTAGTTCGGGTTCGCCTCAGAAATTTGTTCAGCGGACTGGGACTCGACCTCAGGTGTACGTATGAGGGGACGGGTGCCAGTTTGCGGAATTTGTAATAGAGCTCATGTGGGTGGGTGCCCTTCGGGTGGGGCTCGATGCTATAATTGTGGCCAGTAGGGGCACTTTGCTCGTGAGTGTCCTAGGCCAGTTCAAGGAAGCCATGGAGGTAGATGTGGTAAAAGAACAAATCAGAGGCAAACAGTGCAGGCCCGAGTTTATGCTGTTACACCCAGAGATGTTGATGATGAGGCACCAGCAACTCATGATGCTAGAGTAATTATAGGTATGGATCTAATTTAATTTAATTTTGGATTTGATCTCTGGTGTGTTTTGGTTTCTTCTTTGTATTTGGATTTCATGGGTTAATGTGTTTGGTTCAGGGAGAGTCCATTTATATGAATTTTATGCTTGCACTTTGTTTGATTCGGGTGCATCTCAGTCGTTTGTGTCTTCCACTTTCGCTCGGATATGTAATCTGGTTACGGAACCTTTGCCAAAGTCATTGGTAGTGGCTCTACCAAATGGTGAAATGGTGTGATGTTCCAAAGTTGCTTTGGGTTGCCCTTTGAATTTTGATGGAAGGTTTTTGGATACTGATTTGGTTGTGTTTAAGTTGCTAGGTTTTGATATCATCCTTGGGATGGATTGGCTATACTGATATTCTGCGAGTATTAATTGTAGGAGTTGGGTAATTAGCTTTTAGCTCCCAGATGGTGATTAGTTGGAATTTGCGGGAAGTAAGCTAAAAAAAAAGCCGGTAGTTATATTGGCAATTCAAGCAAGAAGGGAGATTGCTTGTGGAGCAGATGCTTTCTTAGTCCAAATGGTGTCGATGCCGTCTGAGAAGAAGTCATTGGTAGATATCCCTATTGTGGAAGAATTCCCTGACGTGTTTGTGAATAACTTGCCTGGGCTACCCCCTGTTCTTGAAATGGAGTTTGTTATTGACTTGGAACCTGGAGCGGCCCCTGTACATAAAGCTCCTTACTGGATGGCACCAGCTGAATTAAAAGAGTTGAAGGTTCAGTTGCAAGAGCTGGTAGATAATGGGTTCATTCAACCAAGTACTTCGTCGTGGGGTGCACCAGTGCTGTTTGTTAAAAAGAAAGATGGTACCCTCAGAATGTGCATTGATTATCGGAAATTAAATAAGGTGACCATTAAGAATAAATATCCTCTTCCACGGATCGACGATTTGTTTGATCAGCTTGAAGGAGCAGTTGTGTTCTCGAAAATTGATTTGAGGTTAGGATACTACTAGTTGAGAATAAGAGACAAGGATGTACCCAAAACCGCTTTCAGATCGAGATATGGGCATTATGAATTTAAGGTGATGCCTTTTGGGTTAGCCAATGCCCCTGCAGCTTTTATGGACTTAATGAATCGGGTATTTAGACCTTATTTGGATTCCTTTGTGGTAGTGTTCATTGATGATATTTTAATTTATTTCTAAGATTTTGAAGAGCATGTTTATCATATTCGTCTAGTTCTTGAGAAATTGAGAGAACACCAATTGTATGCCAAGTTCAGTAAATGTGAATTCTGGTTGGAGGAAATCAGATTTCTTGGGCATGTAATTTCCTGAGACGGGGTGGCTGTTGATTCTAGTAAGGTGGAAGCCATTTTGTCATGGCAGTGTCCGACGACCGTGCATGAGATCCGGAGTTTCTTGGGACTTGCCGGATATTAACGAAGATTTGTGAAGAGATTTTCTCGCTTATCCGGACCTCTCACAACTTTGACTAGAAAGAATGTAGAATTTAATTGGTCAGATAAGTGTGAGAGAAGCTTCCAAGAATTAAAGAACAGATTGATGACTGCACTAGTGTTGGCACTTCCAGTACCGCATAAGCCGTTCGTAGTCTTCAGTGATGCGTCTAAATTTGGATTGGGTTGTTTCCTTATGCAGGAGGGACGGGTTGTTGCTTATGCATCCCGTCAGCTAAAGGATCATGAGAAGAATTATCTGACGCACGATTTGGAATTGGCTGCGATTGTTTTTACTCTTAAGATCTAGCGGCACTTTTTGTATGGAGAAGCTTGCGAAGTATACACCGATCACAAGAGCTTGAAACACCTGTTTTCTCAAAAGAATCTGAACATGAGGCTGAGGCGATGGCTAGAGTTAATTAGTGACTACCAGTGCGAGATCAAGTATCATTCGGGAAAGGCAAATATAGTTGCGGATGCTTTGAGTCGAAAGTCGCACTTGAAAGATGAAGCTGAATCGTCAAAATTGGATTCTTTACTTTGCGGGTTGAGAAGACTCCTTATTGAAAGTTCACAGCAAGAGGAAATATTATTTTCAATTCTTGATATTCGAGTAGCTGATTTTGAGGAATTGAAGACTCTTTAAAGGAAGAATCCGAACCTGTTGGATATCAAAAAAAGAGTCAGAAAATCTTGAGGGCTGTTACATTATAGTATGGATAAAGATAGAATTCTTCGGTTCCGAGATCGTAGAGTGGTCTCTAAAGATTCAGAATGCAAGAAGTGGATCATGGTAGAAGCTCATGCGGCCCCTTATTTAGTCCATCCTGGCAGTATGAAGATGTATCGAGACTTGAAGAAAAATTATTGGTGGGATGGAATGAAGAAGGATATTGCCTTGTATATCGAAAGATGCCACACATGCCATCAAGTCAAGGCCGAGCATCAAAGACCCGCCGGTATGCTCCAACCCCTCCCTATTCCTGAGTGGAAGTGGGACGATATCACGATGGATTTTGTGGTGGGCTTACTGAGGACCCCTAGTGGGAAGAACTCGGTTTGGGTGATTGTTGACCGGTTAACGAAGTGTGCTCATTTTTTGCCTGTTAATAACATTGATTCCTTGAGTAAGTTGACTCGCTTGTATGTGAAAGAGATAGTGCGGTTGCACAACATACCGAAGAGTATTGTGTCGGATTAGGACCCAAGGTTCACATCTCAGTTTTGGAAAAGTTTGCAGGCAGCATTGGGTACTAAGTTCAAGTTCAGTACTGCTTATCACACGCAGACAGACGGCCAATCAGAGCGCACCATTCAGACCCTTGAAGATATATTGCGAGCATGTGTCATGGAATTTCAAGGGAGTTGGGAAAATCACTTGCCGCTCATAGAATTTGTTTATACTAATAGCTTTCATGCGTCCATTCAGATGACTCCTTATGAAACTCTTTATGGGAGGAAGTGCAGATTGCCTTTGTGTTGGGATGAAGTCGGGAAGAATAAAATAATTGGGCCAGAAATAATTTAGGAGATGCAAAACCAAGTTCGGATCATCAGGGATAAAATGGCGGCAGCTCAGAGTCGTCAAAAAAGCTACACAGATACAAGGAGGAGAGAGTTATCTTTTGAAGAAGGTGATTGGGTTTATCTCAAAGTCTCTCCCACGAAAGGAGTTAAGCGTTTTGGTAAAAAGAGGAAACTGGATCCGAGGTATGTCGGCCCTTTTTAGATTTTGGAGAAGGTAGGGTCCGTCGCTTATAGAATTGTTTTGCCAAAATATTTTGGGGATATTCACGATATCTTCCATGTATCATCCTTGAAGAAGAGTTTTGGACAACAAGAGCCGCGCTTTGTTGACCCAGAGAGTATTCAGTTGCAACCAGACCTTACTTATGAGGTTGTTCCGTCGCAGATTATGGATTGGAAAGAGCAACAGTTGAGATCCAAGACGATACCTCTGGTAAAGGTGGCATGGAGAGATCCGTTAGCTCAAGATTTCTCTTAGGACAGAGTAGCAGACATGAGGGAGCAGTATCCCTATTTGTTTGAGTAAATGATGGTACGTTTCTTAATCTTGGTCTCAGTGGAATCATGTGGCGTGTTTCAAGTTACTGTTTGATCTTGCAAATTTCGAGGACGAAATTTGTTTTTAAGGGGGGGAGGATGTGATACCCTGTTTTTACATGTATTTTCACTGAAAGAGTTTTTAATTTAATTAATATAATAGTTCTTTTATTTTAAATTATTGTATTTTAAATTGGTTTTATTTTATTTGATGTGGTGTTTAATTTATTTTAGTCGTTTTATGGTTTTTAAAATCGTTTTCGTCGGTTCGGTTTTTGGTTTCCGGAGATGAGGACTGGACCTCATTTTCTTTCTCCATCTTTTCTTTTTTCTTTTTTCTTTTTCCTTTTTTTTTTCTTTTCCTTTTCTTCGTTTGCTTCTTTCTTTCTTTTCTTCTTCTTTTCCTTCTTCCCCGCGCACGCTGAGCTCTCCCTTCTCTCTCCCATCGCCGTCCAGTTGAGCTGCCCAGAACCACCGCTGCCGACCGATGTGGCCGACACAACCACCATGCTTCGACTGCCCTCCGGCCAACACACCTCCCCACCAATTTCCAGCGCCATCCTTGCCGCCGATCACCCCCTACAGCCCATCTAAGCCGCATGGCTTTTTGCCGTTTCCGGCGCCGTCGCTCCATCTCCGGCCACCATTTCTTCACCACTTCTTCCCCTACCTCTTGCCATCCTAACCCACCCATTTTCGGCCCCGATCCGTTGCCGGAGTAGCTCCCATGAGTTTAACTCCGTTCAGCCCCTTTTTGCACTTCCACCACCATTTCCACCGCCATTTCCACCGTCACCCACGGCCAAAGCTCACTTCCTCTAGACCCTTCCCTATCGTCGTAAGCTTTCGAAAAATACCTTATAGGGCTGTAAGTATTTTTTTCAAATTTTATTTTAGATTTAAATATATTTTTGCTCTTACAATTATTTAGTTAACTGGTTGGTAGATTCCGGACTGAGTCCGAGGAGTTCGGGGGTCGGATGGATTGAGGACGTAGTTGCTTGGTTTTGTTGTTTTGTGATTGGTTGGTTATTTGTGCCTTGAGGCGTGCATTACACGAAGCATTCATGTTCATTTTATTTAAATTGAGAAAATCCGGTTTTAATCGTGTAAATGGATTTTCGGGTGCGTGTGTATCATGACCCCAAGCCGGGATAGGGTATTATCTCGGTGGAGCTCCTCTGGTCATTCGGGAGTGGATAATACTGAGTGACATCTCCTGAGTTGTCGCTGGGCGACGACCGGATTGCACGATATGGTGACACTGTCGTGTCGACTCCGTGGTCCCTAGAGTGGCGGGGACTAGAGGATGGCCTGGTCCAGGCACACACTGGGCGCGAATACTGGGCATCGCTCGTTTAGGTGTCACACGCGTAGACGTTACCTGCGGTGTGGCACATGAGCCAGAGTGTGCAGATGATCCCTAGGGGAGATCATGGTGCACGCAATAATTGGATCGGTTTTATGGTTTTCAGATACGGGCCATTTTCTGAGAAAATGGCGAGGTTATGTTGAGGCTTTGTGATCCATTTTGTGGAAAAATGGTGGTTTCTTGCTTTGGGCCATTATCTGGGATAATGGCAAGGCTGGTTTTAAAGGTTATGTTTTGGGCCAAAATGCAGTTTTGGCGTGCGTGAAAAAATGTGTTTTATGGGTTATGTGCATTTGCATTCTTTCATGCATATTGTTGAGTTTAATATATTTTTATCTTGTGACTTTTGAATCTTACTTACATGCGGCACCATTTTTGGTATCGTAGATTTTGATGCAGAGATCGAGGAGGAGGAGGAGACTGAGCCCAAGGAGGCGGCTCCGCCGAAGTATTGAGTTAGAGTTTATGCCTTGTAGTTGGTTTTAAAATAATATCTGTGGTTTGTAATATTTTTATTATGTATGTTTTGAACGGTTTTGTATTAAACCAAGAAAAATTCTGGTACTTAGTTATATGACTTTGTTTATCCGCTGCGTGTTTTCTTTTGCACACTTGTTGCATGTACACACACTTGGCACTTGGCGATAGGGTGGTGACCCGTATTGTCATCATTCTGACGTCTCGATTTTCTCGTGTGCATACGTGGGATTTGGGGGCGTCACAAATATACAGCCCCATTCTTACTCGAACTCATCAGTTGTAATTGTCTCATGGATGTAATGACGGAAATCTGTGCCAAAGTCCAGAAATTTGTTATAAACATGAGCCAAGTGTTCAGGAAACTTTTGTAAAATATGCCACAAATACAACCTATAAGTTGTATTCGGGAGTATCTTTGCAATTGCTTTCGCCATTGCCTTGTCATCATCGGTAATAATAGTTGCAGGGGCTTTTCCAAGCATTGCCTTTTGCCATGTTCTTAATAACTATGTATATGATTCAGCTGTTTAATTAACTAATAAGGTACAACCAAACATTATGGTCTGATGATGATGGTTAACTCTAGAAAATAGCACAAATGACATCTTATACACATTGGTCAGGTATGTGGTATCAAATGTAACAACATCTCCAAAATACTAATATGCAGCTCTTGATCAAGCATCAACCCAAAACAACTTCTCATACACCCATCCTTATTAACTTGCATGGAGTACACAAACCTAGGTTCTGTGAGTTGTCGCTCAAGAAAGTAAGAATATAACCTTTGTGCATCCTCCTCTTCAAATACTTCTCCTTTTGTTTCGTAAGTAATTTTCAACATCCTTGCCAAAACAGCCAACATTGAAGTCATCACCTGATTTTTTACTCAACACTGACATAATCTTCCTTGTCGATACATCGGACTCATTCAAAGTCATGATAAGTTTTTTTTGGACTTTAGTAACCTTTCTATTTCCACGGAGCAAACTAGCACTCCTCGATGTAAGTAGAATATGGTTATGTCCAACTACAAACTTGTTCACCATCCACTTTTCACCATCTTTTTTTACTCCCATAATTGCTTTATATCCAATCTTTGTCTCAGCAATCTTAGGAACTGTTTGTTCTTTTTCTTTTCGACTTACCCGCCGAAATCCTTCCCTTGTGCAAACATAGTCTACTGCACAAAGTTTTTTGTCATCTTTTGACAATCAAGTATGATTTGTCTTAAATGAAAAACCTTTCCGTCTTGCATAAACCTTGTAAAATGCTTGGGCGTCTTCCACATCGTCAAATATCATGCCAATAAATGGCTCCAAAGGACCACTACTCGAATCTTCCACATTCACTCGTTCTTTGAGATTGACTCCATCTTCAACATTCAACCCATCTTCGACATTTACACAATCTTCAAGATTGACATCACATTGTCCATCTACACCTTCAGCCTTAACTTCATCACTATCAATCTAGTAAATTTGCTCCTTTCATTAAAAACCACCACATCATAAATTCAATAGTTATTCAAAAACAACCACATTAAACATTGAAATTATAAATCTATCTAACATGGGTCAACACCACCATGTTTGAGAAAAAAAAAATATTTAAAAAGAGTGGAATGTAATATATGATCTAATAACTAACAAAAAGTTGAATAAATTTTTGTGATTAATAATAGGTTGAAGATATATGCAAATGATTGTTGCTTATATAATATATATGCTACGTGACATGAGCAACAATAAAATTTAACAGTTTACAATACATAAAAGGACCATTTTTAACAGTATTTTCTGCTCCATTCATCTGGATAATTCTTCTTAACATTTATTTCCTTCTATCTGTTCCTTTCTCTTGATCTGTTTTCTTTCATTCCACATGCAAAAACTAAATCGTAAAGTTGGCAGTTATTCTTTATATATATGAGGATAGAAGACTTCTGCCTAGTTTCTAAAGAATGTGTTCAACCAAGATGAAGACATCATCATATATATTCGTACTCCCGCGAAATGGTTGCAATTTAAGCTTTGTACGTTCCAATAAACACGCACCTTTAAGCTACGTTTGAGTTTTCTATATCACATAATGAATTCTATATTTGTTTGTTAAGTTATTTTTCATAAGATCTATTTCTCTATTTGTTCTGTATTTATGGTAAGTGGGTTAGATCGAGATGCGTAGGACTCATAAAATATTCATGTTTTTGCATCAACTACGTACGACCCATAGAGAACTCCAACCTAATTTACTTTCCAATTCACATTTAGCCAAATGCATATGCACATATACATATTTATACAAACATCCAACCAAAATATGTGAATATAAGATAACAGAGCCCTTTGTGACATTTAATCAAATACATACTGTATCAGCCATGATAAGTCCTTCTGGGCAACCGGTTGTGTCGGCGTTGGATTTCCTAAGCTGCGTAGGCATTGAACTGATATTGTGGCGGTGCGAACACCGGTAGCTAAGATGGTTTCGGACGGAGAAGGGCAGTGCATATGATTCGGAAGAGAGAATGGTGTGATCTCCGATTTACTTCGGCATCGGTTTTGGACTGAGATGGTTGAGTTGGTGTCAGGCTGAGATACTTGCATTGGCGTTGGGCTGAGATGGTTGGGTCCGTCGGTGTCGAGCTGAGATGAATGGCAGAAGGGAGAACGTCTATGCGTGAAGGAGAAGGGCAGATGGAAAGAGTTTAGTTTCAAGCTTCACGTTCTGATTCTTTGTTCACGGTCTATTTGCCTTCTAGTCTTTTTTCTACGTGGCATAAGATGATTGGCGGGCTATTTTTGTGTGATTAACAGCTCGACCGGTCTGAAGCGCCCCTGCTCAAATAAACAATATGATGGCCGAATAGTAAAATATGTTTGAACGTATTGAATTAGACGTTCAAGCAGACCATAATAGGATTGAAAGATTTGTTATAAGATAAAGTTTGAACGTTAATTTCATGTTCGATGATTTCGTTAGAACGGCTTCAAGTATTGTTCGAACGTTAGTACTGATTACATTCAAATGTAGCGTATCAATTTTTGAATTGTTTTACTAATACTGTTCGAATGGTTTTGGTCTTTCAAACAATAATTAGTTTATGTTACCCAATAATAAAAAACCAAATAGACCTACATAATATTTAAAAAAAATTCATTACTACTTGTTCAATATCCACAAAAGTAGTCTAATGAATGTGAACTAAATAAACAAAATAGTACTAGTGTTTTTCGTATAGAAATATATCCCAAAATCTGTATATATAATGTAAATCAGTTGCTTGGAGGCTTGGATTGTTGCATAAGCATCTATATTTAAAGTTGCACCTCTCTCCTAAACTCTTCTTGTTGTTGTTCTTGGAGTTGTATAATCGAATGTTAGTATCGATTACATTAGAATGTTTCTGGTCGTTCGAACGGTAATTATTTTCTTTTACCCAATAATAAAAAACCAAATAGACATATATAATATTTAAAAAAATACATTATAATTTGTTCAATACCCACAAATGTAATCTAATAAGTGTGAACTAAATAAATAAAACACTACTAGTGTTCTTTATACAAAAATAGATCCCAAAATTTGTATGCATAATGTAAATTAGTTGCTTAGAGGCTTGAACTATTGTATAAGGATTTGCATTTGGAGTTGCACCTGTCTCCTGAACTCTTCTTGTTGTTGTTCTTGTTGTTTCATGTGCATCTCTATGTCTGCTTATTTCGTCAATTGAGCCTCTAACTCATGTTATCTTGTAGTCAAATTTTCAATCTTAGAATTCACTTTCTCTAATGTATTTAAAAAAATACATTATAATTTGTTCAATACCCACAAATGTAATCTAATAAGTGTGAACTAAATAAATAAAACACTACTAGTGTTCTTTATACAAAAATAGATCCCAAAATTTGTATGCATAATGTAAATTAGTTGCTTAGAGGCTTGAACTATTGTATAAGGATTTGCATTTGGAGTTGCACCTGTCTCCTGAACTCTTCTTCTTGTTGTTCTTGTTGTTTCATGTGCATCTCTATGTCTGCTTATTTCGTCAATTGAGCCTCTAACTCATGCTGTCTTGTAGTCAAATTTTCAATCTTAGAATTCACTTTCTCTAATGTTATAGAGGTTCTAGAGTCAAACTCGGATGATGAGGAAGAGCTAGAAGGTTTTACATAGTGACCCAAACCCCTTAAATATCCTGAACATTGACCCAAAACTTGAGTAAAAATTTCAACATCATTTGTTCATGAATTTTGATTTGAAGTAGATTCAGCATGTAGGGCAACCATTTTATCCTACACACAAGAGATAGAATTAATATCATCACAAATATTCAAATATGTTTAATTAAAATAGATTATAATAATTACATAATTTTCACGGGTATCGGGATGAGTCCATTCTCCATTACAATCAGTATGTAATGCAATATATAATTTTGTCATATCATAATTGATATCTGACTCTTGCTACAAGATACATTGTTAAGATATAAAGTCATTAGAATACCTCCAAATAAAAAACTACATACAATAAAAAAAATAGCATTACCAATTTCTTAGAGAGACGATGGAAAGATCTTAAGCCTGCATGATAATGTATCTTCAAGTTCGATCTATTTGTTTTATTTATAGAATTTCACTCCTGTATAGAAGTTGAAACTATTAGGAAATGAAAATTATAAATAGGATACGTAAAAAGAAAATTCATTTAATTATACCTTATATGATGGATCCTTAAACATATCACAAATTTTTTTCCCAATTAGAAGGTTAGAAATGCTAAAAAGGATGTTGGCGTCATCTTCCATATTCTCAAACTTATTATATTGCTCATGACACCTTGTCTTATATTTGCAGAATACATTATACATAAGCTCATCGACAATTTTACGCTCATATCTTTGACCAAATTTTAGTTCGAAGTCATCATTAAAAGAATATATACACAAAGATATTATCATCCATAATATTCTAAATTTTGTATACATATTAAATAAAATTAATATAAATCAATTATTTAAACATTACCAAACAATGCTTCTCGATAAGCTTTTTCACATCTTGGAGACTTTCTACCATGAATTCATAGCCAAATGTGTATAAGTTTGTGCAAGAGCACCTACATGCGATGCAAGCCAAGCTGCTGGTTGTCCTTTGCATCCGATATATTTGTCAAGAATGTTAACCTTAATTTTACCATTTTTACAATATTTTTCCAATATCACACCTCTAGTAGTGCCTCGACATTGACAATATTGTACTATTAACTCTATATGTGACACCCCTAGCCCCCCTTGGGAATGAAGGTGACAGAAGCGTTGGGACATATAACATAAGGTTACATACCTCTTGTACATGAAAATTAGATTCAATGCACCTATTAATCTAGTAGTATGCAGTATATTGCAATGAAAATTCTACTTAGATCAAATAAAATAAGATAGATATCATGGTATCAAAGCACAAACTTTCAAAATAGTAATTTTCACAAAATCTTTCAAAAGACTTAATTGTTTCCAAAGGAACTCCCAAAACATGGGACCATTATTTCAACTGTTATCAAACAAACTATTCATCATCAAAAGGGGTCCCATATCAAAGTGTCTTCTAGCAAGACCAATCCTACTTGACCTTATCCTAGTTCAGAAATCTTCTCAGCTTTTCAAAGCACTGCAACACTTCAATGATAAATTGGTCTGCGGCTTCCAGCCTCTCCAAAATGGATGGCTCTAGAGAGACCTCATGTCTTTTTAGAGTCTCTTTATGGATCTCGGGAGCTGGTCTCTTGTGCTTCCCCATGACTTTCTTCTTGAGTTCCTGTCACAGCTTCTACCATTCTGAATGAAGGAATGGTGGTGGAAATTACTACGGTGAGATTTTGGGAAATCTTAGTAAGTAAACAAATAATGTGTAACACAATCATAAGCATATGAAAGCAAACCAAAATGAATGTATGTACATGAATTTTTACTTATGAATTTGACTTTTGAAAACATGTGTATTAGAACTTTTGTAACCTTTTTTCATAAAATGTCTTTTTATCATTTCATTCTTGTACATTGAAAACATACATATGAGTTCGGGTTCTTGTTCATATGACATAGCATAACATGTCTTGGAGCTCAAGGCCTTATTTTTTGACTTTAACATATCATTGATACCTCATGGCTCTCCTATGCACCGTTTGTTCTCTACTAGTTATTGCATCAACTGTTGGCTCATTTTGATCAACGTGACTATGTCTTACTTTTAATCATACTTATTACGAGAGTTCGTCTTCACTGTAGGGCGCCCACTAGCTTTAGGTGCAACTTCACTCTGGTATCCTTTTCTTTTAGGAACCATTCAAAGTCCGCCGACGATACTTCACTGAGTCATGGGTTACCACTCTATTTTAATCACTCCTAAGTGGACCGAGGAGTTCCAGTAAGGCATTCTCCCATCCTAGTATTTGGGGTTGTGATAAACTTTAAATGACACTTTTTCTTTTTAGGAAAGTTTCACAAACCCAATGCATGTGATATGAACTATGAAACTTAGTGCTTTCATTAGACACATACAAATTTCGAGACTCAAGCATAGTCATACATCAAAAAATAATGTGCAACCATACACATTTTGCATTACGGCTTGAAAATATTAGAACATGCAACTATGTTCTTAATCATAAATTCTAAAGCATTTGAAGCAAGTAACAAATATTCAAAACTTCACATGTATTATGCTATGGCCGAAACCTATAAACCTTAGTATGCATAAGAATTGGTCTTATGCCTCTAGAATTTAAATCACATAATGATAGCTCTTCATTCACAGTTATGGCCGAGATCTAACAATCTTGAAATACACATTGCACCAATTTTTCATGAACTTAGAATCTAATTAGAATTTTTGCACTACTCACCATTCATTTCTTAATTCCGGATCATCTAAGTAGAATACCTGAAATGCTTGAGAAGTCAAAATAAAAGGATCATCCTCATACTATTTTTTTATATATATTTATACTAGAAAAATAGTCATCATCACTGACTCCCCTTTAAGGATTGCTTAAATCCCACCAATCACATTTAAATAAATACACCACAATCTCTCCCAAATATCTCATTTCAATTATATCGACAATAACCCCATAGAAATAATCAATGTTTTCTCCGTCATGATTTCATTCGACTAGAATACCACTATTTTGTGTTTTCATATAACATTCTTGATCCATTGTGTGATATCTACTTCCCCTAAAAATACATGCAAAATATTGAGTAGTGCGTCTCGATGGGACATAAGACAATGCATACAGTTCATCCAATATATCATTTGGATTATTTGCATGCATTTGTAAAACCTACATATTGAATAAAGTATATATTATATTATATAAATAAAGCATGCTGAGGATGAGGGATTGGCTCATACAAATGAGCTCGATGCCCTCTTTGATCATGGATTTAGGAGTTAGTTGTTAGTTTAGATGCTCGTTTGTATGATGGGATGAAGAGGAACAAGTAGGCAGGTTTATCTACTTTCTTCAAGAATATGAACTTGATCATCGTTGACAATATTGACCCTATGCAACACAAGGCAGAAGTTTATGATACGTGCCTCTCGTGGTATTCCGATTGACCTAGTGGGTTATATATTCGATAGAATTTGATCAGAGGCCCAGTACAATATGATGGATATATTGCCATTCGGGATCTTGATCACCGAGTTTCTGCCACATGCCGGGGTGTTTAGGGGCCAGTGGGATCGATCAACAACACCACCATGTCACGAAGCACAGGACACTCAAGACTTTGTCTTCATGGTCCTATTCCAGATCCAGTTGATACTCAGAGAGATTTACACCCGAGAGATTGTGGAGTATCAAGTGATGAGACATCCACGCAGGTAGAGGTATCATGCATAACTACTCGTGAGGAGATGGCCGATATAGTGTGTGCAAAGATCAGCGGACAGACATTAGCGGTGATCAATATAGTGCGTATGGAGATCTGTATTGCCATGTCTGATTTACTACAAAGATTAATGCTAACATCTCTGACTTACGTACAGAGATTAATACTAATATCTCTAACTTATATACAAAGATTGATGCCATGTCTGCGACTCAGGTTATGATCAATACTTGACCATCACAGCTAGAGACAAGCCTAGATGTTGTCAAGGATGTGTGCAGAGAGTTGGGATCTTACTAGTTTCCATTTTTTATTTACACTTTTTTGTTTTTGGTATGGACAATATTTGGTGTTTTGTAAATGTAATTTTATTATGAATTAAATTTTTGCCGCTCCTACAAATGCATCACTAAATCAGATTCTCACAATAAGAGAGCCTCCAACTCCTGCTGTTTTGACTTCATCCACTCAATTTCTTCACATGTGTCATCCAAATTCTTGGTAAAATTATTGATTTCTAAAGTTGAGGCCGTAGAGGATGAACTGACACATTTGAAAGATTGTCCCAAACTTTTGACCAAACTAGGCTTGGTCTCGAGAACTTACGTAAATATGTAGATGTCATTGGAAGAACAGTCTTCAAAGGCAAATTGCATCTTTATCCTTTTTTCCTACAAGAATTAGGAAGAAAACCATACAATAAGTAACATATTAAAAGAAATAGTAAAAAAACATAATAGGCCATTCACATATTGATATAATTTATTCATTCAAAATGAATGCTACTTCCATAATTATCTTTGGCGACATGATCAATCCACTCTTTGTGCGCATCGGTGTGAATAACAGCTTAGACATAAATGAAGGAGAAATTTTCAAGTTCATCGCATGTCTAAAGCATATATTATATTATATTATATTATATTATATTATATGAGTTCTATGGTTTGTTTGGTTCACCATATTTTTCATGAGGGTAATAAAGTTGCAAATTGGTTGGTGAAGCATGGAGCTTCTGGTGTTGATTCAACTTTTTCCCACTTGACGAAGACTCCCCGAGTGCTATGAGGGCTAATTTGCATGGATCACTCTTGGATGCCTCGCTTCGTTTTAGATAGTCTCGTTTTTCTTTTTGTTATTGCATGGGATTTATTGTTCTCGTTTTTATTTTGATTTGGTTGGTCTTTTTTTTTTTTTTTTTTTTGGCATGCTAGGTTTTTATGTAAACCCTATATACTTGAATTGAAACAATGATTTTCCTCCGCCACAAGTGAGGGTTTATTAATAAAATTGGAGAGTGGTCACTCTTAGACAGGTGACCCTAACTCTTCTTATATAAAAAAAAAAGCCACAAGAATAAATTTAAAAAATCACGTTACTACTTAAATAAAGAATATGATAAAAATAACTGCATTTTAATAAATAATTACCATTTTATCTACAAGGCATTAGAATGATCTTTAATTGGCAAAATGGTGGATTGTCAAAGACGGTCGATTATGTTCATTGACAGAAAATAAGTGCAGCAAGAAAAATGAACAATGTTAAATATAACCCATGAAACCAATTTAGATGTAAATAAATTATAGGGATAAATATAGAATACATGATAATCTGTGCTTGCGAAAAGATTACAACACTTCTTCTAAATGTCTAACTTCATTTTTTGAAAAGTGGACTGAGTAGCCTCTTCTAACGTCTCAATTTTCTTAAAGTGGTCATGACATCATTCCTTATGATGCTGAAATAATGTAGCCATAATCTCATTCATAGTTCATACTTAGCCAAAATTTAGGTCGAATTCATCCTAAGAAGTGAATTGCGTTAAAATATAAAATTAAAACATTTATAAAAAAAAAAAAAAGTTAAGGTATATAAACTCATTAGTATAAGACTCCGGATGTGATCCGATATTGCACTATCATCCACACCCACAATGCAATTATTGGAGATGTTGACTTCTATCTTTTTTAGGTTAGGCCACATGTTAAGCGGCCGCAATATGGCAAGGCATTAATTAATATATTTAAAATTATCAAACATAGTTTCTCTCTTCAAGTATTCAAATATAATTAATTATCAACAACAATTTACTTACTGGTAGGTGGACTGGTCGTCTGCTTATTGTGTATCAACTTGATCAAGAGAAGATTCCTCAGTTGAGGAGTCCTCAACCGATTCAGGACTTGGTGGGGGAGGCACATTTATTCGTTGTCTTTTTTATGGCATCTTTCAAAAGCATTGTTATTTTCAATAAATTAGCTTAAAAATAATTATGAAAAATCTAATAGCCTAATTTATGTAAATAAAACATTTAGTACATTTATTCTTCATCCTTAGATGTATTTTTCAAGTTTGTTTTAGAATCTCCTTCCTCATCATCATCTTTTTCTTAGTATTTTTTTTTTCTTCTTCTTCTTCCTTTTTGTCAAGAACTTGAATTAAATGATCATTTAATATGGATGGGTCGAGATTTATATTTGAGACGTCATCTCTACATAAGGGAATTAGTTTGAGTGCACCAGAATAGTTTGGGTAGAGCCGGATCTAAATGTTGGCTAGGTAAACGTCCTGTAGTCAACTAATAAATTAATACCCTATTCATTTTCCTAGTAGGCCATAATTGGAGTGTCATCTTCATCTCGATTATAATCATGATCTACTACCAATCCTCTATCATAAATATTCTGAGGAACAAACTTCTATACGACTCTCCAACTTATCTCTCCACTAACTTCATCGAACCCTTTCATTGGATTAATCAAGTAATAGACTTCAGTTGCTTAGCAATCCAATACAAATAGATCATCTTTATACCATTTACATGCAGTGTTGATACTTGTAAAGTGACTATCCCTATGTATCGATACTCGACTACCGCCTAGGTTCCACTAATCACATTTAAATACATACTTCACAATCTCGCCTAGGTATTTAAGTCTAGTAATGTCACGTATGACACCATAAATTTATAAAAATTTTAACTTAAATATAAACTTATGAAATGTATTACCACAAAACATAAAATAGTGAATATGATAAGTAAAGACCACTTATAAATTGATGTAGGAATTGAAACCTGACAATAATAATTGCATTTTGTAAAAAATCAAAGGAGTTCATTCACATTACATTCGAATGGTTAAATCAAATGTTTAAAAGGTATGGAAAATAATGTAACGTTTGAACGTATTAATTATAACGTTTGAACATTAGGTGTATATAAGTAGTGCACCTGAACATTGAACGACATTACTGCCCACATCCAACATTCAAATGCTGCTATCAATCGTCACCTCAACGCCATTAATACGATCCAACACCACCATCAATCACCACCACAACCGTCACAAAAAGGTTAGCGTCAATCTCTCTCCCTTTTATTGTGTTGTTTTCAACATTTTTTTAGGGTTTTGGTTTGAACCGAAACCCAATTAGGGCCAAATGTGTAACTTCATTCTACAGCCACCATGAGTGGCTAATGGCCATTTTAGTAATGTGGCCATTACAATAGTAACGTCCTAGTTGTGAAAATTAGAAATGGTTGGTTTGGGTTTGGATGTTTGAATGTGCCAATTTCAACGTCTGAATGTTCTGCTCAAGAACAATGTTCGAACATACAATAGTTCATTCAAATTTTAAATTGATGTGAGAACATATATTTTTGCTTCACACATGAACAACAGTGTCCATTGTACTTTGAACGTATATTAATTTATGTTCAAATGTACTTTCTCGTTTGAATGTATATCCATCAAATGCTCGAATGTAATGTTTCATGGGACATTTGACTCCCAACATTTAAATGTAAAATTGCAATAGTTCAAATGTGATTACCTACTCATTCAAATGTTTTAGTTTTACGTTCAAACATTAAGATTCAAAAATTCAAATGTACTTCTTTTGTTGCTACCTTTACTTGGACATATGCACTCATGAGTACATCCCCCTAAGATAAGTTTCTCCAGGATGTGAAAGACCATATTAAAACTCGTTGCTTGGTGAGGAAGTTACTTAGAAAATAATTTTATTAAATTATTATTTAATTTATAATTAGTTTATCCTAGAACTAATCATTACACACTATTTCAATGATGAGTTTGAACTTAATTTTGGCCAACGAGAGAATCAAGTAACGGTTGATGAGCTGATGAACAATACATTATGGATATATAAAAATAGATGCCATGCACACTATCACAAGTTTAATAATGCAACAGAGGTACATCAAAACCTGTTCCAAAATATTCCACCAAACGAATGGGAGAAACTTTATGATATGTTTGAAAATCCAGCATATGTGGTAATTTTGCAGCTATCTTTCTTTATTCTATATGTTAGATTCATTAAACATATATAGTAATAACATTGTTTCGGTCCTTTTTTCGCATGCTGTGTTTTTTTGAGTTAGTCAACCCCAGATGCTTGAATATAACCACGGTTTTCCTCCACTACAAATGATGGTTTATTAATAAAATTGGGGAGGGACCATTCTTGGACAGGTGGCTCTAACTCTTTCTTATAAAAAAAAAAAAAAATACATTGTTTCATTTTTTGTATCAATGAAGTACTGTCAACAAAGTAGATAAAGCAAATTTAACGATATACCATTATGCGAGTTCTAGATCTTTTTATCAATTATAAAAAAAAAACTTGGTAACTTTATACTACTCATTAAATATTAATATATCAACATTCATTGAAGTTATAATATAGATTTTCTTTTTGTAGGAACAAGATAATCCTATTGAGTATAATTTGACCACAATTGTATGCTAAATCGCATACAAATCATGATGGTGTTTGGACCAATCTCAAAGCATAAACAAATTATGTAAGTTTAATTTTTTATTTGTATTGCATAATAATATTTATGTTATTCATACTATCTCCAATAATATTTCTTTTTTATTTTTTCTTTGTAGGAGAAGATGGTTTCACTTCAGGTAAATGCTGTTGTTGTATTTGATGAATCTTGATTTAACGATGTAGAGATCTTTTTTCAAGTTCTTGGACCACATTCTAAAAAATTTAAGGGTTTAGGATATCGCATGAAATCTTTCTCAATATCATCCTCTTCTCAAGTTAGATTGAATAACAACTTTCACAAGTAAAGCTCGAGATCGCACAATTGAGGTCAAAGTAACGAGAATTAGAGGCTCAATTAGTAAATCAGGTAGCAGATATGGAAGCACAATTAAAACAAAACATGCAAAAAAGATGGAGATTCCATCTAAAAAAGTGTTAGAGCAGATGTGGTTAATGATGTTGGCCCAGAACTTATCAACTTAGAACTCATTTTCTTACTTTATCTTTTGTTTATTTTGTCATAATGCAAAATCTGAATAATTTAAAACATTACAATTGTTCTTATTTTAAATTTGTAGTGTTTTGTATCTTGGCTTCCGTTCAAAAGTGATATATTCAGTTCAAACAAGAAATTACTATTTATTATCGTTTGTACAAATTGTCGCTACCGTTTGAACGAGAAATCCCAAAACCATTCGAACCCTCTACATTATTTTTTTCTTTTATCATTCGAATACATATTATTATATTCGAATAAATTCATCATTATTCAAAGGAGAAATGAATATATATGGGTTTGAATTCATTATTTGAATAAATTCTTCTTATCACCATCCTGCAGCCCATTCAATCCTTCAGCGCGCATTTGTAACGTACAAGTCTTTTTTCGAAAATATAATGTGAACTTTTCAAAAATCTTAATTTCTGTCGTAGTTTGCATAATCTAAAACAAACATAATAAATGCATAAGTCTTTTAACATAAGAGCGAAATAATTTCTTTTGTTCGACCAAATAATGAGGCAGCCAAACAACTTTAGACGTGTGACTACCGGCAGGAAATTAAGCTTAATTACTGCAAAATATTGAGATAAAAATTCACAAAACTAGTACAACACAAGAACCAACAACTGTTTTTGTGGCCAGTAATTTTTTTGTAAAAATATTATTTTTTGTTAAAATAAATAGGTTTTTATTATAAATAATCATTCTTTTCGTAAATATTATGTCATAAATACTCTTTTTTTTTTTTATAATAAAGTTTAAAACTGAAAAAAATATCTTAAAACTTTTTCATGACAAACAAATTTCTCCAAAAAGATTAAATAATATGGATTTTATTATTTTTTTAACAAAACCAACATAATAAATGCTGAAGTCCTTAAAGTACATATATGCAAATTAGCTTTTATGCGTCATCAGGCTACATCAGTAATATTGGAGTATCTACGTCATCATTTACACAGTCAAACAGCAAGTCATGAAAAGTATTTATATCCTAGTGTCGGACTAATTATCTATGTATAGTCAGTGGACCAGAGAGCACGAAGACACGCTTTCAAAGTCATCTTTCCGATGGAAGGTTAAAGACCGATGGTGATGATCGATTTGGTCCAAGCGTTCAAATTATAAATATATAAAGCTGCAAAGTCTATCCCTTCTATTCATTCACGTGTTGCTCGATCGTCAAAACTACTCAATCTAAATAGTATTAAATGAATGTTTATAAAATAATATCTTTCATTTTCATCGCTCTTCTTAACAGTGGTCTCTTATAATCTGATCCCCAACTCTTATCTTCTTATCAGAAATTGTTGATAACTACCGTCAAGGCCGGCTGTATATTTTATTCAGAGACTAAGCATGCGTTTGGATGGTGAGGTAATTTTAGATATTTTATTAATAGTAATAAAAAATTAATAAAAAAATAATAAATAGTAGTAAATAATAATAAAAAGTAATGATAAAATAAACATAGTAGAGGAATATTCTTAAAAGGAAAATATTTTAGAAATAAAGAGATTACATGATAAAAATAAACTCACAAATTGATATAGTTTGATGTGATATGTGATTGTACGTAAAGTTATTTTTATTGTAAAATAGATCTAATGAATCCCATAAAATTATGTCAGTTCGTAAATTTATTTTTATATAATCTCTTTGTGTGTGTAACAGTTCTTTTCTCAGAATACACTAGTATCTAAACTATCAATAAGTGTTGTGCCCTTTAATTTAAGGAAATCATGTGCCAATAATAAATAGAGATTAAATATAAAGTCGCTAGCCTAAGATTATTAATTTTAGAATAACTCTATTATAAGGTCTCTAGATCATACACTATCCACATTATATAATTTGATTTAAAAAATAAATTTTAAAAGTTAAATCTTACATAGTAGATTATTTCGTGCGAATGGTGTGTGGTGTAGATGTTTTAGAATAATATTTCTCTTAATTTTAAACTCAGGCGCACTCAAGGAAATGGATAGGCTAAACAATTTATTTCAAAACTCACGTGAGTTTCTACTTGTTTATGAATGCATGTTATGAATAATCGAAGTTGTTAGAAATATTCGTTACTACTTGTTTCAAAATGCAATATGGTATGAATGGAAGTTGTTGGAAATACTCGATAATATTACTTGTTTCTAAATGCATGCACATGGTATGAATGAAAGTTGTTAGAAATATTGTATACTCATGCACTTACTCATTATTGATTCACGGCCTGTATAATATTCCATAGACTTGTAAGTGTAAGTCAATCGTGAATACTTCTGATCGGGAAGGTCAAAAAAACAAAGAGGGACACTATATACATGTAGAGCTTAGGAATCTTTTTATCTTGAATTTTATTGGGTTTTAAATGTGTTATGTTTTTATTGCGTTGATCACAAAAGAGAAAAAAAAGGGCAGATGTTATGGGCACAAGTACCATGAGTTATTATATATTAATGTGGCTTATAAGTTAAATCACCTATATTAAGAGATATAATGTGGCACACATATACTATATATATTTTTAATATAAAAGTATGAGTGATATACAATGATAGCTACTGTAACGCCCTAATGGAAAGTCTAAACCACATGACCTACATTTCAAAAGACTAGTCAATGATATAATTGGATATTCATTGGAACATTATAAAGAGCAATAACTTCTCATTCCCAAGCAATGTGGGATCTTATATATTACCTACCCTTATCCTTAACATATGGGGTATCACAATTTACCCCCTTAAATTCCCGATGTCCTCGTCAGGCCTATCCGTTGTAGGTGGCATGACTCAAATCTTACATTTTTTGTTGGAATAGGCTTTGATACCATTTGTAACCCCTAATGGAAGGCCAAAACTACATGACCTAGATTCTAAATAGATCAGTCAATTGGAGCCATATTGAAACTTTATAAAGAGCAAGAAGTTCTCATTCCCAAGTAATATAGGATCTCTTACACTACCTACCCTTATCTTTATTATATGTGGTATCACAATTTTTATTCATGCATTTATCATTCCTCTACATACTTTACATAAACCCTTTATTTCCTTTAAAAACATTACAATGAGGGGTTTCCCTTTAAAAATGTTTTAATTTCTCATAAAGCATCTCTCAAACCTTATGCATTCCTTCCTAAAGAGCGAAACGATTTCATAACATTCACTTTCTTTAGCTAATACACACTGTTATGCTAGTGTGTTAGGGTTAGTGGTCTTTTTTACCTAGACTCTATTTGTGGCCACAAGTTGGGAATCCCTTTCAGTCAGGGAGCAGTACTAGGTGTACTACTAATACTACTTACTCGGCATTGCAATTTGTACAGTCTATTACTACCATCATTCGTTTAATCGTGGCCACTACGTAGTTTCATACATTAAAACATTTATTTCCTTTCTGTCTTTGCATTTTCCTTCTTTTCATTCATCAATCCATTTCATTTCATAAACATCACCAATAAATATCATGTCATAGCATCATTTAAACATCTTTTCATAGAATCATTTAAACATTTTTGCTTAACTTCATTTAGACATCATTGCATAGCCTCATTTAGACATCATTGCATAGCCTCAATCATGAACATCATTGTGATGCCCTCAACCTTCACTTGGAATTGAACAGAGACTTAGAGTATCGGGACATGTAACATAAAATTACATACTCACATACTTGACATTTAATATGCAATGCATCCTATAAGTGCATCTAGAATAATGCAATATTTGCAGTGGAATATGAGTGACTAAAGAAAACTTATGTTATAATAACCTAAAGCATCCCAATGTCATTCATACCATCATAAGTTCAACTCATACGGTAACATAATCTGAGTATAATTATTCACGATAAGAAGTCTCCATAGCTAAATCAACTACTTCATGTGTTCTAATGCATGAAGGGTTAGGGTTATAAATATCAAGATGAGGTCCAATCTTTTGTAAAGATCCAGTTCCTCTTCAATCACTTGGATCCACCGGTCTATCTAGTTCGTCCTCGTCAAGTCCTGACACAACCTTGATCATTCCATAGACAACCAACATGCACAACAAGTGAGATTTAATTGAAATCTTTGTAAGTTAGACAACTAACATGGACAAAGATAAATTATGCATGATGAATGATGTTAACATGTGATTTTCATCAACAAACAGGAAGAGGAGAAGGATCCCCCCCCCCCTGGGGAGCGTCGAGGAGCTTGTTGGACTCATGTCGGTGATATATGGGCCCAAGGATGTTGGGCTTGGACGAGGTTGTGTGAGCCACCGACTGATCCGGTGCAGTATGGAGTCTATGCAGGTGGCAATGGTGGTGAGCTGTATACGAGTGCAGGGAAAATAAAGAAAATTAGGCACATGAATTTATGTGGTTCGATACTAGGCCTACGTCCACAAGGGTTTGGGGAGCGGAGAATCCACTAAATAAGCTTGATTTACAGTCTCTCCATGTCTCTCATCCTCACTTTATAGTAGGTTTATAGATCATTCTTCCCAGTAGGTTTATAGATCATTCTTCCCAATAGGTTTATAGTAGGTTTATACGTGGTTCCCAAGAAGCCTTCTCGAAGTCTGACCAAGAGTTTATCTGAAGATCCCCCAAGTTGTCTGTCTCTCCTCCTTTTATCTCTTTCTTTCCCCCCTTTATGTCACATCACCTTACCTTATGCCTTTTCCCCCATTCCCTACCCGTAAGCCTGACATTGTTTTATTTCCTTTATTTCCCTATCTCGTACCCCTTTATTTCTCCCATATCTTGTCCTTTAGTGAAGTCCCATTGGTGGGCTTGGGCTTTGAGAGCCCTTGTGGGCCTATGACAAAAATCCTCTCTAACAAATGATAAATATGAAACGCATGCGGTGCAAAAAAATCAGTATGTGTCTTTCATCTAGATTCCTCAACATTTACAAAAAAATTGAGACATGCATTTTCTTACAGAGAACATTTTTCACTTTAACTATCAAAAACATAATTTCATCATAATGATTCATCATTATTAACAATTCATATTTAATCATAACATTAACAACATAATGTATGGTATCATCACATTTCCCCATATGCACTGTGAGTACTTGTTGGTGACTGTAATACAACTCATATTGAAACTATGTTGTTTGTAGACTCATTCTCAATGTATTGGTAACATAACATAACATTATCAAAATATCATAACATATACACCCATCAACCTTAAGTGTTATAACATTTGATTTCGCTTCGGCTTTGTTTAGAAATGACCTATTCGAAGCCTGTTAACTGTTATTCGTCAATCTAGGAGTTACCACTCCATTTTTACTCACTCCAGAGTGGACATAGGAGTTTCATTAGGATAATTCTCCATCCTAATTTTTAGGATTGTGACAAAAATTATTTTCATGCTATGCTTGAAAAATGTAATTCATGACATATGCATATGTAGCAAGTTTTAAGGTTAAAAAAAAAAAAAAAAAAGAAAAAAAAAAAAGAAAAGAAAAACCCTCATATGCAATATACTAAAAATGATGAAAATATCATTTGTCATGTAAACAAGTAGTCATGTACTCAATGTATCATATAACATGATATTTCATAATCAACAATTATAATATGAATATGGCATTTATCAATAAATTATAAATAATTTATCAAAGTGTAAGTTAAAGGCCAACTTACAAATTACCTAAGTTTGGAAAAATGTAGTGGCTGAAATCAAATTCGTACTAAGTTAGGATTTGTACTACTACAGAAGATGTTCATTATCAAAATGTTTCAAATCTTACCATTAAGGCCCTAATTTTTCATTATTTTCAAACAAGTCTAAAATTTAACCAAACTTTAAGGACCTTATATATTTCATATTCTAAAACTATCTATGCCTTTAAAATTGTAAAAGTCAAAGTGGGACTAGTTCAATACACTCAACTTGTGGCATGCATTTTAGTTGAGGCCTAAGTGTAATTTCAACTATTGATCCTTATGAATGCATGCATATAGAATTTTCTTTAATTAAAAATAATCACTATAATCCTTAATGACATGGTGAAAGCTAAATCTCAAGTAAACAAGTTCATCCCAACACTTAATCATGGCTAAAAACCTAAATATCTATTAAACTAGTCCTTAAGCATGCATGATATCTCTTAGTCATTTTCATCAAGAAAAGTTTAAAAACTGGATTTAATCATACATTTCCCTTCTTATCCTAATCACAAAGTTTTCTAAATGCTCATTTATCAAGCTTAGGTGGAATAAATCATAACATCACAAGTTAAGCATGATTTAATCAAAATCATGCATGCTTGGATGATCAACACAAGATGGAATTAAAACTTGTCATGGCAAGCTTTCAACTTCAACTTTAAACCTTCAAAAATCTTTCTAAGGCCAATAAATCATATCAAAATATACTAAGACATGCCATAGCTAAAATTTCCATTTAAAACAATTTAAACACTTAATCAATCCTTATTGAACCCGGTTTTGAATTAAGCACGGTAATCTTTTCTAAACTCATCCAAAAATCACTTTAACACTTAAAAGCAACACACAACATGCCAACTAAGATCTAGGGCAAGAAGACTTACAATTTTCGTGGCCCTCTAAACCTCCCAACACAAAAATTTCCCAAGAACACTCAACAACACTCGGTTTCTCTCTATGGCTCACTAAGGGAGGAGAAACTCTCAAGATCTTAAGAGAAAGCTTGAAGATGAGGTGTGGAGAAATGAGAGAGTGGAGGGGCTTTTTTGAGACTTCAAGAGGGGAAGGGGCGCCGGTCATGGCTTGGAAGAGAGCCTTGTGATTGGTGGAGTGGGTGGTAGTGGTGGTGAGTGCATGGTTCCAGCTTTGTGTCATCTTGTGCAGATGTGAATAGTGCCCTAAAATCACCATGATCTCATCAGGTCATGTGCTACAATGACCCTAAGGTGCAGGGCTGCCGTGGTGCAAAATGAAGAAGGAAAAAAAAAAAAAAAATTAAAACTAAGGCATGATGCCATGCCATGATGCAGCTAGGTGAGGGATCTTCAAGGCTGGGCAAATTTCATCACTGTTTTGTCTCATATTCTTGGTTTATTTAGCAGGTCTGAAGCCTTCATTTTGATGGATTTTCAGGTGAAGGGGTAGTACTTGGTTGGCTGCCAAGTGATCATTCTTGAGTAGGAAAAAGAAGAGAAGTAAGGTGGTTGTGGTTCAACCGTGACATGTACCATCCTTATCCCTTGCCAATTGGTTTGTGTCCTCTTTGGGATATAAGATGAAAAACCAGCTCATGAGTGCTTTGAAGGTTCACTAGGGATTGGTGGAAAGGGAGGTGGCGTTTGTTGGTGGCTTAGCCATGGGCAGAAGTGAAATCAAAACACAAGCCAATCAGTTTCCATCCAACTAGTGTTTAGGTGCATTCGGTTTGGGGTTTTTTGTTTGGTTCTTGGAACAAATTCATCCAAAACTTGGTTTGGTTCTAAAGGGATGAAATGAGGTGTGATTGGAACTAAAATAAGATGGAATTGGCATGGGCTATGGGGGCTAATTTTGTGCAATGCACATGAAAGTGCAAGTGTGAGCTTATTGGTAGATCTTGGGCAATGACATGTCTTTGTTTCTAATGACATGTGTTGGATCAAGACTAATCTTCTAATTTAGTTTAAGAATGATTAAAAAAATAATAAAAATAATAAAGTTCAAATAAAAAAAGCTAAAAAGGTTAAGAAAAAATTAAGCTCAAAACATGGTTTAAAGATCACTAATCATGGTTAAGTTGATCAATGCTCTTAACCCAAGTTCAAAACTTAATTTTGGGTCCAAATAATTCTTTAGGGATGTGGGGTACAATATGGGCTTGAGGAAACCTGGTATGGTGTACGTGGGCTTCAAATATAAGTGTGAAAAATGCAAGACAAGGTTTTGGGCCTTATTGGGCTTAAAAGGCCATTGCATGGTTTATGGGCTTTGGGTGTGAATTGATGGGAGGCCTTGGTTCCAGATTTTAAAAGATCATGAGAGGGCTCAAGATCTACAAAGATGGGTTTTGAAAGTTTTGTCTTATAAAAAATGGGCCATGGGTCAAAGCTAACACCAAGTTAGGCCTAAAAGGCCTTATACATTCCTTACACTTGGGCCAAACTTTTCTAAGATTAACCCACCAAGATTTAAACTCTTATAAGGCTTAGTTTAAGGCTTATACGTCTTGGCCCATAACATTCTAAATGTTTAAGGGCCTTAAGTGAAGTACTGATGGGCTTGCTTACTAAACTGTTCAAACTTAAACCTCAAGCTTAACCATTAATGTGGTTCGGTTTGGTAGTAGAGAATTTTGAGATGAGAAGTTTGAAGATAAAATATTAAAATATTATATTTTAATATTATTATTGTTTTGAGATTTGAAAAAATATAAAAAAAGTTAAATTATTTATTATATTTTATATGGGGATTTGGGAAATTTGTAATGATGATTTGAGAATTTTGAATTTGAAGTGAGAATTTCCAACTACCAAACCGAACCTAAGTGTCATAGTCTAATGGGTAAAGCAAGCCTAACTATCTCCCAAAAAAAAAAAAAAAAAAAAAAGATACAATTATAATAAAAATTCTCTTACTAATATATATATATATATAAAGCCCAAAATTATAAGCTTATTCTAGGGGCGATAATCCTAAAGGGTAATTAGGTGGGGTGTTACAATCATCATTTCATTTCATGATACATAAAGACAATAGTACTACATACAACATCCATTTCACATGCATACAATTATTATTGAGGTGCATAAAAAGGGGCTGCAAAAGAAGGGCATTACAAACATATACCTTAAAACAATAATACCTTAGCATACTTTCATAAACAATGATTCATTTTTATTTTTATTTTCATATCATTTAGAAAATTCTAGAAGAGTATGAACATCATACTTATTTGAACTCCACGCTATTTTCATTTCATGTAGTCCATTCATATGTGTGTCAGATGACAAACTATATATATTCATAACTTAAAGTCTTTTCCTTTTCAAGTGCATGTGCAACTTAAACTTAGAGCATGCATAAAACTACCCTTTACTTAAACTTCTTTCACTTAGGCCCATTCAATTATCCAATCCCTCCTCCGTTTTACCATCCTTTCCTTAATTTCTAAGCCATGGAATGTGACCCCTTGGTGTCACCTTCCCAACACACCGCATTCAACTTGATGGCTCATCACAGCATTTGCATCCATTCAACTCAACTACAAAATGCTCAATGCCCTTCCTCCGTAATTACATCATTCATACCAAATCTCTCAAACCCAGCTTGTCCCATTCATGAGCTTTATTGCTCATAACCCCCCACCTTTTATTTCAATCCATTCCCATCATAGTTCATAGCATATATGTAACCAAAAGTCAAACCACAACTTAGATGAGAGAGTTACCTAGATAATAGTGGTTGTGTAAGTGGTCGAATATGCATTACAGATGCAGTATACCAAGGTCGATTTGCTTGCTGCAGGGTTGCCGTTAAAAGTTGTTCCTGGTTTAGTTCTATTGGTTGTTAATATGCTAGGTTGCAGGTGCTGCTTGGCACTTGTATCGATGTTGGTTCATGCTTCTACAAGGAACCTTGCGGAATATGGTTAATAAAGCTTTAGGGAAGTGAATCCGATAGGTGAAGGACCTGCAACAGATCACCATAACCATTGCCATTTCCTGTTGCTATTGAAGTTTTGTCTTGCCGCAATTTCCATTTCTGTATTGATTTCCGGGTTATTGCCTTCTGATAGTTCTTCAATTAAGGTACAAGAAGGTTGTTTAAATGCTTTGAGAGTCTAAGGAAACAGAGGATCAAGGTTAAAATTGGCTGCAATAGAAAATAGAAGGAAAAGTTGAAGGGAGGGGCTGAACATAAAACATGAATCAACTAGTTTGACAGTTCTGAAGTTGGGATCCATGGTGCAGTATAGTAGGCTCACGTATTACACTGTTTTGAATCTTTAACACCTTAACATGGAGAATTGATCAAATGGACAATGAAATTTATGAGAGGACTGAACCAGAGCTGATTTGCTGCCATGAAACAAACCCAAAACTACCAGCGAGTATATTGTAGTTTGATCTCACGTGGACAGACAACAGTTTAGGCCATTTCTTGCTGTAAATCTTCACTTCAATTTTTCACTTCTCTACTTGATCCATGGAATTAAGGAGTGAATAAATACAGAGATAAATCATCGTCATATATTCAGTTGGTATAGCAAAAGCTTGCAAAAGAGAAACTGTTGCAGAAACTTTTCTGCAGTAGAACTAAACCAGAAATTTGAAGAGTAAGAAGAAGGCATTGACCAGTTGTTGTGGTGGCTGAGCCACCCTTCAAGATGGCCTAAAGTGGAACAAAATTGTTGCTTACACAAAGCTTGAGCTAAGGAATTGAGGAAGAGGTGAAAGAGGCTGCTGTTGAGAGAAGGAAGTATGAAATGAAAAAAATTTCTGAAGTTGGGAATGTGCATTTGTTTGTAGTTGTTGCTGAAGTGGCTAAGATAACCCTTTTGAGGTGGTCTAGAACAGTGTCAATCAGTGACTAAGGTGGTGAGAGAGGAGTTAAAGGGATGAGATAAAGGCAAACTAAGGGCTAAAACTTAAGAGAAATAAAGGGTTATAGTTTCTGAAATTTTTTTGCACTAGTAGGACAGCCAACAATTTGTGTATTTTCTAGTTTTCAGAACTTCTCTTTCTAATACATTCCTAATTACACAAGCATGAATTTAGAAGTGATAAATATGGATATGAACAACCTTAAAAGTCAACCCAATAGAAACTATTAGGAAGGAAACTATTGCAGAATTTAGAGGAAAACATGTTGCAGAAATTCTGCTGCTATGTTTCAGTTTTGGACAGAACTAAAAGATTAGAATTTTCTTTGGCGGTTGTTATGGAGGAGAAAAAATGAACTGCTGCTAACTTGAAAAGATTTCTGAATTTGTTATAAGTGCCAAAACAGGATATTCTAAACTCCATTGCTTGCAGTTCTTGGTTTGGCTAGCATAGATGAAATGGTGAAGAGGAAAGGAGGGTTATAACTAATAGCGAAAGTTCTTGCACTGTTCTAATACTAAGTAACATAACTAGAAGAGGACATGAACCAAAAATAAAAGGAGCCCATCTAAGGCTATCAGGTTGGGGTATAATTCTGCTGCAAGGGTTTCTAATTCCTTCTCTTGCTGTCTTAAGTAGCTAAGTATTAAGATGGTGGTTGACTTCACCTCTCATGGTAGCCTAAAACAAACAAGGTATTACAAGTGGTACAAGAAATGAATAGGGGCTAAGCAAAGTTCTACTAAAATTATACAAAAATGGAAGGCATGTAGGTGGTGGTTTACAGCTGAGTTTTCTAGTTTCAGAAGTTGCCATCAAAATATTGTGTGGTGTGGCTCTAAATTGCTAGGGTCTTTATTACTACCACTGTTAACATACAACCCACTTCGTCTTAAAAGTTTCATCCACGCTCAACATAGATAATACATCAATTCTATCCAGACCTCCAATTCAATCCACAAGCCTCTTAGTAATACAGGGTCATGATTTCATAAATTCAAAACCATGATCTTCCGATGTCCGTAACTCAAACACAGCATCATTCATTCTTCTCAACCTCAATTTCCAACTCAAACCCAAGTGTTTCTACACTTTTGGATTTAACACCAATACATACCATCCAAGTTTCACACTTCAGTATATATAATCTAAATTAAAAAAACGGAGAAAGAACAGAGGTAAATAATCTGCTGCTGATTATCAGTTTTTAGATAGAAATTTAGTAGAGGAAGAAGAGAGGCGCTTATAGTGGATTCTGGTGAAGGCAGTGGAGGCTTAGGGCTGAGGTAGGTGTGCACTGGTGGTGCCTACGAGGTCCACACAGAGGCACGAGATTGGGATTCTCACAGTGGGGGTCATCCCTTACGGGGTCGTTCTCGGTTTCTCGTGGTGTTCAAGCTTACAGAATAAAAAGTTATAGCGGCCTAGGCGACAACAAGTTGAGGTGGGTTGTGACGGCGTTGGGTTGGCCCCCGAGAGAGGAAGAGAAACTCAGAGAGCGTGATACAGAGAGAAGGAGAGAGGGAGGTCTTCGGAGGGAGAGATGGAGAGAGAGAGAGAAGCTTGCCGATGTGAGGCAGCGAGGCTGGTGGTGGAAGGTGGCAGCTGAGAAATGAGAGAAACAGAGAGGAAGAGAGAGAGACGTTGGACGATGTTTGACGGTAACTACGAGGAGGCTGGTTGGTCGCGCGTGTGCCTTGTGGTGACTGTTGTTTACAGAAGCTCCGTTACTACTGGTGGTGGTCGGTGTGAGAGAAGGGAGGCAAAGGGGGTGTGATGCGCCTAAATTCTGCTTGGGATTTGGCAGATTCCAAAATGTCGAGATATACAATACAAGTTTACCTAGTGGTGTTCATGACAGATAAAGATGCAATAAACCAACTGATAATTCTTTTTCTTTAAACAATACTATATACCATATGAGATATGTTCCAAACATCCAAACACGTTTCATAATCTTAAGATAACATATGTACAAACATTACGATGTAGTCCAAAAGATATGTAACATCATGAGTACTAGAGATGGTGCTCCTTAAGTACAAGTAGAGGTTAATATAATTACTAGGCTAATCCATCAAGTAGTTCATGCAACTCAACCAAAGAAACCAAAATACTATTAATAAAATGGAGTATCGAAGCAATGACTTCCACATTGTTGCATTGATGCCTAGTCGAGCCCCTTCTATTGACCATCTATCGCGTCTCCTAATCTTAGCATATGATCTACCATTTAATGAAATGGAAGTTGGGACTATCAAATGAGATTTGATTACAAATATCAATAAATTAACAATTAACTTAACTAGTAGATACATATGCATGCACGACAATAAAAACATGAATACTAATGTGAACATGAGTAAACGTAACATGGCTTGGCAATTAACAAGACATGAAATGACATAGGCTGTAATTGACGTCAACGGGGCATGATGTGAATTGAAACTTGATGTGAACTGAAACTGAATTGAACTTAAAACTAAACATAAACTTGGAATCTTCATCATAGGTATCCACACCAGTTGTAAGTACGTTAACATACACATCACACCACCCGGTGCAAGTATGTAATGTATGCATCCCGTGACAAATATCTGCACCTGTACAAATGCATATAACATGAAATTAAATTGTTGTTTGACACCATCAACATTTGCGCTAACTTTGCTGCAGCGACCAATTATTTAGGCCTCATTCGAAACTTGTTGACGGTACTTTGTCAACTTAAGGAATTTCACACTAGTTTAAATACTCTATCGTGAACAATGGAATTTACTAGGATATTGCCTCATCCTATTACTTGGAGTCGTGATAAATATAAAAGACTTAACTAACTGGAAAAATACTACTTTTCATGGTGAACTCCTATAACACCCCGCCTAAAAAGCTCCTTAGACCCTGACCTTAGTTGTCTTAATCCTAGTTAATTAGTGTTGAGGGAAAAATGAGCGTGTTGGCATATTCTTGTGAAAACCTGTGTAAAATAGTGTTGTAACAAGTGTTGTTGCGGAAGGATTGAAGTGGGCTTGAAGTGTGCTCATTATTGGTCAAAAGAAGCGACTTCGCTCGACCCTCGCTCGACAGAGCGCTCGAGCGAACTCAGGCAGATTCAACCGCTCGACCCTCGCTCGACATACGGCTCGAGCGAACTCAGGCAGATTCAACCGCTCGACCCTCGCTCGACATACGGCTCGAGCGAACTCAGGCAGATTCAACCGCTTGACCCTCGCTCGACACTGAGCTCAAGCGAACCCAGGCAGAGTGTGTCGCTCGACCCTCGCTCGACACTGAGCTCGAGCGAACTCAGGCAGAGTCGACCGCTCGATACTCGCTCGACATGGCGCTCGAGCGAACTCAGGCAGATTTCGGCGCTCGACCTTCGCTCGACCCTTCGCTCGAGCCAATGTTCCAGATCACTTACAATGTAGGGTTTTGAACACCTCATTTGATGGGAACTATAAATAGAACATGTTAGCTTCTGTTCCAGGGGTGGAGAATCAGAGCAAAAACCCTAAGGGCCTCCAAGAACATCTTAGAGCAATCTCTCCCCCATTTGATTGATTCTTTCTTGGAAAAACATTTCTCCACCACAACATACACAAAAATCAGCTTTTACTTGAGTCCATTGAAGTGGACATTTTTGTTGGCCGGAAGAGTCCGGAGCTGCCGTTGATGCAGAGATCGAGAGGTTCTCGTGGGAAGCTATAGGAAGGTCGGAGTTCCGACACTACATGCGTGTAGAGATCGAGTGGGTCACTCGTGGTGTTGCAAGCCAAGTTTAGCTACTACAAAGGTTTTGTGAGTGTTCTAAATTGGTTGTAACAAACTAAAGTTTCTATAGTAGATTTGAGGTGGTGTCTTACACCCGGAGTGGTTTTAGATTTTGAAGAGGTTCTTCAAATGAGTTTCCACTCCGTGAACAAAATCATGTGTTGATTATTTGTGTTATTTGTTTCATTTATTATCTGCTTGTTTGATTAATTTTCAAAAGGCCATAAAAATTAGATTACACCTATTCACCCCCCCTCTAGGTGTAGTGTTGTGTAGAACCACTGCTTTTTCAATTGGTATCAGAGCGGGTTCACTCCGCTAGGATTTATTTCCTGAGTGTGATCCTGTTGTAGTGGTTTAAATGGATAGGTCTCAATCACTCACATCTCCACCATTTTTTGATGGAAGCAACTATGCGTATTGGAAAGTTCGAATGAGAGCTTTCCTTAAGTCTGTGGATGAACGAGTGTGGGCTTCCATAACAAATGGATGGAAGGAACCGGTTGTAGTCATTGAAGGAGTCCAAACCCCCAAGAGTGTGGAAAATTACTCTAGGGATGAAGTCAATGAGTGTAGTTGGAATAGCAAAGGCTTGAATGCAATGTTCATGGCCGTGTCCCAGGAGGAGTTCAAGAGAATCTCCATGTGTGAAAATTGCAAAGAGGCATGGGACATTCTTGAGGTTACCCATGAAGGTACCAAGGCTGTAAAGAATTCTAAACTTCAAATGCTGACCACCAGTTTTGAGGAGTTGAGAATGAAGGATGATGAGACATTTGATGCTTTCTATGCAAAACTAAATGATATCGTCAACTCTCGCTTTAATCTAGGGGACAGAATTCCTGAGAATAGAGTTGTGAGAAAAGTTCTCAGATCTCTTCCTGAGAGATTTCGTCCTAAGGTTACGGCTATTGAGGAAAGCAAAGATGTGGATACTATGAGAATTGAAGAATTGGTGGGCTCCCTCCAAACATATGAACATACTCTTCCAATGGACAGAAAGCACAAGTCCATAGCCCTCAATACTGTTAGAGAGGAGTCAGATGAGTCATCCGATGATTTGGCTATGAGTGACAAAGAAATAGCATTCTATGCTAAGAAATTCAGGAAAATGTTTGTGGCTAGAAATAAAAAGAATCAGAGCCTAGAGAAGAAAAAGTTTGAAAGATACAACAGAGGCTCAAGTTCAGGGAACAAGGATAGAAACTTTGAAAAGCACACTAGAACAAATAGAGACAAGGGTCAGTCAAGTGTGCAGTGTCATGAATGCCGTGGTTTTGGACACATTCGCCTGGAATGTCCAAACTACAAAAAGGCAAAAGAAAGAGCAAAAATTGCATCCCTAAGTGAGAGTGAATCGGAGTCAAGTGATTCATCAGGGAACTCTTCCCCGAAAAGAAATCTGAATTACATGGCATTCACTGTCTCGGTAGATAGCAAAAGTCAACACAGTGAAAATGTGTCGGATGATGAGAGCAAGTCTGGAAATGAATCTGAATATGAAGATGAGCTGCAAGAAGTTTATGAGAAGTTATATAAGGAATGTGTTAAATTGAGGAAACTCAACAAAGTGCACATTGAAGAGATAGACTTCATTAAAAGAGAAAATGAAGAGCTTCAAGGCAAATTAACTGATGCCATTGTTCTAGCTGATCACTTTAAAATGAAGAAGGTTTGCTTGGAAGATGAGTTAAAAGCTCATGAAAGTGAAATAAGCTTGTTGAAGGAAAAGCTGAAATCCTTCTCCAGCGGGAAACAAAAGTTGGATGAAATTCTAAGCTTTGGAAAGCCCCATAGTGACAAGAGTGGTCTGGGATATGGTGCAGTAAAATCTGAGACTGCAACCACCTCAAAGGTCTCCCACAAAAATGAGAAGAAGACTGTGTTTGTTCGTGAATCAGCTGTCAATGGAAAGACTAACCCATCTGACAAGGGCAAATCTCATGTCCAAATGGGTGTTCTGTCTCATGTGAAACCAAGAACTAGAAATGCAAGACCTATTTGTCACCACTGTGGTAAAACAGGTCATGTTGTAACGGAGTGTTTTAAGCTGAAAAGATACATCACGTATGAACATACACCTTCTCAAAGCAAAAGTGTGCACCCTTCAAACATGGGTAAACGTCTCATAACTGCTCCTAAGTATACCTCTTCATTCAGGAGACAAAGAGATAGCAAAGAAAACTGTGTGTGTCATAATTGTGGTAGGGCTGGCCACATCCGACCAAATTGCTATGAACTTAGGAAGAATCACATGAAAAATGGAGATAGACAACCAAGAAGAGGGCATCTGAATCTTTGGAGTCAAGTGATGGCCTTAACTAGGCAAAATGAGATGCTGAATGTCAAGTTAGACCAACTGTCAACTACCAAAAAGGGTGGCTCTCCAAAAGTTAGAAAGATGTGGGTCAGAACTGGAGAAAGAAACACATGTCATGTGGCACACATTGCTCTAAAGACTAGAGACACATATGTGTGGTACCTTGATAGTGGATGCTCGCGTCACATGTCAGGTGATAGGAGTTTGTTTAAAACTGTTGAGGAATACAAGTGTGGAACAGTAACTTTTGGAGATGGTGGAAAAGCTGATATAGTTGGAAAAGGTGAAATTGATATACCAGGACTACCCATCTTGAGGGAAGTACTGTTTGTTGATGGATTAAAAGCAAATCTTCTCAGCATAAGTCAAATGTGTGACAATGGTGCTGAGGTTTGCTTTTCAAAAGAAAAATGCATTGTTTCAGATAATGATGGAAACTGCATGATGCAGGGAACGAGGACATCTGACAATTGTTATGGCATCACTCCTAATTTTCAACATAGTTGCAACAGTGCTAAGAGTGAGGCAACAGACCTGTGGCACCAAAGACTTGGACACGTGAATCATAAAAATCTGTCTAAGATTGCCAAGAAAGATATGGTGATAGGATTGCCTGAGCTGGGTAAAGTGGAGACTCCTGTGTGTGGGTCATGTCAATTGGGAAAACAAGTCAGAACAGCTCACAAGAAAACTACGGCTATCCTAACTGAACAACCTTTGGAGTTATTGCACATAGATCTTATGGGACCCTCTAGAACTGAAAGCCTGGGGGGAAAGAGATACATACTAGTAATGGTGGATGACTTCACCAGATATTCATGGGTGGAATTTCTGAGAGAGAAAGCTGAAGCTCCTAATGTGATTAAAATCTTGTGCAAGAAGCTTCAAAATGAGCAAGGAAAGGTAATAGTTAGAATTAGGAGCGATCATGGAAGAGAATTTGACAATTCAAATCTTGAAAGTTTCTGTGATGAAGAGGGCATCAGTCAAGAGTTTTCTGCCCCTATCACTCCACAGCAAAATGGAGTGGTTGAAAGAAAGAACCGGGTGATTCAAGAAATGCCTCGAGTCATGATACACAGCAAGAATGTTCCTACCCAATTCTGGGGAGAAGCTGTGAACACGGCATGTCATATTGTGAATAGAGTCTATCCGAGACCAAACACTTCCAAAACACCATATGAACTATGGAAAGGAAAGAAACCAAATGTGAAGTACTTCAAGGTGTTTGGAAGTCAATGCTACATTTTGAGAGACAGGGAAAACTTAGCTAAGTTTGACCCCAAAAGTGATGAAGGGATTTTTCTTGGATACTCTAGAAACAGTCGTGCGTATAGATGCTACAATCTGCACACCAGAACTGTAATAGAATCCATAAATGTGGTAGTGAATGATGCTCCTGAAGAGAAATTGAATAAAGATGAGCCATCTCACTTACCAAGTGGAGCTGAAAGAAAAGAGAGTGATGCAGTAAGGGAAAACTTGGAGTTCGCATCAAATGAAAAGATAAGAAGCCAAAAGGAACCTTCTTCAAGAGTAAAGTTGAATCATCCCCAAGAAAATATTATAGGAAACATAGATGAAGGGATGAGACTAAGAAGGAAAGTGGTAAATCAATTGGCTCACTCAAGTTACATCTCACAAATTGAGCCAAAAAGGGTCGAAGAAGCTTTGAGTGACGAGAATTGGTTAAATGCTATGCATGATGAAATAAATCAATTTGTGAGGAACGATGTGTGGTATTTGGTGCCAAGACCAGAAAGTCACAACGTGGTAGGCACAAAATGGATTTTCAAGAACAAGTCTGATGAGAATGGAATCATTGTGCGAAATAAAGCAAGACTGGTTGCTCAAGGGTATGCCCAGATGGAGGGTATAGACTTCGATGAGACTTTCGCTCCGGTTGCCAGACTTGAGTCAATTCGAATTTTGTTGAGCATCGCTTGTCATATGTGCTTCAAGCTCTATCAAATGGACGTCAAGAGTGCTTTTCTGAATGGAGTTCTCCAAGAAGAAGTCTATGTTGAACAACCAAAGGGTTTCAAGGATCCAAAATATCCTAGTCATGTCTACAGGCTGAAGAAAGCTCTTTATGGCCTAAAACAGGCTCCCAGAGCTTGGTATGAAAGACTAACTTCCTATTTGGAGACTCACAAGTTTTTGAGAGGAAGTGTTGATAGGACATTATTCATCAGAAAAGCTGGAGAAGACATAACAATTGCTCAAATCTATGTGGATGATATTGTTTTTGGATCTTCTATTGACACTCTGGCTCTTGAGTTTGCTGATGAGATGAAGAATGAATTTGAGATGAGCATGGTAGGTGAATTAACCTTTTTCTTGGGACTCCAAGTAAAACAATTGAATGATGGGTTATTCATATCTCAATCCAAATATGCAAAAGATCTTATCACAAAATTTGGATTAGATGGCAAGAGCCATGCTAGAACTCCCATGAGCACCAGTGTTAAGCTAAGCGCTGATCTGTCAGGCAAGAATGTTGAGCAATCCTTGTATAGGAGCATGATTGGGAGTTTGCTGTATCTCACTGCAAGTAGACTTGACATTGCTTTTAGTGTTGGGGTGTGTGCTAGATTTCAAGCCAATCCAAAAGAATCTCATTTAATAGCTGTCAAACGCATACTTCGTTATGTGAATGAGACGATTAACCATGGGATTTGGTATTCTAGAGACTCTAACACTGAACTTGCAGGCTATTCAGATGCTGATTGGGCAGGTAATGCAGATGATAGGAAAAGCACCTCTGGTGGGTGTTTCTATGTGGGGACGAATTTGGTAGCCTGGATGAGTAAGAAACAAAACTCAATTTCCATGTCTACGGCTGAAGCTGAATACATTGCTGCAGGGAGTTGTTGCACGCAATTGTTGTGGATGAAACAAATGCTATGTGACTATGGCATTGCCCAAGGAGTGATGAGCGTCTATTGTGACAATACCAGTGCTATTAACATTTCAAAAAATCCTGTCCAACACTCCAGGACCAAGCACATTGACATTAGGCACCATCTCATTCGGGAGCTTGTGGAAACGAAGGTTGTGACCCTTGAGTATGTTCCCACCGAACATCAACTAGCCGACCTTTTTACAAAACCCTTGGATAAGCTTCGGTTTGAACTTCTTAGAAAGGCTATTGGGGTTTGTGCTTTGACATAAGCCTGAAACATGCATAACATGCATTACATGTTTTTCATGCACTTTCATTTTTTTTCATTTTATTTTATTGTTGTTGATGTTTGGGTTGCATTTGTTAGCTGTTTAGTTTTATTGTCTTTGATTGCTGCCCCTACATGCACTCCATGATTGCGCTATATAATAGTGGGGTTGTTAATTCTAAAATCTTGGTGCATGTATCTTTTGAGATTTGTATCATATATCTATGTTTTACAAAGGTTTGGAATATGAGTATCTCATGTAATCTGTGACTAGCAGCACACACACTTCACTCCAAACTCAGTCAATTGACATTTCACCACTTGTGAGTCTATTGGGGAGGCAATCAAAAGTGGTAGGAAGCTCTACCTACATACAGAATTGACCACGGGCTAGATGACCTCATCATGGTTCACTTGTGCAAAAATATGGTATCTCAAACAGAAAAGAAAAAGTGAAGTTATTATAAAAAAAAAAAAAAAAAAAAAAAAAAAAAAAAAAAAGGAGGGTGAAAAACAGAATAAGTTTTCTGTTTTCTTGAACATACTGAGACAAGTATTTAAACAGAAAGATTCAGGTCCTAGCAGCATTAGGTTTGACTTTCTGTGTCTTGAATGAGCTTCCCAAGCACTTATGGTTTCATGTTCAGCCCAACCCCACTCACGCCTTACGGTTGAAATTTCTTGATTGAGCAAGGACCGCTTTATACACGCACGTCTATATTACTTGTGATACTTGGTTTTAAACTGCGTATTTTATGGGAATATGATGCTTCTCTACATTTGATATGTACTCTAGGTGTGAAAATTGACATTCCCAATATTTGTCCATGTCATGTGAGTGTTGTGTGCTTCAAAAATGGGCAAAATGTGTTTTTCTGGAGGTCTCGCTCGACCCTCGCTCGACACCGCTCGAGCTAAACCCGCTCGACAGCCGCTCGAGGGTTTTAAGTTCGCTCGAGCGAACGACTGATATAAAACTCGAGCGCCGCTCGAGCCGCTCGAGCAGACTGCCCTGTTTCGTGCATTTTCTCCCCTCCGTGCGATTTTCCTCTTTCTTTTCTCAATTTTCTTCGTTTAATCAAGTTCTTTCCTTCCGAAATCATCTCCAAACCAAGGTAAATCCCTTTCTCTTGTGTATTTTCGTGTTTTGGTGATTTATTTTGGGTATTTCAGTTTGTTTTGCATATGGGTTTCGGATTGGGGGTTTTTTTGAAGTTTGTTTCTTGAAATTGTTCCGTTTATTTTGGTTTATTGAGGCTATTGTGTAGCCATTGTTGGGATTGGTTGTATTTAGGAGGTTTTTGAAACTCCCATGGGTCTATACCCGAGTTTCTCACTTGGATGCACTCCAAGTGTTCGATAAAATGCCTCAATGAAGTGTGTTTTTGGTTTTTCATCATGCATTGGCATAGCATTGCTCCCATATCTATTTCATGTCTATCCTAGGTTTGGGACATCGTTTAACTAGGATTGCATTATGTTTTGAAGGTGTTTTGGTTTAGAATTGGCATTGGTTTGCACATGGGTCATGCATGAGGTTTGGCATCGTTTAACATGAGTCATGTACATGGGTTGGCATTAGCTTGTAAATGGCTTGAGTTGTCATTGCATATGTGTCATGAATGTGGTTGGCATTAGCATGCATGTTGGTCTTTCACATGAGTAGGCATTAGTATGCATATGGGACATTTTGACCTAGGCATTTGTTATTGTTTTGAAAAATGGGGAGTGACATCGGGCATGCACCGAGTCTTGCATTGTTAGTTGGCATTGTTGCGTCAGCATGCATGCATCCATCACGTCTTTGCATTGCCTTAGCCTTGTCTAACGTCTTTGACTCTGTCTACAGCCGACACCATGTCTCGACGTGTTCGTCCTCGCCAAAACCCTCCTGCACCCGTTCAAGCCCAATTCCATAGTGCTCGAGCCCAAGAGTTATACTCTCAGAACTTCTCGCATCGTACTCCCATAGTCGAGCGTGAAGTGACATTAGGTGAGCTTACCGAGACTATAATTCCCCGTATTTTTGAGTCTCGTCAGTGGCAGGCATTGACCACTGGTCATCCCACTCCTTCTGTGGAGTTGGTTAGGGAGTTTTACTCCAATATTCATGACATATCTGTTGGTGACTCATTTGAAGTCAGTCTCAGGAATGTTGTTTTCCGAGTCACTCCGGGCATGATAGCGACTCTGCTAAATGCCCCTCGTGAGCTCTATCCTGAGTTTCCCTACTCACGGACATCTCCTCCAAGTCCACAAGTCATTGCTACTTGTCTTTGTGGCCGACCTAGTAGTTGGGAAGGGACAACCCCTATTTCAACTGCTCGTTTTACCCCCGATCACCTCATTCTTAGTAGGATTGTTCTTACGAACTTAGATCCTACTGGTCATAATAGTGATGTGGGTCTTGACCGTGCCCGTCTGCTGTATGCCTTGATCAATGGTGTCTCCATTGATCTAGGAAGTCTTTTGTGTCGGGTTATTGTTGAGGCGTATCGGTCCTCCAAAACACGGACTGGTTTGCCCTTACCGTGTTTGATCACCCGAATAGCTCTCTCCCAATCTGTTGCTTTCCATCCTCAGGAGCCTAGAATTGCTCTTAAGGCTCCTATTGGTCGTAGGATGGTTCAGCTGAGTCGTGCTCACACAACTCCACAGCCTATCCGTGTTGAGCACCCTCCCGCTCCCTCCTCTCAGCCTTCGAGCTCTTGACCATCTAGTTCTCAGCCGTCTACCTCGGCCCCATCTAGCTCTCAGCCATCTTCCTCAACCCCCGGTTCGTCGGAGCCCAGTCTTCAGCAGGTACTTGAGTATCTAGCTCGCCTTGACGCCCGGTTCGACAGTCTTGAGGTGAAAGTTGACAACCTGCAACAACTTGTGACTCAACGCTTCAATGACATCGAGAGGCAGCTCAATGAGGATGATGAGGATGTCGATGGTGATGATTGAGACCCTTGGCTTCTAGTGACAAAAAGGGGGAGATTGATTTGTTGAGGGGGAGATATTGTTGAGGGGGAGTAGTACAGTATTAACTCAGGGGGAGTGTTACTTGAACTAACACATTTTTTTGTTTTGGGGGAACAACAGCTTTTGGTTATTTCTGTTGATTTATATTTCTTGTTAGCTGCTGATTGTTTGACTAATGTTTCTTGAACTCAATCTATGATTTGTTGTTTAATGAAATATTTCTCTTCTAAAACCTGTACTTGACATGAATTATGATTTGAGAATTGCAAATATGTTTTTGTGCATATGTGAATGGGTATGTTTAACCGTTTGCTAAGCGTGTGCAGAAATTTTTCAACATGTTCAAGAATATGGATCTAATTGGGTGTGCTAGGATTAGATCATATGTATAGGTTAGAGGTTTTGTCACAGAAATGCCAAAGGGGGAGATTGTTGAGGGAAAAATGAGCGTGTTGGCATATTCTTGTGAAAACCTGTGTAAAATAGTGTTGTAACAAGTGTTGTTGCGGAAGGATTGAAGTGGGCTTGAAGTGTGCTCATTATTGGTCAAAAGAAGCGACTTCGCTCGACCCTCGCTCGACATACGGCTCGAGCGAACTCAGGCAGATTCAACCGCTCGACCCTCGCTCGACATACGGCTCGAGCGAACTCAGGCAGATTCAACCGCTCGACCCTCGCTCGACACTGAGCTCAAGCGAACCCAGGCAGAGTGTGTCGCTCGACCCTCGCTCGACACTGAGCTCGAGCGAACTCAGGCAGAGTCGACCGCTCGATACTCGCTCGACATGGCGCTCGAGCGAACTCAGGCAGATTTCGGCGCTCGACCTTCGCTCGACCCTTCGCTCGAGCCAATGTTCCAGATCACTTACAATGTAGGGTTTTGAACGCCTCATTTGATGGGAACTATAAATAGAACATGTTAGCTTCTGTTCTAGGGGTGGAGAATCAGAGCAAAAACCCTAAGGGCCTCCAAGAACATCTTAGAGCAATCTCTCCCCCATTTGATTGATTCTTTCTTGGAAAAACATTTCTCCACCACAACATACACAAAAATCAGCTTTTACTTGAGTCCATTGAAGTGGACATTTTTGTTGGCCGGAAGAGTCCGGAGCTGCCGTTGATGCAGAGATCGAGAGGTTCTCGTGGGAAGCTATAGGAAGGTCGGAGTTCCGACACTACATGCGTGTAGAGATCGAGTGGGTCACTCGTGGTGTTGCAAGCCAAGTTTAGCTACTACAAAGGTTTTGTGAGTGTTCTAAATTGGTTGTAACAAACTAAAGTTTCTATAGTAGATTTGAGGTGGTGTCTTACACCCGGAGTAGTTTTAGATTTTGAAGAGGTTCTTCAAATGAGTTTCCACTCCGTGAACAAAATCATGTGTTGATTATTTGTGTTATTTGTTTCATTTATTATCTGCTTGTTTGATTAATTTTCAAAAGGCCATAAAAATTAGATTACACCTATTCACCCCCCCTCTAGGTGTAGTGTTGTGTAGAACCACTGCTTTTTCAATTAGGAGTTGAGATATTTGAGGGGAAAAAAATACATTTTTGGATTTTTAAGTTGGCAAAAGGATGTATACTTTTGGGTAGAATTATCAAGGTGCTAGTGCAATATTGATTTTGAGAAAAATGAGATTTTTTATCTTGATTGGTTTAGTAGTATTATTTTAAAGAATTTTTAATGCTTAATTAATTTTGAGAAAATGTGCCAAGAGGTCAATATTAGAATGACAAGTGGTATATTGGAGATTTTGCCATGTTATTGGGTAAAGTAATTTGGGTTAAATATTTGATGGATTTAGGGAAAGCCTAAGAGATTGGTTTATTAAGGGCCCAAGTTTTTTGGGTATAAAGGCTTAGGAGAAATACTAAAGTCTTGGGCCCAACTTGATGGACATAAGACTTTAGGGCTCTAATTCAATAAAGATGTGATGGGCTAAGGATAAGATGTTAAAAAGCCTTAGGCCCAGCTTGGGATATAATGTTTTAAGCCTCTCTTGAAGGACACTGGAAAATAGGCCCATTGTAAAGGACATAAAGCTATTGGGCTTAACTTAGTAGGAGTGAGGCCTTAGGCTCAACTTGGAAGACATAAGATTTTAGGCCTCACTTATTAGACACAAAACTATGGGCCTAATTTATTAGACCCAAGATATTAGGCCCAACTTAGTAAGCATAAGGCCATTGGGCTAACTTAGTAAGATTCAAGACTTTGGCCCAAATAAAGAAAGACCCAAAGTTTAGGACCCAACCTAGTAGGCCTTTGAGGCATAAGATAGGCCCCACAAATCTGGAACAAAGGCCTCCCATCCACTCTCACCCAAAGCCCATGAACCATGAACCATCAACTCACACTCATGGCCTTTTTAAGCCCAACAAGCTTCTTTTCACTCTTCAACTTGAAGTCCAATACACTATATCATGGGTTTCTAGTAGCCCATAGCATATCCTAAGTGATTCCTTGAACCCAAATTAAGTTTTGAAATTTGGTTAGGACAATTAATCAACTTACCCATGATTAGTGATCATTAAACCTTGTTTTGAGCTTAATTTTCTTTCTTAATCTTTTTAGCATTTTTTATCTGAAATTTAATTATTTAATTATTCAATTACATCATTTTTAGATCATATTAGAACACTAGATAATCCTCCACACATTTCATTAAGAGAAATGACATATCTAACCCCAAACTACACCAATCAGCACACATGTGTGCCCTTTGTGTGAATGGATTGTTTTAACCTTAAGCCCAATATTTTTGTGCATTTTTCTTAAGGGCACTATGGTATTTAAACACTTGATGAGACCCCTTTGAATCCAGACCAAGCCTTGGACGAATTTGGTTTCAAGAACCAAACCAAAACACCAAAACTGATTTCACCTTAGGCACTAGTTGGATGAGAACCAAGATGATTGAATTTCAACCTCACATCTACCCATGGCTGAGCCACCACCCCACGCCACCACTCATGCCTCTTTACCCACCTGAGAAAGGCACTCAATGATGGTAATTATGCCCACAAACCAGATCAAGAGGATGGGATAGAGGAGGGATCAAAATCTGGACAGTTTTGAAGGAAACCCAAAACCTTTGGTTATGGTTTGCTTGTCTTGTGGATTTTTGTTTAAAAAATCTGAATCAAGCAACCCCTGAACCCATGGACGTCTTCTAGTCCTCTTACATGATGAAATGATGACGCTTTAGGTCACTATTCAGCTGACCAAGCCATGACAAATCTGGAAAATGAAATCAACACTCCACCTCCCACCTCCACCTCTCACATTTACTTCCTTGGAGCCAAAACAAACTTCACCTCCCCCAATGCTGCCTATAAAAAGCCCCTACACTCCCTCATCTTCTCCACGCCTCTCCTTCAAGCCTTCGGTTGAGTCCTGGGAGCATTTCTCCCCCTTAGTGAGCAATAGAGTGAGACCGAGTGGAGTTCTTGAGTGTTTTGGTGTTCTTGTGAGTTCTTGTGTTGGAAGCTTTAGTGGGCCACGAAATTGTAAGTTTACATGTCAATTCTTGTTTTCAAGTGTTGGAATGAGTTTTTGTTGAGTTTAGAAAAGGTTTCCATGTTTGATTCGAAACCGGGTTCATTAAGAATGGTTTAGGAGTTTAAATTGTTTTAAGTGGAAATTTTGATTATGGCATGTCTTAGAATTTTATGATATGATTTATTAATGTCTTAGAATTATCATTGAATGTTTGATTTTTAAATTAGAAGCATGTCATAATAAGTTTTGATTCTACCTTGTGTTGATCATCAAGCATGCTTGGTTTTTTAATTAAGTTATGATTAAGGCTTGAAGTTTTGATTTATTCAACTAGGATTGATCATTAAGCATTTAGAAAACCTTGTGATTGGGATAAGAATAAAAATACATGTTTTGGGTGAATTTTTGAAAGCATACCTTTATGATTTAGGTTAAGATCAACATGCTTGATTAATGAAGGATTAGTGACGATTAAGGGTTTTTGCCATGATTTAAGTGTTGGGATGAACTTGTTCACCCAAGAATGTGCTTCTATCATGTCATTACGGACTAAAGTGATTATTTTTTATTTAAGAAAATTGCATAAGCATGCATTCATAGGGATCAATAGTTCAAAACACACTTTTTGTTTTTTAAATTTGATCTCATATATTTGTATATCATATCTCAACCATTACAACCTTTGTCTCTAATCAAAGAACTTGTAATTACAAGTAGATCCTCCTCTATCCATATTACTTCCCATGCTAATGATAACACATGCTTAGCCAATAAATGAGCTACATTATTTCCTTCTCTAGTTGAAAACACACTTAGGCATCAACTAGAGTGTATGCCACGGGTTGGGTATATTTGAACTTGTTCCACTTTGAGTTTTACAATTCTAAGGGTATAGATGGTTTTATAATATGAAAAATATGAGATCTATGAGGTTTGGTAAAATTTGAGGTTTATTTGCAAATAGTGAAAATTTAGGGGGCCATAGTGGAGATTTTGCTAAGTATAGGGGCAGTTTTGTAAATATTGAATCTTTGTACCCTTTGATTTCAGCTGCTATGACTTTTCAAATTCAAAAAGTTTTTAAATTAACTTCGAACTTGCCCTTAGATAATTTATTTATGATTCTTGTATAAACGCCACATTTATATTATAAATGTCATTTTGAGAATGAAACACCATATGATTCATCATTGAGCATTTGATTACTTGTTTACATGACATGTGAAATTCTCATCGTTTTAGCATATTGCATCTATAAATTTTATTTTCACATAAAAGCTTGCTACATATACATATGTCATGAAATATATATTTCAAGTATAGCATGAAAATGAATTTTGTCATGATCCCAAAGGTTAGGATGAGGAATTTTCCTAGTGTAACTCAACTATCTACTTTGGAGTGAGTAAAAATAGGGGAGGGCAGCGGGGCCCCGTACCTTGTTGACCCGCCTCCATCCACCCAACCTCCACATGGGCAAGTTGACCCCCGTCCACCAAGTGCTAGTGTCAGGGCCACCCACACCGAATCTAGCTCCCTAGTAGGGGTGGGCAGGGCCTAACCCCGCCCTGCCTCCACTAATATTTTTTAATTTATAAATATATATTTATAGTTTACAAATTATATATATAAATATATATTACAATTTTTTAGACTTGTGAGCAAGAGTGTGCAATGAATTGGCATAGGAGGCAAACCATATATAGGATTCCAAGGCCATATAAGAGTCTTATTTGAGTAATGTAGGACTTAATAGTTTTATGTTATCAGTTTTTAAATTATTGTTATATATATTTTAATTTCTAATTTAAATTACATAATAATTTGGGTCCAAAAATGTATTTTTAGACCCAATGGGGTATTGATATCCTATAGGTGTGCGGGGGGTGGGGCAGATGGGATGTCCGACCCCAACCTTGCCACCTGGGGGCGTGGTACGTGGGTGGAAAACCCACCCTCCACATATGTAGGGATAGGGTACAGAGAAAGGGTGACCCCGCCCCTGCATATGAGGGTATCACCCCTATATAAAAATTGAGTGGTAACCCCTGGGTTAACAAAGAACCATCAATGGATTTCGAATTGGTTCTTTTTAAAGAATGTCAGTGCGAAATCGTATATGACACCTAATGCTAGTGGTGTATATGTTATGATGGTGATATGTTATGATGAAATGTTATGATACCAATGCATTGAGAATGATGTCTACAAACAAATATGTAATGTCAACATGAATTGTGCTATTGTCACCGGCAGGTGCTCAAGGTGCATACAGGGAATCGAGTTGCTACCATATGTATGTTAATAACTATAAAATGTTATGATTTTTGAAAGCAATGAGATATGAAATGTTCTCTTTTGAAATGTCATGTTTTTTAAACAAGAAAGTGAAAAATGTTTCTCTGAAAGAAATTTGCAGTAAAGTTTTTTTGAGAAATATTAAGGAATCTGGATGAGAGATAAATATATATTTTTTTGCATAGCATGTATTTCATGTTTATTATTAATCATGCATAGCTTATCTTTGTGCAAGTTGGTTGTTTAACTTACTAAGATTTTAAATAAATCTCACCCTTGTGGACCCACTATCATTCCCCCTAGAATGATAAATGCTGTGTCAGGACTAGTAGAGGAAGAATAGGAAGGACTGCTGGATACAGATGGTTGAAAAGGAGCCTGACCTTGAGCGAAGACTATATATAATTTTGATGCTCATAAGCATTGACTCTTCATACTTTAGAGCATATAAATTGGTTGATCTAACCATGGAACTTGGGTTAAGTATTATTATATTAAGGAAATGCTATTCTTATGGTTATTAATATTATTGGGATGTTTAGTTTATTCTGGCATAAGTTTTATTTCATCACCCTTAATTTGCTGTGATTATTACATACTGCTAGTTGCGTGTTAGGATGCATTGCATGTTCACTATTATGAATAGGGTATGTAATTTTGTGTTACATGTCCCGACGCCCAAGTCTCTATTCCATCCCAAGCAAAAGTTGGGGGGCGTCACAACTCCATACTTGTGACATTACGTGGCATGAAATCAAATGACAGATAACATGACATGACATGACCTGTAAGGATGACTAATAACATGACATCGCATGGCATGCAATAGTTAAACATGGCATGATGTAATATAACATATAATAGATATTTTCATACTTGAAAATAGAACATGGCAAAACATAATATTAGATGTAACATATAAATTCGTACTTGAAAACAAAACTTGGTATAACATAACTTAACATGTATATATAGAACCTAACCAACATAAATGATGGTTTCTTACGACCATACACACATAGATACCATGAATGTAAGTTAGAGGAAAACTTAGAGTGATTGTACAGTGGCGTAATAAAGTGCAAAATAACAAGAATTGTAAGAAGATATTTCTAAATGTTAGAAATTTTGCAATAATATAATTAGAAATATAAAATCATTGACTCATGGCAAAATTACCATTTTACTCCTCTATATGTGGAAAATAACCATTTTGCCCCTAATTTAAGGATTTTGCATTCTAACTCCAAAACTCTCTAAAATTTACATTTATCTTAGAAATTTGGTCCTAAATCTAAATATCTAATTAGAAAAACTTAAAATACAGTATATTATAAGAACCAAGCATAGGCTGAAACAGACAAATGCTAAAATCCTTGATTTTTGTTACAATTGTGATAACCCGTTTTTACCTGTGTTTTCACTAAAGGAGTGTTTTTAATTTAATTAATATATTAGTTTATTTATTTTAAATTAATGTATTTTAATTAGTTTTTAATTTATTTGATGTTGTGTTTAATTTATTTTAATCGTTTTACGGTTTTTAGTATCATTTTCGATCGATCGGTTTTTAGTTTCCAGAGTGAGGATTGAACCTCATTTCTTTTCTTTTCTCTTTTTCTTTTTCCCTTTTTCCTTTTCTTTTTCTTCTTTTCTTTCTTTTCTTTCTTTTTCTTCTTCTTTCTTCCCTGTTTCCTCTCTCCCGCGCACTGCCCCTTCTTTTTCCCCTTACCGTCGCTGCCACTTCGGCCGCCCATAGCGCTGCCGTCCGGCGGCTGTGTTATACACCACCCCCACCATTCTCTTCCCCTCCCACCAGAGTTCATCCCCACCAATTTTCAGAGCCATTGGACCAGCCGTTAGTCGCCACGAGCCCCTAGAAGTCACGGCACCTACCTGTTTTTCTCCCCTGTCGCCGGTTGCTTTCGTAGCCCAGAACCGCGGCTCGCCGGTGGCATGGCCTACACCACCCACCCAGTTTCCTTCCCCTCTCACCGGTGAACATTCCCACCAAGTTTCACCTCCATCCGAGCCACCGTTAGCCACCACGAGCTCCTCCAAGCCATACGGTTTTTCACCGATTCCGGCGCCGTTGCACCACCTCCGGCCACCATCTCTTCACAGCTTCTTCCCCTACCTCTTGCCAACCTAACACACCCATTTCCGGCCTTGATCCGTTGCTGGATCAGCTCCCACGAGCTCAACTCCGTTCAGCCCCTTTTTGGCCTTCGACCGCCGTTTCCACCGTCACCCACAGCCAAAAATCGTTTCCTTTAGTTTCATAAATATCTCAAGGCCATTCCCTATCAATCCCAAGCTTTGGTTTGTCTCCGTTCAAAAGTGGGTAATTTATTACCCACGGCCACAATGTCAATTACACTGTTACGTTGCTTTTCTTCCGCCGTTTGCAACGCCGCGAGCTTTCGAAAAATACCATATAGCGCTGTAAGTATTTTCTAAACCCTAATTTTAGATTTAAATATATTTTTCTCATACAATAATTATTTGTTATTGGTTGGCTGATTCCGGACTGAATCCTAGGAGTTCGGGGGTTGGATGGATTGAGGACGGAGTGCTTGGTTCTGATTGTTTGTGATTGCTTGGTTATTTGTGAGTGTAATATACTAAGTGACATCCCCTGAGTTGTCGTTGGGCGATGACGGGAGTGGGGGCTAGAGGATGCTTGGCTACGAACGCGCCGGGCGCGGAACTGAGCATCGCTCTACGCACCCACTCCGTGGCCCTTCGCTGGTGAGGGCTAGAGGATGCTTGGCTACGAACGCGCTGGGCGCGAAACTGGGCATCGCTCGTTTAGGTGCCACATGCGTGGTCGTTACCTGCGGTGTGGCACTGGAGTTAGGGTGTGCGGATGACCCCTAGGGGAGGTCATGGTGCATACAGATTAATTGGTTAACGGTTTGAGTTTGATATGGGCCAAATGGGACTTTTGGCGTGATATTTGGAAAGGTTATGTTTTTGGGCCAAATGAGATTTTTGGCGTGCGTGGAAAAAATATGATTTTATGGGTTTTGAGCATCGGCATCCTTTCATGCATATTGTTTGAGTTTATATGTTTTTATCTAGTGGTGTTTGGGTTTTACTTACCTGCGGCACCATTTTTGGTTCCGTAGATTTTGGTGCAGGGTTCGAGAAAGAGGAGTTTGAGCCCGAGGATGCGGCTCCGCCGGGGTTCCAAGTTAAAGTTGAAGCTTTGTTGTTGGTTTAAAACTATATTTGTGCTTTGTAATATTTTATTTCGTATGTTTTAAACAGCTTTGTATTAAACTAAGAAAAATTCTGGTACTTAGTTATTGACTTTGCTATCCGCTGCGTGTTTCTCATGCACATTCGTTGCGTACACACACTTGGCACACGTCGATAGGGTGGTGACTTGTGATGTCATCATTCGGACGTTTTGATTTCCCCGTGTCCTTGCGTGGGGATTTGGGGGCGTCACAAGTGGTATCAGAGCGGTCCGGCTCTGGGTAAAACCACATGTCCCATAGGTAGTACCAGAATATTTTTAAGGTTGTGTTTTGAAATTTATTTTAAGTAAAGTTTCTTTTTGACATGTTTTATATGTTTGAATTTATTTGAGCTAGTTTGCTTGTGTTTATTTATTTAGTTATGTTATTGCATGCTGGTTTCTTTTTGTTTTCTTGTTATGTGGTTTCGGTTTTGGTTTTGGTTTTATGTTGTGGGTTTTAATCATTTTTCTTAGAGGGGGGTCAAGGCTTGTGTTGTGGCAGGAAGGCGGTATAATCGAGGATACTATTATTGGGTATGAATATTTAGTGTAGCAGATTTGAATTCTTAGCGATGTGGTTTGCTTGTATGATGTTGAGGGTTGAAGGGAATGTCGTGGTTTAAGCAATCTTTGTAAGGTGGGAACTCACGTAGCAATGAGGAGAGGAATTAGCTTTAAGTCGCTTAAGATGATTGAGGTCAAGGTTTTGTAGAATTTATGTAACGGGGCTATAGTATAGGAGAGTGTAGGTTCAACGAACTTTAAGGATGTGTTTAAGGGAATTTTGTTTAAGGATTGGGGTCTATTGCCGCTGTGACCTGGCAGCGCTTTAAGAAAGAATTTAATGATCGCTTCTTTCCTGCTTCCGTGAGGCGGCAAAAAGCAAGAGAGTTCTCAAGCTTAGTCCAAGGGAGCATGACCGTGGAACAGTTCGCTCGAAAATTTATAGAGCTTGGGCGATTTGCTCCCCACCTCATCGCCACAGAGGGGATGCAGACCGAGCGTTTTCAGGAAGGTTTGCGATCAGATATATGCAAAATGGTAGTTTGCCACCGGATTACAACTTTTTAGGAATTGGTTGACTTAGCCACTCTTGCAGAGCGAGAGGTTAATTTAAGTATGAGCTCCCCTCCAGGACAAAAGAGGCAGAGTTTTACTGGTGAAGGAAGTAGATCGAGTTCGCCTCAAAAGTTTGTTCAGCGGACCGGGACTTGACCACAAGCAGCCTTGGGAGTGCGTGTGGGAGGACAAGTGCCAGTTTGTGGAAGATGTAATAGAGATCACGGAGGTGAGTGTCGTTTGGGTAGTAACCAATGTTTTGAATGCGGTCAGACAGGGCATTTTGCTCGTGAGTGCCCTAGTCGAGTTCAAGAAAGCCGTGGAGCTCGTCACAGTGGTAGAACTAACCAGAGGCATTTAGCTCTGACTCGAATGTACGCAGTGACTCTTGGTACCGTTGGAGGCGAGGTTACGGAGACTCAGAATGCTAGAGTCATGGCATGATCTGGGTGATCTTTTAGGGAAGTAGAATAATTGAGTTCTTTGGTTCCGTAGAGTTTATGAAATGGTCTATAATGTAGTAGGTTGTAAGTTCAACAAATTTCAATGATAGATTTTATGAGGTTTCAGCAAAGTTTTAAAGTTTAGGGCCTTATAGATTTTAGAAAAATAAGTTTATGGTAATTAAGGTGTTAGGTTCGACAAGCTTTGGGGGGAATAATTAAATTCCGAGTTTTAGATTTCGTGATTCGGATGAATAATTTGGTGGCAATTGGGGCTTTAGATTTTACAAGCTTTTAAGGTGAATCTTTTGGATTAAAGCCACCAATCTTGAGGGTTTCATAAAATGATTTATTATCTATTAATGATTTAGAATTTGAAAGATTTGAGAAGTCGATTTTTTTTCAATTATGGGATGTAAGTTCTTTGATCTTAGAGGTTCCGGAAGATGATTCTTGTTTGATTTAAGGTTTTAGAATTGCAGAATTGAAGGACTGATTTATAATAGGAATTGAGTTCTTAGTTTTACAGACTTAGTGCTGTAGCTTGATCTACTCTAGTGAGTGATTAGTTTGTAACCATTAAAATGGGGTTGATTAGAGTTGAGTTATTGATATGAAAATTTTTCTAGAGCAGATTTCTTTGAGGATTGGAGGTAATGATCTAGTTCGTGTATTTCTTTGAGGATTGAAGATATCGAGCTAGTTTAGAAAATAAATATTGTTAACTCGAGGTTGTAGTAGCAAATCTTAGGAAATGATTCTATCGATTCGAAAGGTATAGGTTCATCAGGGTGTTGGAAATAGTAGATTTTGTGTTGGTATTGAATATGATTGAATTTGAGGTTATATGATCCGTAGACTTTTGGGAATGGATTCTTAGCAGGTTTAAGGTCATTCTCGGTATCAAACTTTAAGCAATGGTTGGTTGCTGATTTAAGGATGTAAGTTGAGTAGACTTAGGAATGATTCTTGCTGAGTTGAGGATATAAGTCCAGATGATGGAAATGTGATAATGGATCACTTGTATGTTTGAATGATTTGTGGTGTTGGCTAAGAGTACATGAGATCGATGAGTAGTAATGGTAAGTGCGTATGGATTCCGGGGAGTGCTGGTCCTAGTCTCATCTATTTTTGGCTTGGTAGGAGTTGAAGAGGAATCTGTGTGGTAATATTAAATTCAAGAGATTTTGACTTTGAGTTGTTTGGTAAGTTGAACGGAATGTGCAGTCGAAGCGGGTTACCCATTGGGATGATGGTTTGAAAGGACTGTTGTGTTTATCTTGAGAATTAATTGCGACTTGAAGTCATAGGAATTTAAATTGGTGAGGCTATACTTTTATTTGGAGATCAAGTATCTAGTTGGGAGAATTGAGGATATGGTTATTTAACTTGAAAGGAGATCGTTAGGTCACCATGTGTGGTGTGTATCAAGTAATAAATCTTGGAAGTTGAAACTTATGCATCAAAGGCGGGTAGCATGATCATATGTATGAAGTAATAAAGCAGTAGGATCCTTGAATGTTGTTTAATAGTTTTTGATGGATTGAAGATTTAAACAGTATGGCCTGTTTTGAGATTTATTTGTGAAGTGTTATTGAAGGAATTAGTTGTACTAAAACTAGAGTTTTTGAGAGTACAATAGGTGGGTGAGTTATCATGAACGTTTCGATTATGTCTAGGTGAAGTCAATGGTAGTTTATAGTGAGTTAGTTACTGCAAGATTGGATGTTATTCAAAATATAGGTAATGAGCTTGAAGTGTGGGATACCGGATAGAAGTTATAGGCGCTCTTGTTGGTTGGCCGGGAAGGACTTTGGCCTTTTGGAGATGTTCCTTATCTTTAGAAGAGACAGGTGTATGTTGAGATGATGTTATTTGTTTTCAATATCTGGCCTGGAGGCTGATTAGTACTGGTTTTTGTCATCAATCAATGGGTGTATTTTTGCGGAATGTTGGTTTTTGTTTGGGGCAGTAGTGGCCAACTGAGGAATGAGTGGAGATTTGTGGTTTTTGGAGGCATACGATTTTCTATGGAAATGTGGTAAATGTTTTCTTGTGATTAGGTGTGGATTGAGCTTGTACTTCATGATATTAATTTTTGAGGATATAGCCTTTAAGTATTTTGATGAGTTATCAGAGTGCACGCGAAAGCATAATTTTTGGATATACTTAGAAGTTCAAATTTTGTATCGACTTTGAAGATTTAGTAGTGATTCGAAGTTTTAATGGGAGATTAATCTTTTGGTCGTGCAATTTGGTTAATGGATGGTTAACTTTGGAAGTGGCTATTAGGTTACCAAACTTGGAATGGGATGAAAGTTTGGAAGGTAAAGCAGAAACGTCGTTGATATTAGTGATTTATGGTGTGAAGTTAATAACCATTGGATTTGTTGGGAGTTGTCAATGATATGTATCTCTCAAATATGTTCGGAGTTGTATCTTGTATATGTTTGGCGCTGATGGTTGATCTTGCAAATTTCGAGGATGAAATTTGTTTTTAAGAGGGGAGAATGTGATAACCCGTTTTTACCTGTGTTTTCACTAAAGGAGTGTTTTTAATTTAATTAATATATTAGTTTATTTATTTTAAATTAATGTATTTTAATTGGTTTTTAATTTATTTGATGTTGTGTTTAATTTATTTTAATCATTTTATGGTTTTTAGTATCGTTTTCGATGGATCGGTTTTTGATTTCCGGAGTGAGGATTGGACCTCATTTCTTTTCTTTTCTCTTTTTCTTTTTCCCTTTTTCCTTTTCTTTCTCTTCTTTTCTTTCTTTTCTTTCTTTTTCTTCTTCTTTCTTCCCCATTTCCTCTCTCCCGCGCGCTGCCCCTTCTTTTTCCCCTTACCGTGGCTGCCACTTCTGCCGCCCATTGCGCCGCCGTCCGGCAGCTGTGTTGTACACCACCCCCACCATTCTCTTCCCCTCCCACCAAAGTTCTTCCCCACCAATTTTCAGAGCCATCGGACCAGCCGTTAGTCGCCATGAGCCCCTGGAAGTCACGGCACCTACCTGTTTTTCTCCCATATCGCCGGTTGCTTTCGCAGCCCAGAACTGCCGCCACCCACCCAGTTTTCTTCCCCTCTCACTGGTGAACATTCCCACCAAGTTTCACCTCCATCCGAGCCACCATTAGCCACCACGAGCTCCTTCAAGCCATACGGTTTTTCACCGATTCCGGTGCCGTCGTACCACCTCCGGCCACTATCTCTTCACAACTTCTTCCCTACTTCTTGCCGACCTAACCCACCCATTTCCGGCCTCGATCCTTTGCCGGAGCAGCTCCCACGAGCTCAACTCTGTTTAGCCCCTTTTTGGCCTTCGACCGACGTTTCCACCGCCACCCAAGGCCAAAACTCGTTTCCTTTAGTTTCATAAATATCTCAAGGCCATTCCCTATCAATCCCGAGTTTTGGTTTGTCCCCGTTCGAAAGTGGGTAATTTATTACCCATGGCCCCAGTGTCAATTACACTGTTACGTTGCTTTTCTTTCGTCGTTTGCAACGCCGCGAGCTTTCGAAAATACCATATAGCGCTGTAAGTATTTTCCAAACCCTACTTTTAGATTTAAATATATTTTGCTCATACAATAATTATTTGTTGTTTGTTGGCTGATTCCGGACTGAGTCCGAGGAGTTCGAGGGTCGGATTGATTGAGGACGGAGTGCTTGGTTCTGATTGTTTGTGATTGCTTGGTTATTTGTGCCATGAGGCGTGCGTTACATATTGCATACATGTGCATTTTATTTAAATTGAGAAAATCCTGTTTTATTGGCATGAATGGATTTCCGGGTGCATGTGTATCACGACCCCAAGCCGAGATGGGGCATTATCTCGGTGGAACTCTTCTGGTCATTCGGGAGCGTAATATACTGAGTGACGTCCCTGAGTTGTCGCTGGGCGACGACGGGAGCGGGGGCTAGTGGATGCTTGGCTACGAACGCGCCGGACGTGGAACCGGGCATTGCTCTATGCACCGACTCCATGGCCCTTCGCTGGCGAGGGCTAGAGGATGCTTGGCTACGAACGCGTGGGGCGCGGAACTGGGCATCGCTCGTTTAGGTGTCACATGCGTGGTCGTTACCTGGGGTGTGGCACTGGAGTCAGGGTGTGCGGATGACCCCTAGGGGAGGTCATGGTGCATACGGATTAATTGGTTAACGGTTTGAGTTTGATATGGGCCAAATGGGACTTTTGGCGTGATATTTGGAAAGGTTATGTTTTTGGGCCAAATGGGATTTTTGGCGTGCGTGGAAAAATATGATTTTATGGGTTTTGAGCATCGGCATCCTTTCATGCATAGTGTTTGAGTTTATATATTTTTATCTAGTGGTGTTTGGGTTTTACTTACCTGCGGCACCATTTTTGGTTCCATAGATTTTGGTTCAGGATTCGAGGAAGAGGAGGAGTTTGGTTCCTTAGTTATTGACTTTGCTATCTGCTACGTGTTTCTCGTGCACATTCGTTGCGTACACACACTTGGCACACGTCGATAGGGTGGTGAGCCGTGATGTCATCATCCAGACGTCTCGATTTCTCCGTGTCCGTGTGTGGGGATTTGGCGGCGTCACAACAATTCTTTCAAACTCTAACTTTCATGCTAAAGTTGAATCATGAAACATACTAAAATTATATCCTATGCTTTAATATCATGCTAGGACATCAACAAAATAAATATCATAAAATCACAATTTCCTTCATGCCAAAACATCAAGGTTTGTTTTACCACAAAAAATAACCCTTGATGTTCTTGGTCTATTCCTTCTTCGAATCAACTCCAAAAGCTCTAAAAGTTCAAAAACATACTCTCAACATGTTCATAAGCCAATCCTAAGGATTATTATTCTAGAAAGATTAAATCAAAGTCCACACAAGTCACAAAATATCATCCAACACAATCAATTTGCATATTTACTCCAAAACCAAGTACTACATGTTTTGGTTTTTTATCAAACCACTAGATCTGAACTTTCCATGAAGTAAACCATCAATAACAACATCATGTGCTTCATATTCAAGTCCTAAAATTGATCTAAGCATTAAACTCAAGATCACATGGCAAAAGTTGCAAAGAAACACAACATAACCCACGAGCCTGAAGTTTGTGTTCCAACTGGACCTTATCATGCATAAAAATTCATTCCCTCAATATCACAGCCATTAATCTTCAAAATAACTTCCTAACACATATATAAAAGTCCTAAAAACAACATAGGTGAACATTAAGACCACTGGAGCATGCCTTCATAACAAAAGATCCAAACTTACTCAGAACAGAAACTGTTTTTACACCTCTAATTTCCAACTTTCTTATCTCATGCAAAACTCCTAGTAAAAACTCTCAATATGCAACAACTTTAAATCCAAATTGCATGTTAATATGTTAACTCTAAATCATGAAACGATCAGACTAAGATCTTGACAAGAACTTCATTAAAAAAATAAAAGACTTACACTCTATCCAAATTATTGCCTAGTATGACCTTTGCATGCTCAAATAGACTTTTCACTAATCAAAACTCCATGAAAAATCACACAAAATATACCAATGGAAGCTAGACTCAAATGCTTCAAAACATTCAAGCAAGAGAGACTAGAAAAGTTATCTGAAGTCTCTCCTTGAGTTCAAAATGGTTGGGTCATAGTGGGCCTAAACCAATTGGGTCTCATTTGTGGTTTCAATATGATTTGGTTTAAGGTTTCGATTTCCATCAAGCCCAAGTTCACTTTTTCTTAATCCAATGAAAATACTATGGTATTAAATAATAAATAAGATTATAATCACATGAATTTGAATGGTTAATAGCATATATAAGTAATTTAATCAAGTGATTAAAGAGTAACCTAAAACTGACTTCATTTAGGGTTTGGGAAACCATTTGAGGTTTCTAGTTTCACCAAGGTTTTGGGGTTTCCATTGGATCTCAAATGTTTGGGGTTTCACTAGGATTCAAACCCTATTTGGTTTGGCACAAAAATGAATAGTTGGTTGGAATAGTGTTTGGCTTACGTGGTATAATCACAACGCTTGATTTTCCTTCACATTTCCACCTCATAATTCCTCTTGGTGCCAAGTGTCCTACACTATTTACTAAGTGTGTCTAAAATCTTGCCATGTGTCCAAAGAAAGCTTCTCTAGACTGATTTGGACATTTCACACTATGATCCAAAAACAACTAGACTGCATGCCACGTGGCACTAACACAAAAGTTACTATTTAGTCCGAAAATAGTGAAAATAACTTTGTACCATAAAATCCTAAATAATCCAATGAAACTTGGAGTAAACTTCGTTTTGTGAATTTCAACTCCTAAGTACCTTGAATAAATCAAAAAGCGCTTTCGAACAATTATTTTCTGGAAAATGAAAATAGTTTTATTATGCTATAAAATTCTAAAATATTCATATGAGACTAATGACGCTAACCGTATGTCATTCCCAAGTTTCTAAGTGCTTCAAATAAATAAAATCACATTTCTGGCACTAAAGTGTGTAAAAAACTGACTATGCTAACAGATTAAAATCTACATATTGCTCAATTTGTGGGACCTTTTTGGAGTTTTCACGATGTTTCTAAAGTCTAAAGAAATTCATCCATTAAAATTTTGTAGCGTTATTAAAGGCTACACACGAGCTGGGGGATAGCACAGGTGGGGGGGTGGAAGAAAAGGGAAAATAGGGAAATATAGAAGAGCGAATTAGGGTTTGGGCAATGGATCCTGACCCTACATGTGGTTCTAGTTTTTTAATCTAAGGGTGGGAATAAATCATGAAAGGGAAATTAAGAAAGATATATAAACAAATTAGAATAGAAATAGAAATATGATCGAATTTAAAATCCAACTTGTTTTTTCTATATCCCAAAAATTATATTTTTCAACATCAAATAAAATGATGAGTTTTAGTAAATATATCTAAAAATATATGGAAGATTTTAAGGAAAATGATTAGACGAGGCTCATGACCAACCCAAAAGGAAAAGGAGCGGCTGGTCACATATTGCGTGGGTAGCATTATTTAATTACAGCCTATCCAACATTAACCGTTATATTTTTGTGATTCCAAGTCTGATATTAGTTTGGACATCATCTTAAGTAATACACTTAGAGCTAAAAAATTAATTGTATCAACAATTGGTGTCATAGGTGGATATGAAGAGATGAGAAAATGGTAACTACTTCGGTAGTGCTTGTTAACCTACCTTCACATGTTCTCAAAGTGTCAAGAAGAAGGAAGGAGTGTCATGAACTCAGGACATGCAAGAGCATCGCATCTTTGTACAGGAAAAGCATGTTTGAGTCTTGATAGACCACAGCAAACATGCATGCTCTGTTTCTACAAAATCAATGAATCTTGGCTTAGAAAGTGCATGCGCGAGAATACTATGTGCAGGAGCTTAAAGTTGGGGGTGAGATGTTAGGATGGTAGAGAGCCCTACTTGCGACGAGAAGCCACCACTATTGCCAATGCTCAATAGGCGAAACTGAACGAGCCATTGGAACTGATAGCTATGGATCAAGGCCACCCCATGACCACAATGAAACTTGAAACCAGGATGGAATGGGAGATAAGGTGATCAAAGAAGCGACTCTTGACCAAGCACCAAGACCTATTCGCCTGGCTCAAGTGGACATGCCTAGGATAGACAATGAGGTTATTGAGCATCACCTTTGTGTAACCCAGAGGCCAAGAAGGTCTGAAAAAAGCACGTAAGCTACAGTGTGGAGAAGTATGCTCACCATAGCTGACAAAGTTGACCGCCTCCTAGTGGTGGGATTCATCCTAAAAGCGCATTACCCTAAATGGTTGTCCAACATGGTATTGACTTCAATAATTTGAACAAGGTGTGCCCAAATGATAGTTTCCCACTCCTCTGTATCGACCTGATAGTAGACTCCAAGGTGGGTCATCGCATGCGTAGATTCATAGATGCCTACTTGGGATATAACCAAATATGGATGAACCTCGATGACTAGAAGAAAACATCATTCACAACTAACATGGGGCTGCATTGCGACTGGGACATGTCATTCGAACTTATGAATGCAGGAGCTACATAGTAAAGGTTCTTTAATCACATGTTCAAAGACTAGATAGGGTGCAACATAGAAGTTTATGTGGATGATATGCTTGTCAAGAGCAAGGAACCCGAACACCATCTGGATGACCCACAAGATGCCTTTACTATTTTGCACCGGTACAAGATGAAGTTAAATCTGGCAAAGTGCACCTTCGAGGTGGACTCGATCAAGTTTCTAGGCTTCATGGTCTCGGAAAGGGGGATAGAAGCCAATTAATAAAAAATCCAATCCATAATAGATGTGTTTCCACCTTGAAACATGAACGAAGTACAAAGACTGGCAGGAGGGATAGACGTGCTCAGCCGGTTCATCTCCCGATCAATAGATAAGTGCCTGCCGTATTTCAAAGTGTTGCATAAGGTGCAGTCCTGGAACATAAAGTGCAATCAGGCATTTAACAAGCTCAAAGACTATCTAGCCAACTAGCTGCTCCTTAGCCAAGCAAAGCCAAGGGAAGCCTTATACCTATTTGTTTCCCCTCACACGATCTTAGCAGCATTAGTAAGAGAAGTGAAGGGCGCCCAAAAATTGATTTACAAAATGAGTCGTGCCTTTCGGGGAGTAAAGCCAAGATACCCTAGGATGGATATGTTGGCCTTCGCTTTAGTAACAATAGCCAGGCGCTTAAGGTCTTATTCTCAAGCTTACCCAAGCAATGTCTTAATAGAATCTCCTTTAAAGAAGACACTATAAAGACCTAATGCTTGAGGCAATTTGATGAATTGGGCAATCAAGCTTGAGTAAGATTAACATTGAGTTCCTTCCCCGAAACACTATAAATGGGCAAATCCTAGCTGACTTTATTGACGAACAAGTCAGGAATTAGCTCGTAGGAAAGCCCTAGTAAGTCTTTGTCAATGGCTCATCCTAGCATGCTAGAGGGGGGAGTCAGAGTGAGCATAAAAAGGGCTCCAAGGAAGAAGACAAATACACAATAAAACTCACTTTCAAAACTACTAATAATGAAGCAAATTATGAAGAGTTACTGGCTAGGCTTTTAGTAGCCAAAGCACTAGGAGCTATAGAGATTGAAGTAATAGCAGATTCCCAAGTGGTTGTCAATCAAGTCTAGGGGTAATTAGTAGCAAAGGGCAAAACACTAAAGAAATATTTGCAGCTAGTTGGGAGAGACTAGATCGTTTCCAATATCTCCACATCCAATAGGTAGCACAGAAGAAGAATTAGAGGGTCGACAATATAGCACAAACCACCTCAAGACAAAAGGAATCAGCCATACCAAAATAGACTATCACTAGAATGATAGTAGGGCCCGTCGTAGGGATTGAAGTCTCGCAGGTAAGACCGGGGGAACCAGTATGGGCAATAGATGTTATAAAGCACTTGGATGATGGGGAGCTCCCTGGCAAGAAAGGGGAGGCAAGGAAGGTCAACAACATGGTGACACGCTTCACCCTATTGGATGGGGTTTTGTACAGATGGGGCTTCTCGATACCCCTCCTAACGCGCGTCTCACTAGAAGAAGCCTAATACATACTAGCCAAGATACACAGAAGAGTGTGTGGAAATATTTATGATAGAAAAGCCCTAGCCAAAAAAGTTGTGAGAGCAGGTTACTACTGGCCATATGCCCTCAAAGATGTATAAGAATTCGACAAAAAGTGTATGAAATGCCAAATGTACACACTAGTGCCACACTACCCACTAGAAGAACTAACATTGATCATGTCACCTTAACCATTTGCACAATGAGGGATCGACCCAATCGGCCGTTTGCCTCTGAGTTAGGGGGCCGTGAGATTCGTGGTTGTCACCGTGAACTACTTCACTAAGTGGGTGGAGGCAGGATCACCAAGCTACCATCACAGCTAACAACATCACCAAGCTCTAGTGGAAGGTCGTCATTTGCAGGGTTGGAATTCCTCTGAGTATAATCTCAAACAACGAGCAACAGTTTGATTCAAGTCATTATTGCGGTTGGTGTGCAAAACTAGGGATCAAATTCAAATACTCCTCCCTGGGTCACCTGCAGACCAATGGATAGGTTGAGGCAACCAACAAATCACTGCTCAAAATCTTGAAGAAGAGGTTGACGGACAAGAAATGTAGCTATGTGGAATAATTCCCGGGAGTTCTTTAGGCATATTGGACCACTGTCAAAACACCAACAGGAGAAATCCCTTTCATTCTCACCTATGGGAGTGAAGCTGTGGTGCCAGTGGAAGTAGGAATGCCTACCTATAGAATCCAGCCTTCAAGCAATGACAAGAGACTAGAAGAACAATTAAACTTGCTAGAAGAAAAAAGGGAGGAAGTCGAGATCTGGATGGCAATCAATAAACAAAAGTTAGAACACTACTTCAACAGGAGGGTCAAGCCCAAGTCTTTTAAAGTTGTCAATTTGGTTCTAAAAGAATCGGAAACAACCACGCATGAGGAAGGGAAGCTAGGGTGGCGATGGGAGGGACCGTTTGCTCTCATTTCCAATAATAGGCCGGGATCTTATTGCCTAAAGGACATATAGGGAAATGAACTACCACATCCATAGGACACAGAGGAACTGAAATGCTTTGCTTAAATGTATTAGAGAATGTATTAGTAAACACTAGAAACCATGAATAAGATTAACTTTCTTCCTAAACTATGTGTTTTCTTTCATAGGGCTCACTGCGAAACAGGCATGATAGTCTCTTGACTACTCAACCCTTATGCAAACGAAAGCCAAGTCACTAGGCTTGCCGTAGAATAGGCATGATTAACACCATTGACTACTTGACCCTCATGCAAACAAAAGCCATGTCACCAGGCTCACCACAGAGCGGGTATGATAGTCCCTTGGCTACTCAACCCTTACGCAAATGAAATTTGAATCACTAAGCTCACTGAGGAATAGGCTTGACAATCCCTTGACTGCTCTTCCCTTGCACAAATAAAACAACAATAACAACATGACAACATAACTCAAAATAAAAATGATGAGACCACCACCAAAGTGATATGTTCGAATAAGTCAAGTGGGAAGACTAAAAAGGGTAAATGGAGTAAAGACACAAACACATAGAGACCAGCAAAGATAGCATAGAACCATTGCAAATGCAAAATCACATCCATTATAGCATGTCATGATTACAAAGAGAAAAAAGGAAAAGAAAATTATTCTTGCTATTACAATTTAAGGACTTGGACTTGTGTCTGAAAAGGCATTGGGCATCATATCTTTGCCCAGAGTGTTAGCAAACTAGAGTGACCGTCAATCAAGCCGAAGGGTGCTCAGGTCAAGGGTCTTTAAGTTGGTCCGAGGACTTTCCATCAGATGATCCCTCAACTTATCCAAATTTTCCTTATAACCATAACCGCAGGCCCCATTATTAACATCTAGCTAGAAAACTGGATCAAAGCCTCCTTGGAATTAGCTAGCTTAGACTGTATGGCCTATGCCTACAAGTCTCACTTGGCCAGTTCCTGGTTGGAAGTAGCCAACCCAGACTTCAAAGCCTCTATCTAAAGATCCCACAAGGCTAGTTCCTCCTTCGAAGTAGCCAACCTGACCTGAACTCGAGGGCGTTAATCTGTAGGTCTCCATAAAGCAACCACTCTAAAGTCTTGATTCATCAATCCTGAGATCTAACCTCCTCCTGCTTGCACTTCCAAGATTTGGTAAGGTCTAGGTATGTCCTCTCCAATCACTGGTGCAACCTCACATTCGAATCAAGTTGTTGAACTAGCTTGTCCCTCTCGCCCCTAAGGTCATTCAAGCCTTCGCGCCCCTCCCCACCATAGCGTCGTGGTCCTAAAAACGTTGCCTGACCTCTTCCAATTCCTCCTCTTGGTGAGCAAGGCAATCCTGCCTAGTATCCCTTTCCTCCTCTAACAATTTGGCCTTGATGTGGCAATGGGCTTCCTTTTCCTACGACTTTAACAGATCATCCTAGAGGTAGGTCTTCTCCTTACGAGGAGTCAAAACCTTCTTCTTAGGTTAGAGGTGGGAGTACACATGGAGGAAAGATTCCTATACCTCTTCCCTCTCTTTATTCACCCTATGGATCTCCATATGAACCAAGATGGTGAAGGATTGCAGCACTTGAACCTCCTAATCTAAATCACCTTTCTTATCAACAATCTAGGTGGCCAACTAATCGACTCATTGACAGCATCAAATGGACTTAAAGGAGAAGGGGAAGAAGAAAATGAGAAAAGGATAGGAGCTCACCGAGATAAGGAATTTCATAAGTTTGTTGGCTTCTCGACTAATAGCTTTGACCTGAGCTTTGCTAAAACCTAACCTGGTTTGGGAAGGACCTGCACCCTCCCACTCGAGAGGCCTACCTCCTAGCTACCAAAGTTGGTTAGCAAGAAGGGGAGAAGGAGCTTGGGAAGAAGGATCCATGTCCCCATCGGGCACCAACCTGAATTGGGTACCCATACCTCGACAACCACGACCACTAATTGAATAGTCATCCCCAAGGTACCCACATTAGGCATTGGCTCTAGTTTGGGTGTCCTTATGTCACCCTTGACTTGTAATGGCTCCCACCCAAATGTCACCGTGATGCCTCGTTCCACCACTTGCTCGGCCAGGGCAACTGTAGTGCTACCTACAAGAGAAGTTGGTGGAGTGGGCTCTTCCAAGACTGCGGACGAGAAAACCTCGGGTTTAGACGAAGTACTAAAGGGCTACAAAGGTATGGAGACCCCAGCCTTGCTAAGATCCACAACCAAGGGGTGATCTTGGGACAACCCCATGGGGTCTAAATGAGAATTTGGAATCTAGCCACCAGGTTGGGAAGGGTGAGCATAGTAAGGAGGAGGGATGCCTCGACCATTGCTAGGAGGAGAATCATTCACCACCAGGTCAATGCCCACCTTAGAGATGGCGGCATGTGCCCTAGCATCATTGTTCGGAGAGGAGTGCATCTTTGAGGCATCATCAAATGGAAAAACGGGTCCACGAGAACCCCTCTGAGTGGGTTCCATAAGGCTAAGAACAAGGCCATTTCAAGCTCTTTTTCTTCCCAACTAAAGACCTTGGCTAGCTCCTAACCACTCGGTGTAGTCATGCATGGGGCCACCGATCCCCATGTGTGATTTGGTAGGAGCCGCAACACCAGGGTGATGGCCACTTGAGTCACACAACCTACTGCAAAGTGTAAGTGTGTGTAAACATGCAATATGTGTATATGTTAAATATACGCAGCTGAAAAATAAAAACAATTCAAGCTAAGTACCAGAAAGTTAAGATCTACAACCCTGATTGAATGATCCTCACAAAGTTAATATAGTTATCCAACTGAAAAGTAAATTAAAGGCAAATCTCTCTAATCACAACTACAGGTACTCCAAGTCTTCATTACTCGAGTAAGGTCAGTCTATTGTGCTCAAATTTGTCCTCTACATCGAAATCTACGATTCCATGAAACAGAACCTCAGGTGGAAACATCACAATGAGATTTTATAATTTCAACAAGAAAAACATAGGTCGCAACCAAGAATTGCAAACACTAGGCATATAGTAAACAAAAGCAACCAAAGTGAGAAATGGCATTTGTGTTCTGTGAGTTACTCTAACTTGTATCCCTAATTGACATGGCCCACAAATTGAAGATTCAGCTTTACCAAGCTCAGGTAATCCCATAGTTACGGTATTGTTCCTAACTCACATATCACATTTTGTTCGAAAAACAAACTTTAACACCATCATCACAAATTTGATTGATATTGAGTAGGTTAGCTTTCAGACCATCAACATATAAGACATCATGCAAGATAGGTAAAATAGGGATTTCAATTTTACCTTTACCAATTATATGTGCTTTACCACCATCTCCATAAGCTACAATTCCATGTATATAATCCTCTATAGTCTTGAACAAAGATATATCACTAGACATGTGTTTAGAACATCCGCTATCAAAGTATCACAAAGAGGTGTCCATAGTCTTTAGAATAATGTATGCTACATGAAAAGTGTGCTTCTCCCCTTTTTCATCCACACATTTCTAGAGTTGGGAGAATTCAACTTGTTAGCTCTTTTATTTTTAGTCAATTGGTCTAACTTCTTACTAATAATATTAGTTCACTTGGTTAAGGCCATGACTTTAGCATTAAATTCCAATGTCCCTTCCTTCAGGAGAACTTTTAAGTTTTCCAAGGTTGAATTCTAAGTTAAAAACAATTTGGTTGAATGTGACCAATATTTCCATAATGATGGCACACATGGCTCACTTTGCGAGCTCTTTGTCTATTGAGAGGTGAAGTAGACTTTATCTGCAAGCATGTGTTTCTTACCTTGAAGTAAAAGGCACGTTGGATCCTTTTTCAATATAGCTACTCTTCTCACTTGATGGGTTCCCTAGATTTAGGAGTTTATCTAGTTTTTGTGTACTATTTGAGAATTTTTGAAGTTTATTGTTCGATAAGATTAATTCACTTTTTGGGATTTTGAATTTTTCTTAAAGAGACACATTTCCTACTTGTAATTGATTTGCTAGACCCATGATTTCATCTTGTTTGGCTTGAAGGCATTCCTTTTCATTCTTGCGGATTTTTAGCTTCTTAATATTTGCTTTATTGAGTTTCTTCAATTTCAAGCACTCACTATAAAGCTATCCATATACTTCTTGCAATTCATACTCACATTCATTTCTAGACACAATGTCATAATCAGACACATTCTCACTACTATAACTTCTACCACCAATAGAAGAGGCGAAAGCCATGTAATTAAGATTTTCTTTTGAAGAAGAGTTCTCAGGTGAGTCACTTGACTCAGACTCATTGTCACTCAATGACGTAGCCATTGCTTTTCCTTTGGCCTTTTTGTAGTTGGCACACTCAACGTGAATGTGTCCAAAGCCATGACACTACGACACTGTATGTTTGATGGTATCTTATCCTTGGTAATTCTAGTGTCTTTCTTAGAACTCCCATCTCTATTAGCTTAACTGACTCACTCAAAAATGAGTAGCACTAAAGCTATCCCAAGTGCAGGAGAATGTCGTGTAATAATTAGGAATAAATTCCTAGATCGTCTCCTCAGGGAAAGTTACTTAAAAATCAAACTCGTTGAAAAAGGTGAAACAAAGAGAAAATAAAATGATGGTATGTGCAATGGATGGAAAAGGGTACTAGTCATGGACTAGATTCATATTTTTAGATTTTGATTGTCGGATTGGAATGTTAATGACTAATAGATTAAACACATAAATTAATAAAACTAAATTAAGAATTAAACTAAATTAGGAAGTAATTGATAAAACATGCACTGAAAATTGAAAAGCCCCAAATTCAATGTTCTAGGGTTCATCATTATATTCAAATCACAAATTCTCAAATTAAACCACCGTAATTGTAATCACTACTAAAATGAAAGCTTAACGAAACGATAAAAATAAATAACATGAATTAAATGAATAACAAATAAATTACTCAAACGTCTAAATCAAAATTCTCTAAAATAATTCAGAAACTCAAAACTGAAATGAAATAGCAAGTAGGGAATTGAAAACATCAAGCCAGTTGAATGGAGATGAAGATTCGAAGCGGTGGAGGAGGCTGAGCTGCAGTGGCAATTGGACCCCTCAAGGAGTTCTTCAATCTGCTGCAGTGTGAGTGAATGATCCAGTGGAAATTGTGTAGCTGCATGAATGATCGATTGAATGAATCCTCCTCTCCGAATCTGAACGAAAATCAAAGAAAAAATGAATTCTAAGTGTTTCTCTACTCAAAACCGAGTTTTCCAAGAGTCAGCCATAAGATGTAAAAAATCATTTATATACTCTGACGGCAGAATAAACCCTGATCTGTAAAATACGATATTCGCTCGAGCGGAGTGTCGAGCAAATATCGAGCGTTCGACTCTGCCTAAGTTCGCTCGAGCGGCCTGTCGAGCGAACATCGAGCGTTCGACTCTGCCTGAATTCGCTCGAACGGCCAAATGCCTCCGCTCGAGCGATCTCTTTTCCCGGAACTCGCTCGAGCCCACTGTCGAACGGAAGTCGAGCGTTTGAATCTGCCTGACTTCGCTCAAGCGGCCAGAAGCCGCCACTCGAGCGAATTGTACCATAATCCATATTAATCAACAATTGATAAAATTAGAGCAGAAATTCATGCTTTTAATCAATTAAAATCACAACTTTGATTTATTCATTTTTCCATATAAAACCAATGATAAAGTAATGAAAGAATTAATATATATTGGTTCCAAAAGTATTAAAAATGCAATAATTCAGCTCAATCACACCCCCCAACTAGCATTTTGCTAATCCTTGAGCAAAATAGTGAACATTAATTGAGATGAATATTGCATAAAGATCGAAATTCAAACAAAAAACAATCAAACACAATTCTGAATTCTCACAAAAGTGAGACGTTACTACTCAACCCCCAAGAGTTATACCCACCAAGACTATCTCAACAATCTTTTACATAGAATTAAGGCAAATGTCTCAGAACTCAAATGTGTGTGTGGAGCTAGACCGGTTGTGTGTTCCTCATTACTAGCCATGATTTGCCATAGAATTTTTCAACCTTAAGATTAATCATTGCTGATTCTAACTACCTCAAAGCCTAAGGGTCTAGCAGTTTTCACGCCAGCTCTGTTTTTAAAAGTTGGACACTCAACCCCCAAAGTCTTGAATAACTATTTCTAGCCCTTTTTACTTAGGAAAGTTCACTAAGTTGCCTTTATTCCTTTTCTCTCTCTCTTTTTTTTTTCTTTTCTTTTTGTTTTTTTTTTCTTTTCTTCTTTTCTTTTCATTCTAATCTTTTCAAATCCTTTTTTTTTTTTTTTTGGCATGGCTCGATAGTCCTGCAATTTACTTCTCCAATGTTAAATCAATGAATGGTAAATAAGGAACACTACAAGTGTAAGCATGTGCAAAATGTCCTTCAAAATTTGCCTTTCGTTCTACAAAAATTTTATCGAGTTTCATCTCAATAAGCATAACATCCCGGTGTTTCAAGCCACATATCAACAAAATATGATGCATCAAAAATCATGCTCTATGTTTAAGCTTGAAAATAAATCTTCACAAATGATCCCGCTCAACTACTCTACCAAGATGCTCAAATTTCACAAATCTTATTTTTTTATTTATTTATTTTATTGTTATTATTATTATTATTATTTTAAAACTGTGCACACATGCTACTCTCCAACTAGTGAGAGACATAGTCCTCAATGAGTCGAACGAAAGAAAAGAAAGTGCACAGAACTAAACAAGCAACACAAACAATCAACATGAAATATAAAATCAAAGCAAAAGAAAAAATAAAAACAAAGCAAGTAAAGAAAACTATAAAGAAGGAGAAGCAAATCAAAACACTTCCCTGGGGTCTTGCACAAGCAAGATCTCTTCATGTGGATCAAAGATCTTCAGAAATGACTTTAGACGTTGTCCGTTGACAGTGAAGCTATTACCATTCTTCAGATTGACAATGTCTACCGCACCATGAGGATGAACGGTCTTTACAATGTACGGCCCACTCCATCGGGATTTCAACTTTCCAGGAAAAATATGCAAGCGAGAGTTGTAAAGAAGAACTTCCTGGCCAAGTGTGAAATGCTTTGGATGAATTTTCTGATCATGCAGAATTTTCATGCGTTCCTTTGCAATCTGAGCGTTGTCATAAGCATTCCGACGAGCTTCATCCAATTCATTGATCTGCAATTTTCTCAACCCTGAAGTTTCATCAAGTGACATGTTAACATGTTTTATGACCCAAAGAGCTCGATGCTGAATATCAACAGGTAAATGACAAGCTTTACAATAAACTAATCGATAATGAGACATCCCTAGATTTGTTTTAAAAGCTGTCCTATAAGCCCACAAAGCATCAAGAAATTTAACCGACCAATCTTTCCTATTAGGCTTGATGGTTTTCTCTAAAATAATTTTTATCTCTCTGTTTGCCAATTCAGTTTGCCCATTTGTTTGAGGGTGATAAGGGGTAGAAACTCTGTGTGTTATACCATATTTCTTCACAAGTGTAGAAAATGGTTTGTTGCAAAAATGAGAACCCCCATCACTTATAATAACTTTTGGCATACCAAAACGAGCAAACAAAGATTGCAAAAATTTCAGGACAACATGATGGTCATTTGTTTTGCAAGCAATGCCTCCACCCATTTTGAAACATAATCCACAGCTAAAAGAATATATGTGGTCCCAAAAGAAACCGGAAAAGGTCCCATGAAGTCCATTCCCCAACAATCAAAAATTTCTAAAGTCAGAATAGGGGAAAGAGGAATCATGTCTCTTTTGCTAATGGATCCCAATTTTTGACAAGGCTCACAAGCCTTGCAAAAATTATAAGTATCTTTAAACATGGAAGGCCAGTAAAAACCGCTTTGCAAAATTTTTGAAACTGTTTTCTTTGCTGAAAAATGACCACCACATGCACCCATATGACAAAATCTCAAAATCGAAGAAAACTCATCATCAGGAATGCATCTTCAAATCAATTGGTCCGAACAATACTTAAAAAGATATGGATCATCAAAATAAAAGTATCGTACCTCAGAGAGAAACCGACGCTTGTCTTGGGTGGACCATTCAGAAGGCATTTGCTCAGTCACCAGATAATTGACTATGTCAGCATACCAGGGAGCTCTGTCAACCACAAACAGCTGCTCATCCGGGAAACTATCATCAAGAGGAAGGCTGACATTTGAAGAAGGAGATGATGACAATCTAGAGAGGTGGTCAGCTACCACGTTCTCAACTCCTTTCTTGTCCTTAATGTTGATGTTGAACTCTTGAAGTAATAGAATCCAGCGAATCAAGCGTGGCTTTGCATCTTTCTTAGCCAACAAATACTTAAGAGCAGAGTGGTCAGTGAAAATAGTAACAGGAGAACCAAGAATATAAGTCTGGAATTTATCAAGTGCAAAAACCACTGCAAGCAATTCTTTTTTAGTAGTGGTATAATTTTTCTGGGCATCATTCAAGGTCCTACTAGCATAATAAATCACAAATGGCCTTTTATCCACCCGCTGCCCCAAAACAGCTCCTAAAGCATAGTCACTAGCATCTGTCATAATCTCAAAGGAAAGGTCCCATTGCAGAGGTTGCACAATAGGTGCAGTGGTAAGCGATTTCTTAAGGGTATCAAAAGATTTTTGGCACTCATCAGTCCAAACAAATTCAATATCATTTTGTAAAAGAGTGCACAAAGGTTTTGCAATAGAACTAAACCCTTGAATACACCGCCTATAAAAGCCAGCATGACCAAGAAAAGAACGAATATCCCTAACTGTCCTAGGAATAGGAAGTTTAGATATTAATTTAATCTTTGCCTTGTCAACCTTTATACCCTCAGAAGAAACAATATGCCCCAATACAATGCCCTGAGTGACCATAAATTGGCATTTCTCCCAATTAAGTAAAAGATTTTTTTTCTCACATCTCTGGAGAATACGTGCCAAATTATGCAAACAACTCTCAAAGGATTTTCCAAAAACAGAGAAATCATCCATGAATATTTCACAAATATCATCAATCATATCAGAAAAAATACTCATCATGCATATCTGAAAAGTAGCTGGAGCATTACACAAACCAAAAGACATTCTAGTAAAAGCCAAAGTGCCAAAAGGACATGTGAAAGTGGTTTTCTCCTGATCCTCAGGTGCTACAGCAATTTGATAATAACCAGAATAGCCATCCAAGAAACAATAATATGCATTACCAGCTACTCTTTCCAAAATTTGATCCAAGAATGGTAAAGGAAAATGATCCTTCCTACTGGCTGAATTAAGTTTTCTATAGTCAATGCACATTCTTCAGCCAGTAACCATTCTAGTTGGAATCAACTTATTTTTATCATTTTTTATGACAGTCAAACCAGATTTCTTTGGTACCACTTGAGTTGGACTTACCCACTTACTGTCTGAGATAGGGTAAATCATACCTACTGCGAGTAGCTTAAGCACTTCCTCTTTCACAACTTCCTTCATGGTAGGATTGAGCCTACGTTGAGCATCACGAACTGGTCTAACATCGTCTTCAAGATGGATTCTGTGGATACATACAGCGCCATCAATGCCTTTGATGTCAGCTATTGTCCAACCAATTGCGCATCGATGCTTCCTTAATACTTCAATCAACTGGGCTTCATCCTTCTGATTTAGCTTTGAGGAAATCACCACCGGAAAAGTGCCTTCTTCAGGACCAAGAAACACATACTTTAAATCTTGAGGAAGTGGTTTCAGGTCCAACTGGGGAACTTCTTCCTCTAAAGATTTAAGCATGTCTGGTGGTGGTAGAGCTTCAAACTGGGGTTTCCATCTTGCTCCCGCAAACTGTACTTCAAGTGGTAATGAAGAATCTGCAAAACAATCAAAAAAATCAAAGTCATCTTCATTGATATGATCAATTTTCTCATCAAGTAAAAATTCAGGTGTTTGAAAAATATAATCATCATCAGAGAATGGAGAAGTTGAGCAAATAAAATCTGTTGGTGTCAAACTCTCCACAACATTCAAATCGCTTGTGTCATCAAAATGTGCTAGCATCTTGCAAGCGTTGAAGACGTTCAACTCAAGTGCCATGTTCCCAAAGGTAAGCTTCAAAACTTCACTTCTACAATTGATCAATGCATTTGATGTAGCTAGAAATGGTCTTCCTAGGATGACAGGAGCTTGATAAATAGTGGAGACCGGCTGCTGCATGTCAAGAACCACAAAATCCACTAGGTAGTAGAATTTGTCCACCTGGACCAACACGTCCTCTACAATACCCCTCGGTACCTTAACTGATCTGTCAGCCAACTGTAGCATGATGGAGGTCTTTTTCAGCTCACCCAATCCCAACTACTCATATACTGAGAACGGTAACAAGTTCACACTACTCCCCAAATCAAGTAAAGCCCTCCCAATGCGTGACTCACCAATCATAATGGAAATGTTGGGAGAGCCGGGATCTCCAAACTTCTGAGGAGTCTCGCTCAATATCAATGCACTAACTTGCTCCGTTAGGAAAGTTTTCTTCTTCACATTTAGCTTCCTCTTCACTGTGCACAAGTCCTTCAAAAATTTTGCATATGAAGGCACTTGTTCATCCAAGAGTGGAATATTGATCTTCACTTGCTTGAAAATCTCTTGAATCTCCGTGTGATACTTGTTCTTTTGGCCAGCCGCCAATCTCTGAGGATAAGGAACCACATGTCGGTATCCCTTACTAGTCTCAACATCCGCACTCACAGGCTTCTTCAGCTCTGGTCTCACTACCTCTGATTCTTTCTCAACTTCATCAGTCTCTGTTACATCTTCAGGTGTAGGACCAACTACCTGTGTGTCTATAGGCATCTCTGGTTGGAGAACTTCCTTCCCACTTCTCAAAGTAAGAACTGCCTTCGCTGTCTCAATAACATCCCCTGAGACATTATGCACTTGCTGTTGTTGCTGCCTGTACACTTAAGGATTAGGCTGAGGCTGTGCTGGAAATTTCCCTTTCTCTAGGGTGCTCAAGGTTGTGCTCATCTTATTAATAGATCCTCGCAACTCATTTATGGCCTGAGTATTCTGATTATTTGTGGTGGCCTGAATCTGCATGAATTGCTGAAGTATATTGGTCATCTGAGCCATACTGTCATCTAGAGTCTTTTTTGCAGATGATGAAGGCTGAGAACTCTGTGCAGCTACATGAGGCTAAAATCCAGGAGGAGCTACATAAGGATAGCTCTGAGGATTCTGATATGGCGGATATTGGTGCTGAGGAGCACCCTGATTAAATGGCTACTGCTGAGGTGGTGGGGACAGACCAGGCTGATCATTTCTCCATGAGAAATTTGGGTGATTCCTCCACCCCGGATTATGTGTTGGAGAAAGGCTGATTCTGTGCTCTATTAACCCAGTTAGCTGATTGCATCTGCTCAGACCCACCTTCTTAAAATACTGGCATAATCGGGCAGTCTTGGGTCTTATGGTTTGAATCAGCACATATAGAACATGCCTCTACTACTTTCACAGCCTTCACTTTTTCCATTTCCATGACCTCTAGTCTTCTAGTCAATGCAGCTATTCGGGCTTGAACATCAGTGTCTTCTTTAAGCTCATATCTACCCCCTCTAGAAATAGCCCTCAGTGGCTGTGCTGCTAATGGAACTCGATCAATACGAGTGTTCCACTGTTGTGCACTCTCAGCAAGGTAGTCAAAAAATGATAGTGCTTCATCAGGTTCCTTGCTGAAGAACTCTCCATTGCACATTGTCTGAACAAACTGCTTGCATTCTGGAGTGAGACCAGTGTAAAAATAGCTCACCAACCTCCAAGATTCAAAACCATGATGTGGACAGATGTTCATCAAATCCTTAAATTTTTCCCAACTGGCCTGAAAGGTCTCATCAGGTCTCTGACTGAACTGGCTGATTTGCTCTTGCAAAAACTGAGTTCTCTGAAAAGGAAAAATTTTTTGTAAGAATTCACGCTGCATATCAAACCAACTAGAAATAGAATTAGGCCTTAAATAATTAAACCAAATCTTCGCTTTATCCTTTAAAGAGAAAGGAAACAAACGAAGTCTAATGAATTCATCAGTAACAGCCCTAGTGATAAAAGTAGTGCAAGCCAACTCAAAATCTGTCAAGTGCTGGTAAGGACTCTCAGAATCCATCCCGTGGAACTGAGGTATCACTGACATCATGCCATGCTTAATAGAGAAATTAGATGCATTTTCAGGTAAAACAATGCATGAAGGTATAGTGGTGCGAGTGGGTTGCAAATAATCCTTAAGAGTGCGTGGTGCAGGTGCAACCATGTTTTCTGGTTCAATTTCAATTTCCTCACCTGACTCACTAATAGAAAAGACATAAGAGTTATCTATCTTCAAACTGTGTATACTACTCTCAACACTCGATGTGACTCTATGCAACCTATTTGAACTGTCCCTCACCCATGACATGAAACATCAGTTTAAAGACAATAACAAAAATAACGAGTTTAAATTTAAGTTAAAATACTTTCCCCGGCAACGGCGCCAAAAACTTAACTCACTCAAAAATGAGTAGCACTAAAGCTATCCCAAGTGTAGGAGAATGTCATGTAATAATTAGGAATAAATTCCTATATCGTCTCCTCAGGGAAAGTTACTTAAAAATCAAACTCGTTGAAAAATGTGAAACAAAGAGAAAATAAAATGATGGTATGTGCAATGGATGGAAAAGAGTACTAGTCATAGACTAGATTCATGTTTTTAGATTTTGATTGTCAGATTGGAATGTAAAGAACTAATAGATTAAACTCAAAAATTAATAAAACTAAATTAAGAATTAAAATAAATTAGGAAGTAATTGATAAAACATGCACTGAAAATTGAAAAGCCCCAAATTCAATGTTCTAGGGTTCAATATTATATTCAAATCACAAATTCTCAAATTAAACCACCGTAATTGTAATCACTACTAAAATGAAAGCTTAACGAAATGATAAAAATAAATAACATGAATTAAATGAATAACAAATAAATTACTCAAACGTCTAAATCAAAATTCTCTAAAATAATTCAGAAACTCAAAACTGAAATGAAATAGCAAGTAGGGAATTGAAAACATCAAGCCAGTTGAATGGAGATGAAGATTCGAAGCGATGGAGGAGGCTGAGCTGCAGTGGCAATTGGACCCCTCAAGGAGTTCTTCAATCTACTGCAGTGTGAGTGAATGATCCAGTGGAAATTGTGTAGCTGCGTGAATGATCGATTGAATGAATCCTCCTCTCCGAATCTGAACGAAAATCAAAGAAAAAATGAATTCTAAGTGTTTCTCTACTCAAAACCGAGTTTTCCAACCCAAGAGTTGGCCATAAGATGTAAAAAATCATTTATATACTCTGACGGCGGAATAAACCCTGATCTGTAAAATACGATATTCGCTCAAGCGAAGTGTCGAGCGAACATCGAGCGTTTGACTCTGCCTAAATTTGCTCGAGTGGAGTGTCGAGCGAATATCGAGCGTTCAACTCTGCCTAAGTTTGCTCGAGCGGCCTGTCGAGCGAACATCGAGCGTTCGACTCTGCCTGAATTCGCTCGAGCGGCCAAATGCCTCCGCTCAAGCGATCTCTTTTCCCGCAACTCGCTCGAGCCCACCGTCGAGCAGAAGTCGAGTGTTTGAATCTGCCTGACTTTGCTCGAGCGGCAAGAAGCCGCCGCTAGAGCAAATTGTACCATAATCCATATTAATCAACAGTTGATAAAATTAGAGCAGAAATTCATGCTTTTAATCAATTAAAATCACAACTTTGATTTATTCATTTTTCCATATAAAACCAATGATAAAGTAATGAAAGAATTAATATATATTGGTTCCAAAAGTATTAAAAATGCAATAATTCAGCTCAATCATTAACTATATTTTCTATTGAATTACCCCAAAATTTTCTTGTTCTTTTCTTGATTCTTACCTTTCTAGATGCAAGCAATTTCCTGAATTTCCTAGCACAAAAGGCAATTTCCTTATCACGCATTGTATACTCGTCAGATGATTTATCATACTCTTCTCTAAATGTTTTGAGAGCAATAGATTTGTTTTTATTTGGTTGAGGAAAAGTATACTCATAGGTTTGAGGGGATCCTACCAACTCTTCAATTCTCATGTTGTCTAAATCTTTGCTTTCTTATACTGCAATGACCTTGAGTTGAAACCTCTCAGCTAGAGATCTGAGGACTTTTCTCACAACTCTATTTTTAGGAATCATGTCGTCTAGATTAAACTTTCAATTGAAATTTTCATTCAATTTGACATAGAACGCATCAAAAGATTCATCACTTTTCATCTTGAATTCTTTAAAACGAGTAGTCAACATTTGGAGTTTGGCATTTTTGACAGATTTAGTACCTTCGTTGGTAACCTTTAAAATATCCCATGCCTCTTTACTTGTTCACATATGGAGATTCACTTGAACTTCTCAAGAAAAATGGCCATAAATATCACATCAAACCTTTAATATTCCAATTGTATTCATTAATCTCATCTCTTGTCCAATTCTCCATATTCTTTAGAATCTCAATCCCATCAACAATCGTGATAGACAATTTCCATCCTCTTGTAATGTTTAACCAAACTCGTTCATCAATGGATTTTAGAAAATCTCTCATTCGAACATTCTAATAGGTATAACTATTGCCCTCAAAGTAGGGAGGTGATGCAAGCGATTAGGACCTATCCATTTTAACCACCTGATGCAAGATCACACTCAGAAACTATGTTCGAGAGGAGTGAACTTGGCTCTGATACCAGCTAGAAAAGTAGTGGTTCAAATCCATGTTACACCTAGAGGGGGTTGAATAGGTGTTTTTCCAAACTTACAGGAGTATTTAAATTATGAATCAATCGGGCAATCAATGTATCAAATCAAAGAAAATAATCAATACATCAGTTTTGGTAACCAAGAAACTCATTTAAAGAATGTCTTCAAAATCTAAAACCACTCCGGATGTAAATAATCACCTAACCCACTATAGAAACCGAGTTCATTGCAACCAATTATAAACACTTACAAGACCCTTGAAGTAACTAAATTTGGTTCATAACAAGACAAATATCCCACTTAATCTTTGCACCTAGGCAGCTCGGGACCACTTGCCTTTCCATAGTTTCACCAAGAGCACCTACTCAATCTTTGTACCCATTCGAAAACCTTTTGGCCAAAGAACAAGTCCACACCAATGGACTCAGCACTACTCGACCATAAGTAAAACAAGATGGAGATCTGATTGCCAAGAGATAATTAATTTTGAATTCACAATGGATCTTCAAAGGTTTTTCTTTCAAGAACACAGTGAAAATAACTAAGATGGCCTCTCCCATGCCTAGGAATTCGTGCACATTTATTTTATTTATATCGCATGCAAGGACCACCCCACGAGTTTTTTGTTCGATGAGTTACTCCACTCCCTATTTGGGTTTATTTGGTTAGGGGAGAAGGGGGTCGTTCCTCATCCACCTTCTCCTAGAGGATGCCATCAGGGAAGGGGGACCCACCACTCAGCCCTATGGAATTTTTATATTTTATTCTTATTTTTATTTTTTTAGAGCTAACCTAAGCATTTTGGTTAGGAGACCTCATTTGAAGCAATCTGGCATGACACCTAAGACACATGGATCGGAATGACTATTTTGATAGAGGAACTATTTTAATAATGGTACTAGAATTGTTATGACAAATTTAGAAATCAAGGAAATTTATTTTTATTAAATAAAGTTAAAAATATTGTGAAAAGGGAAATATAAAAAGAGTTGAGAGATGAAATTTTGCATTCTTTGCATCATTTATATCACATTTCTTTTGTTACAAATGCTCCTCAAATTAAAATATTTTTTATAGGCTTAAAAATATAAGTGTGAAATCACTGCTTATCTCAAAATTTTAAATTGATAAGAATATATATATTTTATTATTTAATTTATATATTAACACTTACTCTCACATGTGGGTCAAACTCCCCTTAATGAGTGGCCTAACACATGGAATATTTAATTAAATGGGGGGAAGTGAAGTCAAGGTTTAAACTCCTAATCTCTGCTTTGATACCATGTGAAATCATCACTTGTCTTAAAAATTTAAATTGATAAAAAAATGTAGATTTTATTATATAAGTTATATCTTAACAATGAGGAATATAGAAATCTAATATATGAATAAGGAGTTATATCTTAACAATGAGGAATATAGAGGTCTGGGATTAATTTCCTCTCAATGAGATCCCCTAGTCTTGCCCCTAGAGTTTCCTTTTCCCTTATCCCAAGACCTTCCAAACCAAATCTTTTCACCAACCCCTCCCAGACCTCTCCATCGAAATAGTCACCATGGCACCCCCACTTCCATTTCCCAAGCTCATCCCCAACCCGTTTCAGTTCCCATTCTCTGTCCACCAACCCCAACACAACTCCATGGAAAACACACCAGACCTTAATCTCCCCCTTTCCAACCCCGACTCCCTCAAGTGGGGAGACCTAAAATTAGAACCTGAGACAAACGCTGCAACTCTCCTCTCAGATCATGCTCTTGTTGGAAAAATCATTTCCTCAAAACCCCTAAACAAACACTCCATCCATGTGGCTATCAAGGCGAGTTGGAGCTTCTGTGTGGGTCTCAACGTTAAAGACCTTCAGCCGAATACATTTCTTTTCACGTTCCAGTCTCAACAGGAGAAAAATCAGATCCTCTCTCAGCGATCGTGGAACATCCAAGGTTTCCATTTGCCCCTCTGTGAATGGCCACCAAGTTTGAGTCTCCCAGAGCTTAAGTTAAATTTGTCAGTTTTCTAGCTCCAAACCTGTAGACGCCATTACAATATATGTCTGGGTATAATTCGACTCAAATATGTGGAAGTGATGGGTAACCTGATCCAAGTTGTCCCAGTTTTTAGTTACGGGGTTGTAGCGCTATATGAGGATTCAAGTCAAAATTAATATAGAGTACCCTCTACCAGATGGTTTCCCACTTGTTCAACCTGATCGGCCAACAACCTGGATTTCTTTTAAGTATGAAAGGCTTTCAGATTTTTGTTATTGTTGTGATTTGCTTGGCCATTCTCAACAAAAGTGTCCAAATCTCCCAAACCTCCAATTTCCTTCTTCATTTGGCCCGTGGATGAGGGGTGACAATTTGGAGAATTGGAGGGCAAATCCATTTGAAGATTTTCACCCAAAGTAGCTTTTGCAACAAAGTGAGCTGTTACCATGGATGAGAAGTACTGAGCATGCAAATAATGGTTTTTTCAGGTATACTCAGGAAAAATGAAAAAGATTTGCACCCACTCAAATGCAAGCCCTCAGATGTTGAATGAGGAATGGATGAAAGCGAGCTTTAATGTGTCCAATAATGATATGGAAGAACAACTCTGAACCAGTGCACGCATGAGCTTCTTTCAGGACAATCAGTTCTGCATGAGTATGGACTACTCTGGTAACTCTCAAGGGACACATGGAGAGTTCTCAAGTCCACTAGAGAAAAGGCAAGATTTGCTGAACATGCACAGACTGAATCTGACAACAACTCCAATTTGGGGAAATACTTTCCCCCAAAAGGCTACCAATTTTATCCCTTCCTAGAAAATTCAGACCTTTGATCCCAAATTTTTTGATCCAAGGGCTCAGAAGCCTTCTCCCATCATTAACAGCCGAATTTCATCTATTCAGAATCCAGAAATTGAATGCGTCAAGTTTTTTCCATCAGCCTGTCGACTCGATCCATAACCCTAACAAATCCACCCCATTTGAACCCAACTTCTTTAAATCTATCATAGCCCAATTTGATACTGTGCTTGGTCCAAAAGCCGAAAACAAAGAAAATGCCTCAATCTCCCTTTTGGTACGTCCAACAAGCCACACCTACCTCGCCATTAGGCCTAATGACCCACTTAACTTTCTGCCGACCTCAAAGTCATCTACCTAAAATGACAACCCAACCCAGTAGAGTCAAAACAGACCCTATCCAATACACTCAACCCCCCTTCAAAGTCAAACCATATCCCTCTTCCAGAACACAATTAAACCTAAAGGGCAAAGTGAGTCATCTCACCACGAGGTAACAACGGGGCCATCTTCAAAGATCAAAAGCAAAGGGAAGTAGGGGGAGGTGGTTAATCAAGTAGAGGAAAACATTCCCCTTTCAAATTTGGCTAGGACTGATGGCAAAAAGGGCGGATCAAGTGATTAAAGGTGGGAAAAAACAAAGATTTTCAACATATTAGAGGATTGGTGACATCAAAGCTGGTAACTATTCCCAAACTCAAACACTCCAACTTTTCTCCCTTCAAGATGAGGCTGATAGGGCAATGCTGAAACTGCCACCCCCTAGGTATGTAGCTACTCTACTGGAATTGTAGGGAAATAGCTCATCCCCATGCAATCCAAAGCTTGCGAGCTAGCATTTGGTCTCACAAACCTAATGCTCTTTTCCTTTCAGAAACTCTACTTAATATGGATAAGGTTCTTAGTATAGTTAATAGACTTAGTTTTAATTTGTACGTATGTAATCCACCTACTTCCAAATGGGGTGGTCTTTTATTTTTGTGGAAGTCCGAACTTGATCTAGAACTGCTTTATAGTGATGCTAATATAATAGTAATGTGTTGGTCTATTCGAGTCTTGCCAATGCTCCCTGTTAATTAGCTTAATATACTGTTTGGCTGCTGCTCAAATGAAATGGAAGTTTTGGGGTAATTTGAATGGACTCATCAATATGTTTGGTAGTCCATCTCTTGTGATTGGGGATTTTAATGCCATTTTGAGTCAATCAAAAAAACAAGGGGGAAAGCCATTTGCCTCTTCTTCCTTAAAATCGGGTCTAAAGAAGTTTATGGAAGATAACAGGCTGGTTGATTTAGGTTTTTGTGAACCTAAGTTTACTTGGAATAACAATAGACATGGGTGGGGTAATATCAAGGAAAGGCTAGATAGAGGTGTTGCAAACCACCAATGGACCACACTTTTCCCAAATGCTACTATTCGGCATCTCCCTACCCTAACTTCAGATCATGCCTCTATCCTTCTTGATACTATGGAGACAAAAGACCACCACAAAACTTTCACCTTTGAGGAATTTTGGGTTTAGGACCTGACTTGTCAGCTTGTTATTCAACAAACATGGAACATTTCTAAATTTGGAACATCAGCTTTCATCCTCACTAGGAAGCTCAATGAGGTCAAGATGGCCCTAAAAATTTGGAACAAACATTGTTTTGGTCACATTCAATCTCAAATCAAGGATTTAAACCACTCTCTTATGACTGTCCAATCCGAAGACATGACCCCTCTCACCAATGAAAAAGAAGAAGCCATAAAATTCAAACTCAATGAGATGTTAAAGAGGGAGTACATTCTTTGGAAGCAAAAATTCAGACTTCAGTGGCTCACAACTACGAACTTAAATACAAAATTCTTCCACATGACCACAACAATGAGAAGAAGGAAAAACTCAATAGAGTGTATCCGAACCAATCCTCATCAATGGATCAATAACTTAAAGGAGATTGAAAATATCTTTTTGGACCACTTCACATTATCTACACCTATTCAAACACTTATATCTCCTCTAATCACTGCTCAGGATAATACTTTCCTTTGTAAAATTCCCTCTAAGGATGAAATTTGGCAAACTCTTAGGAGCACCCTTCATCAAAAGCCCCAAGACCTGACGGGTTCGCCGAGTTTTTCATTATGCATTATTGGGATATTTTAAAGGTGGAAGTGATTGATAGGGTGAAAAGTTTTTTCATTCATGGTAAATTGTTAAAAGAACTCAATCACATGAGTATCACTCTCATTCCTAAAACAAAAAATCCCACCTCTATCCATCAACTCTGACCAATAAGCCTTTCGAATGTTTGTTACAAAATCATCTTAAGAATTTTGGCAACTCATTTCAAAACTATCTTGGGCAAGATCATTTCCCTCCATCAAACTACTTTTGTGCCTATGTAGCAAATACAAGAAAACTCTATTCTGGCTCATGAGATCTTCCACCATTTGAAAAGGAAAAAAGGGAACAGTTATTCCATGGCAATCAAGATTGATATGGAAAAAGGTTTCAATTACAGGGAATGGAACTTTGTCCTAAAAATTCTTTCCTACTTAGGCTTCCCCTCGACCTGGGTGAACTAGATAAAAGAGTGCATTTCAACTGCCACCTTTTCCATTATTGTGAATGGGTGTCCTAAAGGCTTTATTCACCCCTCTAGAAGACTCTACCAAGGAGACCCTATATCTCATTTCCTTTTCATCTTAGGGTCTGAGTCTCTTTCTAGGCTTATTCCTCGAGAAGAAACGAAAGGTTGTCTTAAAGGCATTAGCATCAGTAGAAGGGGGCCTAAGATCACCCATCTCCTTTTTGCCGATGACTTCATCTTGTTTGGATCGGCTAAAAATCAAACAGCCTTTTCCTTCCTCTCTTGCTCAAAACAATACTCCAACTGGTCAGGCCAAAAAGCGCATTCAAGGAAATCCTCAGTTCAATTCAGCCATAATACCCCACACCTGATCCAAAGGAGGGTTAGAGAGATGCTGGACTATAAGGTGGCCCCCTCCTAACTAAAATATCTTGGCCTGCCTTGGTGTTCAACAAATCAAAAAAAAAAAAAAAATCATTTTGAGGACCTAATGTGCAAAATGTCAAACAGGATGGCCACTTGGAAGGCAAAATTGCTCTCACAAGTTGGTCGAACCACATTGATCAGATCAGTTGCAAATGCCATTCCATCTTATGTCATGTCCACCCTTTAGATCCCAAAGACCATTTCCAAAAAGATTGATCAGTCCATCATGAAGTTTTGGTAGGGTTTCAACCCCAACAAACCTCACAATTTCACCTCAAAATCATGGAAATCCATTTCTCAACCAAAAGCTATGGGGGGCTTAGGCATTAGGCTAACTTCAAATTTTAATAAAGCTTTACTTAGCAAGTTAAGTTGGCAAATGGCTAATGGGAGTAAATCCATTTGGAAATTAGTTCTCTCCTCTAAGTACTTAAAAAATACACCATTTGTGGAGGTAAAATCCAAAACCACCAATTCCTGGGTATGGAAGGGTATTTTGAATCAAAGAGAGATTGTTAAAAATAACTCTTGTTTTCAAATTAACAATGGCACCATCACAAGAGCCTAGTTGGACCCTTGGATCCCCACCAATCCAAACTTCAACCCTGTCCAAAACAGATATTATTCCAAAAGACCCAACTCTGAAAGTGGCTAAACTTACAATGGAAGAACCGAGAGGTTGGAATACTCTCTTGCTCCAAACTCTGCTCAATGAACAAACTGTAACTAAAATCCAAAAGATCCCCCTGGCTGAGACAAACTACCATGCTAGAGAGGATAGACTAGTCTGGAGGAAGAGTGGATTAGGCAACTTCACTATGAAAGAAGCCTATGCTGAGCTCAGCTCAAACAAGGGGAATCAAAACTTGTCTCGTACTAATACCCTCTAGAAGAAAATTTAGAAGATGAAAATTCATGATAGATTCAAAATGTTTACTTGGAAAGTCTTGAACAACATCCTCCCAACTAGATCTATTCTTAAACCTTGTCTGAATTTGGACCCTAGTCAAACCAACTCCCCCATTAGCAATACTGAAGAAGAAACAGTAAATCATCTATTTTTAAATTGTTCCTTTACTAGGGTTTTGTGGAGACAATCTCATTGGTCTTTAAACATTCAAAGTTTCAAGAATCAAGGAATTGTTAAATGGGTTGAGTGTGTTCTTTCCCCTGCATGTAGTCTCAATATCTTTACTTGTGAGCATCATAATTTCCAGATTTTTGCAATCATAGCCATGGACTGCCTTTGGTTTTTAAGAAATAAAATTGTGCATGAAGGTGTAACTCCATATACTGATGAGTTTATTGGAAATGTTCATAAAACTTTCAATGAGCATAAAGCAGCATGGGACAATATTTTGCTAATTCAACCCTTAAATTGGGAGATCTTTTCCAAAGGACACTATTACATGACTTTTGATGTGGCGGTGAGAGACAAATTCAGCACAACAACGGTGGTATGTTCCACAGAAAGTGAGGAAATCATCTTTCTCTGCACCAAGGAAGTTCAAAGCACAAATCCAAATCAATGGGAGGTAATAGCTCTACTGGAGGGCATCAAGGAAGCTCTATCCTGATAGGTAAAGAGCATTGTAATAGCTGGAGACTCCCAAATCACCTTAGATGTAGCTGTAGACCCAGACAAAGCAATGGATTGGTCCATCCAACCAGTTGTCAGAGACATTCACTTCTTCCTTTACTCCTTCAAAAGTTGGAGGCTTAGGAAAATATATCAAGACTTTAATCGATGTGCGCATTCAATTACGCAATGGGCAGCCTCTATCAAAATATATGGTTGCCTCCCACTCATCTCTATCCCCCCATGATTGTTGAGGATCCACAGCAAAAAGGACACTCCCGTAGACCTTTAGTTGCTGGCAGCAAACTCTCTTTTTAGTTTCCATCAATTACTGTTTGTATGTTCGAACCTTTATGCTTATTAATATATCACTTGTCTTCAGATCAACAAAAAAAAAAAAAAAAAAAGGAATAAGGAGTTACATTAATGACTTTAGAATAGATTACATGCGTGACAAGAATCCAAGAGGTTGAATTACTAATCATCATCCACCAAATACACGAATGCATTTATAACAAAAGCCTAAAGACAACTTAAATATTTAGGCTTTTTTCCTCTTTGTTTGGAAACTACAGCCACAATTACAGGGGTTATGATAAACTCCACTAAAGGATAGGATGTATATGTGATGTATATGTATATATTATTGGGTGCTGCTAGAGGGATTACAATTGTGCCCTCATATGTATCTGTAAGTGTTTTTTTTTCAAAGTATTTATATGTATTTTTTTAAAAGTTCTGCTACATATAATCATTTTTGTGTATTATTTATACACTTCACTAATATAATTGATCAAAATAGGTATTTTATATTTAAAAAAATAATGCAAATAATTATATTAATAGAGTGTGTAATGATTATGCAAAATGACTACACGTAAACTTTTTATTTTTTTAATAATTTTTTTTAGAAAACATACATGCATAAAAAATAAATAAATAAATAAAAGGTCATTGTACCTATCAATACATTGGGGGTACACTTTTTGATACCAATAGTCTTATTCTTAGAGTGGCTCTACGGCCACACATGAGATCCCAATAAGTTCAATTTTTTCTTAATTTTTTTTATCTATGTTTTTAATATTTTAAAATATTTTTAAAAAAAATACAACATCATAAAACCGACACTATCTTAAATTCTTAATTACTAAGTAAAGAAAAAGAAAAACATCAATGTCGAGATCCCCAATCAAGATCTCCGTTTTGTGGCTTTAGTTTTTCCGTTATTCTTAACAATTTAGAAGTTGATATTCAGGAAGGCAACATTAGTCAAACCACTTTCGTTACTATCCGCAGATAAAGAGATAAATGTAGCCTGTAGGTAAAGAAAGTGCATGTGCAAAGGAATATACACTACTTTTAAGATTTGCCGTAAGCGTTGGCTGGCTGCTGGGTGTCTTTGGTGGGGCTGAAAGGGCATTAATTTCCAAAATTCGTACCAACTCACCCCCTTGCGTTTTCTGTCAGATTGATAGTCAATAATTGCAACCAAACAAAACAAAAAATAAATCATTTGAGGTCCATCTTCGGTGCTTGCTTCACATTTAAGATTAACGAGTAAAATGAGATATAAATAAAGTTTAAATATAATTTATATTAAAGTATTATTTTTATTTTAAATTTTTAAAAATTAAATTATTTATTATAATTAATTTTAAAATTAAAAAAATTATAATAATTAAATTAGATAAAAATGACATGAAATAAAATAAAATAAGTTGATCTACTTTCTTAATTCAACTGAAAGAACTAATAACATCCTTATCGTGGATGATCAACGTCGTACGTGGTGTCGCGTGCGGATCCATCTGGGAGTACTTATCCGTATAGGCACGGCTGCTAATTTGGAAGGCATGTATTATCTGATGAAAAATGCTATGATATCCTCTTTCTGTGCTTCTTTAAAGTGACCGCTGGTCACAAATCTTTTTTTTTTTTTTTTTTGTTTTTAATTAATAATTAAAAAAAAATTTTAAATATATTAATATTTTTTATATTTTTTAAAAATATTTAAATATATTAAAATAATTTTAAAAAAAATAATTATTCGATCAAAATGAACGATACACTCTGATCGGCAGTAGCACCGTCCATTGTCTGATCTTTTGATAGCGGCGCCCTTGGGTGCATGGGCTAGCTGCTAGCTAGTAGCCTTGACTATAATTTTTTTTATTTTCTTCTAAAATTTTCAATATTTTCAACTGACGTGATGTTTAACTAGATTTGTTTTTTATTTTTTATTTTTAAAGTTGATACGTGATTTTCCACAATAGAATAACAGGACATTTAGAATAATTGTACTTCTCATTTTCATCCATTATATATTATTTTTATTTTTATTTTTTTATAATAAATATATAGTGTATGAATGATAATTAAAAAAATTTAGTTAATTTAATTAACATAAAATAAAATAAAAATAATAAAAAATAATTTTAAAATATATAAAATGTATATTATAAGATGATGAGTAGCATTTTTAAAACATTTATTATGATCAAACTATATATTGTTTGAGTGATTGTTATGCTTTTTTTTGAAAGATTATCAGTTTGAAATTAAAAAGATGAGGCAGAAATACGATGAGGGTGCTTCTCAGCCCTCAACGCGTCTCCTTTAGTATAATTTTAGTGCATTGTAAATTTTTTTTTATATTTCTCAAATATTAAAAAATAAATAATAAAAACACAAAGTAATTAATAATAACTTTTAAAATTTAAAAAAACAAATAAATATGCTAACACTAGTGGTTAACTTGAGGGAGGCAAGTTGAGATGAGAACCAAACATTTTCAAGATTGATCTTGTGGAAGAGTTTGTGAAAATCAGTTTCCTTGACGGCACTGAACGGATGTGACAAAAAGCTACTACAGTATGATATGAGATAGCAGAGTACCAAGTTTGGCTTATCTACTTCGTAAGCAACGCCTCAACCTCGTTGGCTTCTGAAAACATCTCAAGCGCGATATGATGATGTTCTCATGAATATAAACAACTTTTAAAAATGGATCTCATTTGTTTTGAGGAAATTAATTTATGATCAAACGGAAAGCACCGATGATAAGAAATTGTACTCGATTCTATCTTTATAAACCCAACTCCTTTTTCCCTTTTCACTTTTTATTTCCTGCCGCCTAAGTATAGAATATGTATACATAAGCACTAGAGTGAGTGCATTCAATAATTAATTAGGGGGTCCACAATAAAATAATGGTACGGGATCCTGTTGATACAACTGCTCCATTAATTTGATTGATTAATAAAAAATTCTATAAATTAAAATATTTTTTTTAGTGATCAATGTACCGGGACGTGCATCCCCTGTGTGCAGGCACAGGCTTTGGTTGGATTAGCATGGTTTGCGATTCTGATCACAGCTTGACTGTAATGGTGATCATGCTGGGATTCAGTTAATGTATGCCTAGCAATACCAACGACTCTAAAACTATTGCAGGAAAAAAAAATGCAAAAATAATATCATATATGGGTTATTAAAAGAGGATTTTATTAGATGTATTTGAGCTTTTGAATGTTGGTTCGACAGTTCAACTGTCTATTTCTTTGATACCGATGATATAAGGAAACTCCACCAAGCTGCTGCAAATCAAAAGGCCGCAAAAAGGACTGATGTTTCCAATTTCAAGTACTGGAAGCTCTTTCATGGATGATGAATAGTTTGTTCCAGTAGCAGTTGCTGTTATTATGGCCCACTTATAATAATTGTGGGTAACAGTGGACAAACAGTGACTATTGCACCAAACAGAGACTATTTTGATAAGAGATTCAAAAAAATAAAAAAAAAAGGAAAATGGAAAAGAGCACAAGGTGAAATGAAGGTTTTGCAATGGAAAACCAACAAGTACATAATGTATGTACAGTTTCATAGAAACTTTTCTTGCAGAAAACTAAAGCCTAATCCTCCAAAAGTCTAACCCAATTACCACGCAATACAGCTCGAGCTGTAGTATACCTTAGATCCCTTGTACGTGAAGTAGTATTCTCCCATAATCTGACGACGTTGCCGTTTAGCACCCTCAAGTCCTGATACCTGTACCAGCCCTTCTCTCCCGTTTTCGTCCTCAGCTCTCTCTCCCAACTCTCCCACCACTTTCCAATACTGTGGCACTCATCCCCACCTCTCTCCTCCCAGTAGTAGTACTCGTCATTCTCCGCCGCTAGCTCGCCGTTGCCTTTCTGATCAGCATCTTTACCGTACACTGCAACAAACTTCGTGCCCTTGGTCACCCCGTCAAGTCCAACTTCTCCGGCCACTATTCCGTTCGCCGGAGCTGGAGCTGGTGGCTCGTCAGCAGAGACGTTGGTGACCGATGTCTCGGGAACCGGCGCGGGCCGAGTCGGGCTTCGATCATTGCCATGGGACTGTTTAGAGCCGCGGAATCTCAAGCAAACTGCTGACGCTATGACCCCACCGGAGGTTCTGATCTTCCATAAGCTAACGGCGGCGGTTAGGACGGCGACCCACGTCCATAGATTATTAACGGCGGTTAGGAAGCCAAGGCTCAGATAGTCAAGAGCGAGCGCTTCAAGACTAGACTCTAACACGTTCATGTTGAAGGAAAACCTTAAAAGGGTCATCTGGGTCTTTGGTTTTCGGTTGTGTGGGCGTGCGTGGGAAAATAGGAGGAGGAACACGAGGAGGTCTTAGCTAGCTAGGTCTAGTCTGGTAAGGATTTTACGGGGGAGTTGAGACATAAATAGGAACCCTTGGATGGGAGATGTCGTGGGTGGGGATCTGACGGAGATACCGAGAATCGAGAACTAAGATGCCAATTGCCGAGTTAGATCCAAAATTTATACCGAATTTTTTAAATTTATGCTTTTTTTTCTTCTTTTGAAAAATGTTAGTAGAGCTTTTAAATTTATCGTTAATGTATTTTAAATTCTTTAAACTCTTTAATTTAATAGTTAAGAAAACAATTATTAATAAAATTACATATTTTATTTTAATGATTAAGAATATTAAAAAAATGTTTAAAAATAATAAGTCTCACATTTGTTATAAGTGTTGGGAGTGCCGCTACCAACATCCATTTCTCTTTGGCGGCCGCACACTTGTAAGGTCAGCAATGGATCCCTCAAACTGCATCAATATCAGTCCACTTGAGTTCTGCTGTTATCATAATGGTTCATATATTATAATATTATTATATCATATTATTTATTAAGAAAAAATGATTACATATTTAGATATTTAGATTTCTAGTAATTTTTTTTTATAATTCAAAGAGATAAAAATAGCACTGTATTAAAACTTATGCGTAGGCAATGTAAATTCGAGTAAATTCAAAGAGATTTCTACTATTTTTCTTCTTTAGAAAAGCTAATAGCCTAATAGGCAATGCCACTTCAGATAGAGGGGTCTATTTTACGGATTAGAATGATTTGCAATTTTATGTTGAAAACCTTTTACATGCCTGAAATCAGAGTGTGGTATATAAAGCTTTTTGAGAGAAAAATTATGAAAACTCTTATTTTTGTAAAAATGTTTTTAAAAAAATGAGCTCCATTATTCTAAAGTTTTTACAATATACTGTTATCGTAATATAATTTAATTTAAAATTTAAATTTTATAAATAAAAAATATATATAATAAATAATAGAAAAAAAACAGCTCCTGCCCCGCACACAAATCCCAACTGACCACGACGTATGAACGAAATCGAGAAGGCTGGTTCCGCCTATCGAAATTGATCTTTGTCCTGATTGGTAATCCCATCGATTGAAAGATTGAGAGACTATTGTAAGTGGGCCTCTTTGTTTCGATCGGCTATATTTTCAATAACAAAAATTTTATTTATAATTATTTTTTTATATTTTTTTATACACTTTATTGATATAATTAGTTATATATTAAAAAAATTAATATAACCAATCATATTAGTGAAATACTTAAAAAATACACAAAAATGATTATATGTAACATTATTCATTAGTGGTACGAAAAACAAAGTTTAATTATAAAGTTTTAATGAAAGGTTAAGTTATATAGTTTATATTATAAAAAGATTAGTCAATTATATAATTAAAACTTCATTTGAACACTTTTTATAGAGATATGAATGTGCTTCAAGACAGGTTCTTAACAAACAGAAGGCATCTATGCTGTTAAGCAAGAATACTCACATGAATGCTAAAAAACTAATTACTTAGTATGCTCATGGGGGTGGTGTGTAGGAATTATAACAAGTATTTGAGCTTGCCTATTGTAGTAGGAAGATCTAAATATAATACATTTCGAGGTTTGAAAGAGAAAATATAGAGAAGAATAGCAAGCTGGAAATCTATGTTACTTTCCAAGGCAAGTAAAGAAATCTTTGTTATGAGTGTACTTCAAGCAATCTCAGCTTATACTATAAGTGTTTTTAAGTTGCCACATGTTTTCTTAAAGGAGATTGAAGCTATGATTTCTCAATTTTTGTGGAAAAACAATAAAGATAGGAAGGGAATTCATTGGAAAAGTTGGGAACAGCTAGGACAAGTGAAAAACAAGGGAGGACTTGGTTTCAAGAGCTTAATCAGTTTCAACAAAGCTTTATTAGCTAAGTAGGTTTGGAGGATTTTGCAAGAACCTTCTTCTTTAGTATTCTAGATTTTTAAACACAAGTATTTCCGAAACTGTCACATCTTTAAGTCTCTTATTAGATTCTCTCCTTCTCATATTTGGAGGAGTATTTGGTCTTCCTTGGATTTAGTTAAGGCAGGAGTTGTGCAGAGGGTAGGAAATGGGAAAAAAAATTAGAATTTGGCATGATAAGTGGCTTTCTCGACCCTCTACTTATAAGAACTCCTATGAATTCTCTTGGCTGTATTGACAAAGTTGCAAAATTGATTAATAAAGAGAATCATGCATGGAAGACTGATGTGGTCAAATTAGTGTTTAATATGGAAGATGCTCAATTAATATATAGTTTGCCTAAAAGTTTCATGGATGTTGATGATAGATTCATATGGGTGAAATCTCCAAAAGGGGTTTTGACTGTCAAGAGTGCCTACTTTGACGAACTTGAAATGCAAAGACAGATGAGAGGGCAATCTTCAAATGATTTTGCTAATGTTATGCAATGGAAGAAACTTTGGCAATTATAGGTTCCTAGTAAGGTCAAGCAATTTTTATGGAAGGCACTTCAAGGTGTTCTACCAACAAAGAGCTTGTTGCATAGGAAAACGATTGTTGAAGATGGTTGTTGTGCTATTTGCACTAGAGCTTATGAAACTATTTTGCATGTTCTTTGGACATTTCTTGTTGTAGAAGATGTATGGGGGGATTCAGTAAGTATTTGTAAGAAGTGGTATTTTGATTATGAGGATTTTTCTACTTTATGGAAGGATCTATTGCAAAAGCTAGAGGTGCAACAGCAGGAATATGTGGTTTCTGTATTTCATAAATTATGGACTCGTAGAAACAGATGGATGTTTGACCAAAAGTTTAAAGCCCCAACTGTTATATACACGTATGCAATTGATGAGATTGATTTATTTAAAGAGGTAATGCTAAATATGAAGAAGCATCATGCAGGTTCATCTTAACAGGATTTACCAGTGGATAGAATTTGTTGGGCACTAGCATTGGAGCCTTTCTGCAAGGTTAATTTTGATGGAGCTTATGTTGCAGATAATGGTTTTATGGGAATTGGTGTTATCATTAGGAATTATTGTGGTGATGCAGAGGTCATCTTAGCTGCTCTTAGAGCACATGTTTCTTCTGTGCTACAAGCTAAATGTTATGCTTTATTACAGGCTATGCAACTGTGCCAAGAGTTGGGGATCTGTTATGTTATTTTTGAAGGTGATGCTAAAGTGGTAGTTGATAATATTCATGCTAGAGTCAAGAGTTGGTTAGGTCATTTGTTGAAGGATATTTAGTACATGTTATTAAGGCAGCCACATTGGAGATTAGTATTTGTTAAAAGAGAGGGGAATAAAGCAGCACATGCAACTGCTCAGTTATCAAAGACTTAAGTTTCAAAATCAATTTAGCTTGAGGATGGTCCATGGGAGGTTTCATCTATTATTTTGAGAGATAAAAGTTGTATTGTTTCTTCATGATTAATGAACATTCATTCATTAAAAAATAAAAAAAATATTTGAACATTATAACGAGCAAGGATTAATCTTTTTTAAAAAATATGGGATCTTATTCACCACATATTCTTATTATTTATCATAATCAGGTATCACAATCTCTCCACTCGTATTCCCGAAGTCCTCATTAGGCCAATCTATTATAGGCGGCGTGACTCAAGTCACTCACAATCTCCCCCTTGTATTTCTGATGTCCTCCTCAAGCTAGTTCATCGTAGGTGGCATGACTCAAATCCCACATTTTTTTGTTCCGCTTTGATACTATTTACAACGCCCCAATGTTATATACAAGTATGCAATTGATGAAATTGATTTATTTAAAGAGGTAATGCAAAATATGAACAAGCATCATGCAGGTCCAACTGAACAGGATTTACTAGTGGATAGAATTTGTTGGGCACTAGCATTGGAGCCTTTCTGCAAGGTTAATTTTGATGCAGCTTATGTTGCAGATAATGGTTTTATGGGAATTGGCGTTATCATTAGGAATTATTGTGGTGATGCAGACGTCATCTTAGCTGCTCCTAGAGCACATGTTTCTTCTGTGCTACAAGCTGAATGTTATGCTTTATTATGGGCTATGCAACTGTGCCAAGAGTTGGGGATCTGTTATGTTATTTTTGAAGGTGATGCTAAGTTGATAATATTCATGCTAGAGTCAATGATTGTTCTTGGTCAAGTCATTTGTTGAAGGACATTTAGTACATGTTATCAAGGCAGCTACATTGGAGATTAGTATTTGTTAAAAGAGAGGGGAATAAAGCAGCATGCAGTTGCTCAATTAGCAAAGACTTAAGTTTCAAAATTAGTTTAGCTTGAGGATGGTCCATGGAAGGTTTCATCTATTATTTTGAGAGATAAAAGTTGTATTGTTTGTTCATGATTAATGAACATTCATTCATTAAAAAATAAATAAATCATTTGAACATTATAACGAACAAGGATTCATCTTTTTTAAAAAATATGGGATCTTATTCACCATCTATTCTTATTATTTATCATAATCAGGTATCACAATCTCTCCACTCATATTCCCAAAGTCCACATTAGGCCAATCTATCATAGGTGGCATGACTCAAATCTCACATTTTTTTGTTCCACTTTGATACTATTTATAACACCCTAATGGAAGACCCAAGCCATGTGACCCGTACTCCAAAATGATTAATCAATAATACAATCGAAACCCTATTTGAATATTATAAAGAGCAAAAACTTCTCATTTCTAAAAAACGTGTAATATTATACATGCACCACCTACTACTATCACTTATCAAAATGAAGTATCACAATGATTAAAAATAAAAAATAAAAAGAGAGAGAGAGAGAGAGAGAGAGAGAGAGAGAGAGAGAGAGAGAGAGAGAGAGAGAGTAAAAAATAGTCACTTGGATACAAAATATTAATAGTGGCAACGATACAAACAACAAGGTACTATTATAGCCTAAAAAACCTACATTGGCATTATAAACTATTGAGGCCTGAGGCTACTTGGTGGAGGCACTATTCAACAGTCAAGTCAGTGAACGAGATCAGGACAAGGACTACTCATTCGACTTCCTCCATAATGTCTTTAATAATGTTCATAAAGTGTTGTTTCCCACTAATTGAAAAGAAGGGAATGGATAAGAAAGCTATTGTTCCTTGTATCTCTTCTCCACTTCCTCCAAGCTCTGAATCTCCTTGTGATACTTATAAATGCCATATGTAGACCTACACACCCATTCAAAAGACAGTTAAAACTATTGACAATGTACGTCCAAGGTATATGAAAGGCTGCAGAAGTACAAATTATCTGTATTTGAACAAGTTTATGCCATAGGAAACCAGGGAATGGAGATGGCATTTGCGTCGAATATGCAATCACCTTAGAGCTAACTATATTCTATTTACATATGCTAATTCAATAACACACTTTGAACCCTTGTCAATCATTGTGTGGATCCTATGAAAATAATTAATTTCCATATGGTTCTATTTAGTTCAATTTTTGCATGGCAATGGTAAGATCTTAGTTTTACTAGGCACAAGACTCAAGACTCTTGAATTCTTTGTCTAGGTATAATTCACATATTTTGAAAGAGTTAAATTTAATTTGTCCCAAAAATTGTGTGTAAAGGCTTAAATTAGTGGCTTGGATGAAGCCACCTGTTGGTTGGGTGAAATTAAATTGTCATGGCAGTTGTAGTGGGAAATCGGGGAGCTCGGGAGGAAGTGGAGTGATTAGAGTTGTACTGGGCATGGTGAAGGTTTCTTTTTCTGCTCATTTCGGAGTAAGCACTAATAATGTAGCGGAGATGAGGGCCATTTTAGAAGGGATTCACCTATGCAAAAGTCTCAATTGTGATAATGTGATCATAGAAAGTGACTCCGATCCAAAGTGGTAGTGGAATGGCTTTTGGGAGGGAGATGCTCTTTGTGGTATTTATGGGACTTTTGGGAGGATTTATTGGCCAAGCTAGTGCGGATTAATTTATGGTGGTTCATCAATATTGCAAAGGTAATCAGGAGACTGATTTTCTTGCAAGGCAAGGAGAGATGGGGAGGAATATTACCCACACAAGCTATCAGAATTTACCTCAGCTTCTGTAAGCATAAGGCATAGTTTGGCTTGATAAATTGGGTCTTCCAAATTTTAGAAATTAATTTATTGCTATGTTTGATTGTTTTTCTATCATTTTATTGTTTGTTGCTAGGTGTGTTTCCAGGTTACAAGAATTTATTGATTTATTTATTGGTTTGTAATTCTTTGGTAATAAGGTTGAGTTGGATGGACATGTAACCATGGTTTTCTTCCCCATAAGTGAGGGATTATTATAAATTTGAGAGGGATCACTCTTGGACATGTGACCCTGACTCTTAAAAAAAACAAGACTTAAGAGCTCGTTTCTTAATTTTATCAAGCATATACCTAGTTAGTATAGATATATTTTAGCAAGTCACTGTAGGAATCCCCAAAAAGCAACCTGCTACAAACAAAGCAATTTCAATCTTTTGTGTTTGCTTCAACAAAATCACATCAACAAGATAATATAACTATGGATTGTATATGCTTCCTAAAAAACCAAATAGTATAGAATCCTAAAAGGTAGGAATTCCCAAGGAATTCCCAAGCCTACTAAAGTTTGCAGATACAGTCAACAAACTAAGCTTCAAAGAGAGCACAACACGATGTGCAGTACAAATTTCCTAAGGATTTAGTAATAGAATGTGGTTTCTTTATATAAGTTAAGCACAACCTTTGTTTGTACAAAAGAAGAAAAATCACAATATAGATCTGTTTGAATACTACGTAGAGAGCACAACTCCAAGTGGGAAACTTCAGAACATGCAATAAAGCAGATATAACACAGTTTACTAAAGATAGCATAACACACTAATTTTTTTCCACACCATGGAAGTTCAGATTAGGGACATCTAAACTTGGATAACACAATGTACTAAAGACAACATAAAACAATTTACTATTTTCAAATATCAAAACTTCAAGAAGCAATAAACAATACAACACATCCAACCCCACATAGCAGATCCACTACACACAAACAACACATACAACAAAGCAAATATAGCATAGTAGAGGACAAGAGTCGAGACAATGCACACAATAGAGCATAAGACCACATCTGAACATGAAAAAACCATTCTTCAATCTTCCTCTTTCAAAAATCTTCAAAGCCATAAGCATAATAAACATAAACTGAAATTCATCAAAATAAACAAGAAACTAAAGTATTCAAAACTGAAATAAAATGCCAAACAGAAATTGAAGGGTCATGATCATAGTAAACAGGATTTAAATGGACCATGTTTGCACTACAGAACTATACAAATACTACACCAAATTTTGACAACCAAAGCGACAACATGAATATTTTTCTATTAGTATTCAGGCAAGCACACCCCAAGTTGTGGAGTATTCAAGTAGTTTTATCTCTATTGGCTTAAAATCTCTTTTGGAAAAACCCACTCGGAAACTATGCCCTTTTACCTATGATATAATACAGAGAACCCAACTGGAGTTTAGGCATAAACCAAGAGTAAATAAAAAATACAACAAATCACAAAACACAGAGCAAATCACAAAAACTGTGTGAGATGTTGAAGGCATAAAACCTAGCAGCAAATGGCTAGCCCCCAAACCCAACTCAGTCAACCACATATATATATATAAATATATATATATATAGAGAGAGAGAGAGAGAGAGAGAGAGAGGAGTCAATTACTGTAACGCCCCCAGATTCCTCTTGAGATTGAACGGACTCTGAAGAGTTGAGACATGCAACACAAGATTATCTGCCCTTGTACATAACAATTAAAAATGCAATGTACTTAGTATGCATCTAATAATATGCAATATTCATAACGGATAATTTTTTTTTGTTGAGCAATACTATGCACCAAATGAGATATTTTTCAACAACTCGAAGCATAATACATAAAAATTAAAGTGATAGACATTCATAATTACATCATAAGTCCAAAAGGTCTATAATCACAAAAAGTATGGGAGATAGAGCTCCTTAAGTACATGCATAAACTAAATCATCTACTAGGTTGATCCATCGAGTAGCTGGCGCAACTTGGTCAGGGATGCCATAATACTATCTATGAATCGAAGCATGGAGCCTATGAGCTCTGCATCGTGCCTGCGCTACCTAATTGACCATCTCTAGTCGGCCAAATTTTGTTACATCTCTTGTCCTGTATTTCATTGACCATTCCAGAGAGAATGGTAGTTGGGACTACCACGATGAGATTTGATTACAAATCTTAATAAATTAACAAAAAATTAAACTAACAATTTAAAAATTCATGTAGCATGGTAAAAGCATAAATCCATCAAGTGATAAAAAAAAATCAATTTGACATGACTTAACAAATGACATGGCATGTTTTGACATGATTTGAACTGATGTGAGAAAAACTGAAGTTGAACATGGACAAACTTGAATTGACATGAACTTGGATTTGAAACTGAAAAAGAACTTGAACTGAACATAAACATGAACTTGCACTTGAAATAACATAAACCTGAACTTGAAATAACATGAATATGAATGTGAAATACATGAACTTAGAATCTTATTTAATAATTAAACATGATTAATAAAGTGACCATATGGGTGCTATATGGTTCCCTTTTATTCGTTTATCCTTACCAATTACCATATCACAACACAAGTATTTGCACCAGCTATGAGAACGTTAACATACATATTAGTCAACAGGTATCTACACTTGATATGAAAAATGTAATGTACATATCCTATGACAGTATCTACAACAACACGAGTACGTATAACATGAAATTGAAAGTGTAGGAGGCACCCTCGGTGTTAGTGCTTGGCTTCTCTTCAATGACTAGTTAATTAGGCCCAATTCAAAGCCTGTTGATCACCTTGTCAAACTAGAGAATTTTACAATAGTTTAGACACTCTAGCGTGAACAAAGGCATTCCGCTACAATATTACCCCATCCTAATACTTAGGATCGTGATAACTATAAATAGACTTGACTTGATATGGAAAAAAAATTTCGAGACAGACTCAGTACTCGAGACATGAGATGAAAGGATTGATGACCTAATGTAACGTAATGTGACATGTATGTGAGATGAATGACATGGCATAGCATGACACAAACAAACATTTCATTACATGGCATAACATGTAACAAATAAATATGTTGTGACATGATAAAGTGTGTAACAAATAAATATTTTACGACAAAATAAAATTTATAATAGATAAGTATTTTGTGATAGAATAAAATGTGTAACAGATAAACATATAATGACAAAATAAAATATGCAACAGATAAACATACAATGACATAACATAGCATGGCATATGTAAGAACGTAATAACATGAACAACTATTCTTTTACCAACACACATACACAATAATCCGACAGTAAATTAAAAATTAACTTACAGTGATTCTAGTGTAACAAATTAAAATGCTCGAAATACGAGAAACTGTAATTAGAAATTTCTAAACTTTAGAAATTACTCACTAATAGTTTAGAAATATAAAAATATTGACTTGTAGAGTAAAATTACTATTTTATCTCTTTATATGTGAGAAAATAATCATTTTACTCCTAATTAAGGATTTCACATCCTAATTCCTAAACTCACCAAAATTTATATTTCTCATGTAAAGTTTTTCTAAATCCAAATATGTAATTAGAAAAATTTAAAACACATCACAACAAGGTAAATCATGCCTGAGCCGAAACATCCATAGGCCAAATCTCTTAATTTTGTCGCAATCCTATACGTGGATTGTTTTATGAATTGAATCCTCTTTGGTTTGGTACAAAATGGATTGTTGGATGGAATAATGTTTAAGAGATTTGGCCTATGTATGTTTCAGCCTAGGCATGATTTACCTAGTCGTGATTTATTTTAAAATTTCCTAATTAAATATTTAAATTTAAGACAAAATTTACATAAGGAATATAAATTTTGGAGAGGTTTGGAGTTAGGATGCAAAATCCTTAAATTAAGGGCAAAATGGTCATTTCCCGCATGGTAATCTTTCCATGAGTAAGAAATTTTATATTTCTAAGTATACGAGTGAGGAGTTTCTAACCTTCAGAAATATCTCTTTACAATTCCCGTTATTTTGCACTTTATTTCATCTTGCTACAATTACTCTGAGTTCGCCTCTAACCTTTTTTTTTTTTTTTAAAAGAGCGGAAGGTCATATGTCCAAGAGTGACCCCCTCCCATTTTGATTAAAAAATACCCTCACTTTTGGCATAGGAATACCGTGGAAACAAAAACAAAAACCAAGGAAAAATCCGAAGGAACCATAGCCAAAAACTCTAAACAAATACAAACCTATTAGTCAAGGAAAAAGACCATAAGAGAACCAAGGAAAAACCCGACCTAACATCGTAAAGATTAGGGGTGCTACCCGCCCCCCCGGGGCGGGGCCACCCCCGCCCCGCCCCCCGCCCCTGCCCATGTAGGGGGAAGTTTTTTGTCCCCGCCTCCTTCCCCCACATGGACGAGGGCGGGGTACCTCGTCCGGTAATGAGGGTGCGGGGATGGACCTGCCCCTGTCCGCCCCTAGGCTTTTGTAATTGGGCCCTTGGCCCATTGAGATAATTTGGGTCATTTTGAGCCTAAATAAGTTTTTTGGGCTCAGAATGACCTAGAAACACAATCCAGGCCTATTTTTAGACTAAAAATTTAATTACAACTATATTTATATATTAAAAAAACTGAAAAAAAAAATTAGGAATACAAATACTAATTACTAAATTCCAAGTTCAAAAACTTCAACAATCAACCTAATACTATTAGCCTATTAATTACTAAGTAACTAAGGCAAGCACTAAGCGATTATAAAATTACAATGATAGAAATTACAAAATCATGTCAACTAATAAACAATTACAAAATTACAAAGACATAAAAATAATAAATACTACAAATTGTACCATTAATGATTAACATTACAACTAATTATAAATTACAAAATCATAACATTAGGAAGTTTGATCAATTTTGGGTGGCGGTTAGTTCACTGAGACGTTTCATTGTGTTGAGATATGGGCAGACAAATTCAAGATCATAAATCCAGCAATAATAACAAGTTAAAAATAAACGAATTAGAATTATCAATATAAATTTTTAACTTATAAATTAAGGGATTAATTGTGCAAACCATGAGCAATGGTGGGTCTAGAATCTAATATAAAAGAAGTCATATTGCAGTGGAGGTAGCTGTAGACGTCATCCCAGGTATCCAGGTGCATTTGAAATTAACACCAATTAATTTAAATAAATAAATAAAAATAAGATAATTGAATTCAGGTGACATTACCAGATCCAGGTGCATCATCACCCTCCTCATCGGCGTTGACATGATCATAATCAATAACATCCGGAACATGAATTGGACTCCCTGTGTTCCAATTTAAGGTGCAAATCAAAGTCTCAATAGCGGCAGGATCTAATGAGCTCCAAAATGGATCCAATACACGCCCTCTGGTGCTAAAGGCTGACTCCAAGGGTACGGTGCTAATAGAGATGACCAAAATACTGCGGGCTATTTGTGCAAGGACGGGATACTTGGGGCCATGTACCTTCCACCAAGCTAAGATATCAAAGTCTCGTACATATGTTAAAGATCTAGACCAAAGTATCTGTCTATCTCTGACTTAGCCTCTGGAGTACTCCTCGTTAATGGGTTCCCTTCCATCTTGTCATCCCAGTCCATTCTACGTTTTTTCTCAGCCCTTGCATCTGGAACTGGTGGGGGGATAGGAGTAGGTGCCATAATATTACCATACCGCAAGATGGTAAACTCATCAAATAATCTATCAAGGGTTTCCCTAACCCTTGATGCAATATGCTTCGCCCATACTTGCCCGTAGGCAATATGCAATCCATATACCATGCCATCCACCTTAAACTGGGGGTAAATGGAAACAGCTACATATAACAACATATTAGCCCTATTGAAATCTCCCCCCCAAATACTTGTCGTACTTCGCCCTCATCAACAATGCCATCTCCCGCAACCTAGTGTGATCGCTCGCAATAATCTCATCTAATTCTTCTTTTACCTTACATATTTGTTGACAAAAATGATGGGATGTAGGATACAAAGAACCAGATAAAATCGTGGTAATCTCGTAGAAAAGCCTTAGAAAATCTACGAAAGTAGATACAACATCCCAGTCCTCAGTCATAGGCTTCCCCAATCCCGCTTGATTTTCAAAATATTTTATATATTGGATATCTTCCTCACCTAATAAGGCAAATGCCAACTTATACTCTTGGGTTGCCTCCAACATAAAAAATGTTGAGTTATATCGCGTAGTCAAATTAGTACAAAGCCCTTTCTTTGATGTTATGCCCACAGACCGCGTAGCAACCTTGAAATTCTCCAATCTCGCAGAAGAATATCTCACCCATCTCACAGCAGTCCTAACCTGAGCAATAGAGTCATGAAGATTTTTCATACCGTCACTGATAATAAGATTAAGAATATGTGCTGCACACCTTACATGTAAATACTCACCACCCAAGATTGTCTTATTTGCCTCTCTAAGAAAGGTCTTAAGATATCCCAATGCGGTATCGTTAGATGATGCATTATCAACTGTGCATGTCACAACGCGTGTCAACCCCCACTCCTTTATAGCGGCCCCCAAGGCCGTCCAATCGTCTCACCCTTCTGATCAGTAATGTGATAAAATTTGAGAATTTTCTTATGCAATGTCCAATTGTCATCAACAAAATGACAAGTCAAAGACATATAATTAAAATTTTGGACCAATGTCCAACAATCAGTGGTGAGGGAAACAAACTGACCCGCCAAGAAACCCCTCAACTTCTCTTTTTCAGATCGATAATTTTTTTTACATCCTTTGCCACCGTGTGATGAGAATGAAGTTGAAACCTTGGTTCCATGTAGTGACAAAACGCTTGAAACCCTTCCCCATTCACAATTTGAAAATGTAGCTCATCCATGATGACCATACGGGCTAGGTGTATCCTACATTGCTCAGGATCCCACTTCGTGTACCCCTTCAACTCAATACCCCCACTACTCTCATCCTCCATTTTTTTAAGTCCAATTTCTAGCCTAGATTGACTCTTCTCTTGCAAAGATTTTAGAATTGGACTTTTTTTACATTGCTCTTCTAAGTGCACCTTTAATTGCGAGGTGCCATGTCTCCTAAAGTGGCATCCATAAATTTTACCGCAATAGTTACATTTGGCTTGAGGGTTATTAGGGTCACCACCCTCTAGTTTGGTGAAATGAGACCAAACTATGAAAGCAGGTTTTTTGTTAGGCTTGGGGGCGGGGCAAGGGGTAGAGGTAGGGGTAGAGGTTGGGGTACCCTCAATTGGGATAGGGGTAGAGGTAGGGATACCTTTAATAGAGGAGCTCGCACTAGAATCTGTCGGCATTTCCATTAACTCAAGCAAACAATAAATCTAAAATTATAGCAAACATGAAAAGTATTCACATCCAACCAAAGAACGAATATTATTTGATATATTGCTCAAATGTTTAATTTTTCCCCCATAATAGCCAGCAAAAAGTAGAGCCCTTTTGTCAAAAGTAAAATTTTTAATTTTAGCCAAATAACTCATATACTCAACTCGGATGAGAATGTTCTAATAGAAAAATAGAAATAAAATATAAATGATTGAATAAATGCAATAAGCTTTAAAATCTTTAGATTATAAAAATCATAAAACTAAACTAAATAGTAAAAATATTATAAAAAAAAGTAAAAGGAAAAGCTATAAATAAACATAAAAAAATATAAAAACATAAAAAAAAAATAAGACTTCAAAACGAAAAAACATCTATAAATTTAACAAGTAAAGAAACAAAATGAATAATAAAAAAAAAATTAATAACACAGAAGAAACTGAAAAATTATGTGAGATAGGCATGTCAATTGTCAACATTTATGTTAAGTCTTAAATGGAAATATTATATATGAACGTACCGAGTACTACTATAAAATATATGTAAATATGAGGATTTACATTTCTTACAATTCGGACAATAACTCTTGGGCCTAAAGATAGACACATTAAATAACCGACCTTATTTTGTAATGAAGAACAGTAATTTAATAAACGTATTGAATTTGGATTTTGTTGAATAAATCTGGAACAGGTTGTGGAATCAAATCTACAAAAAGAAGAACAAGCAAAGAAATCCAATCCGGATTTTGTTGAATAAATCCGGAACAGGTTGTCTTCCAAATCTTTTTGTGCAATACTAGCTGGAAAAATTATAGTATATATACATACATATATATATATATATATATATCTTCCTCACTCCCACCTCTCCACTAATTTTTATATGTAATAAACAAATAATACCAAGAATTAATTAATTTAAATATACAAACAAGGCGTGAGGAATATATATAAATAATTATATATAAATTCATAATCACTTGTGTTTGAAGTTTGTAAAATAACTTTCGTAACTTCAGACATGCATACACGTATAATTAAAATTTATAATAATTTTTTCCCTAAAAATGCAATTAATAGGACAAAAAAAATTAGACAACCCTCAAATAACAAAATGAACTCAATAATTAAATTAAAATTTACAGTAAAATCCAACCATAAAAATCAAACCAAAAGGATTTTATAAAAACAAATTTACACAAAATCAAAACACATTCAATCAGATCCAATTCACACATTCAATCTGATCACTCATCACACACATGCACATTCAATCCTCCACAATACACAATTCACAATCTCATCCTCTGTCTCCATTAATCCCATCCTCCACTTAATTCCATAAAAATTTAAATTAAAAAAAAAAAGAAAAAAAAAAGAGAGGGACAAACTTACCGGCCAACGAGACTCAAAGAGGTAGCTGCGGTGGCGACGGGGGGAATGGCGACGCGATGGCGCATTGGGTGGCCGGCCAAATCTGTTTGACCAGGGGGAGGGGGGGGTTTATACTGTTGGGGAGGATTTTTTTGGGGGGGGGGGGGGGGGGGTGTTTAGTTTTAGGTTAAAAGTAAACCCAAAACAGTGCCATTTTGGATTTACTTTCTTAAATAAAAAATAAAAATAAAAACTCAGGTGCCAAAACGACGTCGTTTTGGTCACCTGAGGGTTTTTTTAATATATATTATATATATATATATATACGGGGCGGGGCGGGGTATTTCTGGGATGGGTAAGGGCTGTAAATAAACTAGTCTGTTGGATAGCCCACTCGATACTCGCTCAGTTAAACTCGAATCGAACTTGACTCGTGAAAAAAAAGCTCATTCGTTAAAACAGATACCCACTCGATTTGTAAATGACACATACCCAACAAAACTCGACTGCTTGCTCGTATAGGCTCGAGTCGACTCGTTAGCTCGACTCGATTAAAACTCATTCATATATTGATAAATATATACATACACCTATGCATATATATATTTATTAGCTAATAATATAAGCATACTATTTTTATAATTAAATATATAATATGTATTCTAATTACTTATGTCTATATAGTAAATATACTTCATAGGTATATTTTATAATTTGTATAATAATTAGTTGATAAAATTTAATAATTTCATATACTAGTAGGTGAGAACCATATATAAAATAGATATATGCTATTATATTAAGTGTATGTATTAATAATATATGTAGGCATATAATATATTGTTATTTTGGATAAATATCAACTAGTTAGATATTAATTATTTATAAATTTTTAAAAATTTTATAATTTAGTAGAGGTTCTACTTGTTAGTTGTATAAATTCAATATTAGTTATTTTTTAATTTATTTAATTTATTAATTATTAAATCTTATTGCAAAAAAAAAAAAAAACAATTCAAGCTCGAGCTCGGCTCGACTAGAACTCGTTTGTGGGACGAGCTCGAGCTCGAGTTGAGATTTTAGCTTATTGAGTCGAGCTCGAACAAAGAATTTAAAAAAATCTCGAGCTCGAGTATTTTGAGTCAAGTCGAGCTCGACAAGCCAAAAACCGGCTCGGCTCGGCTCGACTCAATCCCTAGGGGTGGGGGATCACCCCATACCGCCCCCGCCCACGACCCCATATACGGGTGGGGGAAACCCCGCCCCATGTTGCCGAACGGGGTAATCCGCTCCACCACACGAGGGCGGGGCCGGGTAGCAGTAGGGGCGGAGCCCCGCTGCCCACCCCTAGTAAAGATGGGAGGCCTAAACTATCCAAACGGATCAAACCTCAAAGAATCCGAGACATACTACAATTATTATAGTACACCAAATCTGCTCCTGAAGCCCCAAACTTGGCTAACCAATCCGCCACCCTATTACCTTCACACAAGACATGTTGAAAATGGCATTGCATAGTTTGGGATAGCCCAATAATTTCCTCCCAAAAATCCTCTAAGTACCGTACACCACATCTCCCTCTCAACCAACAAGAAATAACCACCTTCGAATCCATTTCTACTATCACCTTAGTGATATTTAAAGCTTTGCAACTTCTCAAACCTTGAAGTAACACCATGAGTTACGCTTTATTATTGGAACCAAAGCCGACATGTGAGGCATAAGCCTAAACATGTCGTCCTGATTCATTACAAATAATCCCCCCCCCCCCAATTCCACAAGAACCTGGATTGCCAAGACTGCTACCATCTGTGTTTAGTTTGTGGCACCCAGACGGTGGCTTAACCCACCGTACTACTTTGCAAAAAGGACTTTAGGGACAACCGGTTTTATCCTCAGGGCGTCGAGAATCATACCATCTTGGTGGGACAACCATTTAGGCTGCTTAGCCACCTGACAAAGGGAACCAAGCCATACACAAATAGAATGGACAACAATTTCGTGGGATTCCAGAATACCTTCCATCCGAGTTAGACATCTTCTCCTCCATAATCACCAAGTAACAATGATGGGCAGAATGCCCACAATAAATCCCACTTGTGTAGATGAGCTAGTCGCCTGAACCAAGTCGCCGCATTCTGTTTCCAAGCTCTTCCAATAGGAATACCAAAGATAGTGCCAAAGAAGGACCATATTTTTTTTTAGGAAGTCACCCTCAAAGATCACATGGTTCATATCTTCAGTGTGACCTATAATACAACAATCACATTTGGAAGCAAGAGGAATACCAATACGTTACAATCTATCATCCACACTCAATGCCATATGCCAAGCCCTCCAAAAATGTATAGACATTTTTAACATAAGACATTTAATCTTAGGATACTTGTGTTTGTATGGTGGTAAGAAATCATTATTCATGTGGTTAGGTTTATATATATACATGTTTAGTTATGTTATGTCATATTAACTTTTCAAGTACATAACTATCTGTCACACATTATGTCACTTAATGCCATGTTTCCTTTTCAAGTACATAACTATCTGTCACACGTTATATCGTGCCATGCCATGTTTAACTGTTGCACACCATGTTGTGCCGTATTGTTAGTCATATTTACATGTCATGTCACGTCATGACATGTCATCTGTCATTTCATTTCACGCCATTTCATGTCATGATTATGAAGTTCGTCACAAAAAGTAGTATTTTTCTAGTCAGTTGAATCTTTTATGTTTATCATGACCCTAAGTGATAGGATGAGGTAATATCCTAGTGAAGCTCTATTGTTCATGCTAGAGTATTTAAATTGGTGTGAAATTCCTTAGGTTGACAAAATAACTTGCTAAAATTTGTAATCAAATCTCACTTGGTAGTTCCAACTACCATTCTCCAGAGAATGGTAGATCATGTGCCAGGATTTGGAGATGCAATAGAGGCTCCCTTGGAGAAGGTCAACTAGGTAGCAATGCAACAACGTGGAGCTCATCACTTCAATGCTCCATTTATCGATAGGATTTTGGTTTCCTTAGTCAAGTTGCGCGAGCTACTCGATGGATCTTTTAGACATACATTATATCTTTTGAACATCTATTATCTTAAGATTATGAAGTATGTTTGGATGTTTGGGATATATCTTATCTAAAAGATAGTATTGCTTAGAGAAAAAAATTATCTGCTGCAAATATTACATATTGTTAGATGAATGTTAGGTACATTACATCTTTATCGTCATGAATGGGGGCAAGTAACCTTGAGTTGCATGTCCTGATACTTCAGAGTCTGCCAAAACCCAAGCATAAATCTTTTACACGTCACAGTCACTCTTGCTACTACCTCAAAGATTTCCCAATCCCTCACTTCTCTAGGCTTCTCCATCCTTTGAAAAATCCTAACCTTTCTTCTTCCACTTTCTGCACATCTTCAATGGCGCCTGAAAATACCTCTGCTCATTGCATCTCGAGGGTCTTCTAGGAACCCAAGGGGGTCTTGATCCCCCCCCCCCCCCCCCCCCAAAAAAAAAAACGCCTGGGGTAGCCATTCAAAAAATGATTCAGGTTATGATTCACAATAAGAGCTTACCTACTCACTTTTGGGAAGACATTGAAAACACTATATGTCACATAGAGAATAGAGTCAACATATCCAAAATGCCATGTGAGCTGTGGAAAGGAAGAAGTATTTTAGTGTTTTTGGAAGTAAATATTACCTATTGAGAGATAGAGAAAACTTGGCTAAGTTTGACCAAAAGATTGATGAGGGCATTTTTCTTAGTTACTCCAAAAATAGTCGTGCCTATAGGAACTACAACCTACGCACTCAAACTATTATAGAATCCATAAATATGCTTGTAAATGATACATCTAGAGAGGCACCAAGTAAGGGGGAGCAAGTAGATGCACCGGGTGAGACTAGGGATGAAGAAGTTGGTGACCTTGATGAAAATTCCAAAACATCCCTCGTCAATTAGCTAGTCCACCTAAATAGCCCTCCTTGAGGGTCAAGTTAAATCATCCACAAGATAACATCATCGGTGATTTAAAAGAAGAACTGAGACTGAAAATTAAAGTAAGAAATCAATTGGCTCAGTCATGTTACATTTCACAGGTTGAACCAAAAAGGGCAGAAGAAGCTATGAGTGATGAAAATTGGATAAATGTATTACATGAAAAATTAAATCAATTTTTTAGTAATGATTAATGGTATTTAGTTCCTAGACTTGAGGATTACAATATTATTGGTACAAAGTAGATTTTTAAGAGTAAGTCTAATGAAAATGATACTATGGTGCGAAATAAGGCAAGGTTAGTAGCTTAAGGCTACACTAAGGTAGAAGGAATAGACTTTAATGAGACATTTGCGCAAGTTTCTAGGCTTAAATCCATTAGAATATTGTTGAGTATTGTGTGTCATATGTGTTTTATGCTCTACCAAATGGATGTCAAGAGTACATTCTTGAATAGGGTCATTAAAGAAGATGTACATGTTGAGCAACCCAAGTGTTTTGCATATCCTAATGGGATGTTTGGTAATATTTATCATGTCATCTCATTTTCTTTTCAAACATCACTCAAATGCACACTTTTAGACTAATTATTACAACTTTTTCAAACTAATCATTACGACTTTCTTAAAGTTTAAAAAAATAATTCATTTTTTTAAATCACAAAACAAATATAATATTAAAAAAATTATATTCTAACAATATTTTTTAACTTTATAATATTTTTATTTAATTTTTTTCTCTCCTTTTCCAAAACCCCATAAAACAACATAACTCAATCTATTTTACTACTATTTACAAATCATTTTACTAATATTTATATATTTTTCATCTCATCTCATTTTCCAAACATTCATATATCGTCTCATCTCTATATAGTCTGAAACAAACTCTTAGAAATATGTATCATCCACAATATAACATCATCCACTACAACAAAAATCATTTTTTGGGACGAAATTGCTTTGGGACGAATTGAAAATCGTCCCAAAAAGTGATATTTTGGAACAAAATTTGAATTTTGTTCCAAAATAACGACAGAATGCCAGACTGTTCGAACGCGTTCGAACGCTATTCTTAGGGATGAAATTTTTTGTCCCAAATAAGTTAACTGTTCGACCGTTAATGATTAACCATTCGAACGTTTAATTGTTACCGTTTGAACGTAATATTGGCGCGATAGGCAAAATTATTTTGGAAGAAAATTGACAAACCGTTTGAACGGTAAATTATAAACGTTCGAATGATGCATATTCACCATTCAAACGTTATTTGAAGCGGTCGAACGGTGACCAGGGTTTTAATTTTTTAAGTTTTTTGCCAAATTATATTTAGATTAACTAGTAATTATAAAAAATTGGTTAATTAAATAATATGAATAATCTAAATTAAGAATTAGTTTAGAAAATATAAAACAATACTATTTCATACTTAAATACTGAATTTACAAAACACAAAATGTTGTCCATACAAAAAACAGTAAATAAATAAATAAAATATATCATAAAGTAATTAAGACCCCAAGTCTTTGCACACTTCCTCTACTGCAGCTATACGTTCCTCTATTTGTGTCAGTCGAGTACTGATGATGACCTGAGTCACAGACATGGCAGCAAACTCTGTACGAAGCTCAGACACAGTAGAATGGATCTCCATATACACTGCATCGATCACTGCTGATGTCTGCTCGCTGATCACTACACGCACTATCTCAGCCATCTCCTCACGAGTAACACTGTGGACTGATGCCTCGGCCCGTGTAGATGTCTCAGCAGCTGCAGCTGAGACTCCATGATCTCCTGGCTGTGCATCTCTATGAGGATCAACTGGTTCTGGAACATGTGCATGAAAATGCAATCTCGAGTGTCCCATGCTGCGTGAGAGGGTGGTGCTGTTTATCGGTCCCATCGGCTCCCGTTTACGCTCGGCAACATCTAGCACAACACCAGCACATAGTAGATATCGGGTAATCAGGACTCCGAATGGTAGTATATCCATCGAAATGTACCGAGATTCTAATCGAATCCTATCGAATATATACCCCACCAAGTCGATAGGAATGCTACGAGCGACCCGTATCATAAATTTCGTCCGATCAATGCCAACTTCTGTATTGTGCTGCCGAGGGTCAATGTTATTGGCAATTATCAAATTTAATATCTTAAAGAAAGAAGATAAATCTGCCTGTTTGATGCTCTTCATCCCGTCATACGGTGGAGCATCTAGACCGACAACGAAATCCCTCACCTCGTGATCAGCAAGGGTATCGACCTCATCAGTATAAACTGATGCCTCCTCCTCAGCTATCTTCGCCTCAACTGAAGGATCAGACTCTCTAGGCACCACATTCGGATATGCATCTGGCAGCCTAGGAATACCGAGATGCTCAGCAAGTCCATCCCGTGAAAATACAACGGGTACTCCTCGGACAGTGATCCTGTAGGCCCCAGAATCATCTACGCTGGTACTGCCGAGTTCTCTATAGAACTCAGCAACAATGTCAATGTAGGAGACTGGCTCCCATGCTTCCTCCCGTTCATCCAAGATAGGTCCCCAATCATGATCACTGAATACTGAGGGCAATGAATGACCCTCCCAGAGAAGACTCTAGAAATCAGAAATCTTCACTGGTCGCTCCAGTGAAACTGTCCTCTCCCGAACTGGACCACTACTACTCTCACCAAAATTGCGTCGCTTACGTGCCGGTCTAAAAGTAGACATTATAGTTAACCTAAAATTTATAATTACAAACTAGATATATAACATTAACAAGAAAAATACAATAAAGAACTATTTACAGTAGTTTGAAACAAATAGCAATTTAATAATATTTGATATTATGAACAACATTATTTTTAATAAATATATCTCTCAATATCAATATTAATTATATAGATATTAATATAAATATAATATTAAAAAAAGACTGGAAAATATTAGATTTCTAATATTAATGTATTGGAAAAGAGGCTGAGAATAACCGTTCGAACGCTTCGTGTAACGGTCGAAAGGTTACAGACAGACCGTTCGACCGCTACGCTATATCGTTCGAACGTTACTAATAGCGTTTGAACGATGTTCGTGTCGATTAGCATTCCAAGCCGAGTTGACTCGGCCATTAAAATCCATGGAATCCTTCGATTCCCTGGATTTTACACCAAAATAAATGCAATAGAAACCTAAATAAACGTTCCTAACATGGATTTATGCAAATCTACCGATTATTTTGATGTATAAATCGGTTTATCCTAACTTAAACAATTAATCTATCAAAAACCTAAATCTAAACGGTAAAATGCTATAAAAATGAAAAATACCAGTACTTAGAGGTAGAGGCTTTGAGTGGGCACTGTTGACAGCAGCGAAGGTGTTCAACGACAGATATTGACGGTTTGGAGGCTTAGAACAGAGGAAATGGAGATGTAAACTTCCGTGAAAGTGACGTTGGGGGCCTTATATATGCAGTACTGTTCGAACGGTAGGTTAATACCGTTCGAACGTATTAACTAGGGGTGTACAAATAAGCCGGTCTTCCGACCCGGCCGACCCGAACCGACCAAAAATGCCCGAACCGTTTCTATGTTCTTCGGAAGCAGGGATGGCCGTACCCATTTTCCATTTTATCGGGCATTACCCGTTACCCGTTTCTAAGTGACTTCTCGAGTTTCTGGATAGAAGGGACTTCTTGACTTTGCTGTTTGGTCTCTTCCGGATACAAGGGACTCAGTCGACAGGGGGATGTACAGCACGCCTCTATCGTGCCGCATGAAGACGTAGTCGTGGCTGAGCGCGATCCGGCGGCGGCAGGCAACCGGTCTGAAGGACTCAACCATGTGGTGGAGCCGCTTGCGGGCGCCGGAGGAGGATCTGGCGGCTTGGGCCCAGGATAGGTCGAACCCATCGGAGAAGAACTTGCCGTGGGCGGTGGTCGACTGAAGCGGCTTGGGATTTGACTTGGGAGAGAACCGAGATGAGGGAGTCGACTGAAGCGGTGCTCGCCGTCGTCGGCGAGTGTTAGGAAGAAGATTTCATGGGCTGATTTCATTTGCAAAGCTTCCACCTATGAGGTATGACCATCTGCAAAGTTTTTTCCGGTTAATCGGCTAATTTCCGAAACTTTTCGGTTCGGTTAATCGGTTAATCTCACCGGCTCGGAAGGCATCTTATCGGAAGGCTATGTTTTCGGGTCGGGTCGGAACAGTGACTTTTCGGTTCGGGCCGGGTCGGATGAACAGGCCTAGTATTAACTGAATATTAATACCATCCCTAATTAATCCAAATTTCATGATAATAAATGTTATTTAAATGTAATATTCGGTATTAATTATATTAAATATAATAATTAATTCAATTATAATATATTTTAACTTTTAAATATATTAAATGCAATATATTTAATGCACTTATATATTATTAAACACTATATATTATATTTATAATTTTTTATATATATAGTATATATTATATTATATTTAATTAAAATATATTATACTATTGAATATTATATAGTATATAGTATAAGTTATATTATATAGTATAATTAATATAATATAGACTACTATATACATGAAACTATGTTCATGTATTTATATAACATATATATTATATGTGATATTAACTAATATATATATTAACTAGAATAGATGACACTATATATATTAATAGTAGATATCCTATTATTAAATAATATTATAATAATATTATAATATAATAAACATTATATATATATACATGTGATTCATATAACCCTATGTTATGATACCATGTTATATATAATAGGTTAATATATGTACTTGACTATAATACTAGATGTAATATGATATTTTATACTATATATGTTACTAACCTATATAATATATGTTTGATTATATATTATATAGTTATTTTTCTATGTCTCTAAACTATAGTATATTTACAAGTTATTATATTTAAAGATATAGTGCAAAAAAAAAAATACAATAAGCAACATTTTAATTTGACGTTTGAACGGTTTAAAATAACCGTTCAAACGTATAAGAAAACATTCGAACGGATATTTTCATGTTCGACCGTTTAATTAGGGGGGGAAATTTTCCCGCTAATCGATTTGATGTTCGAACGTTCATTAAATAACTGTTCGAACGTCAATGTTCTACATTTATACGACAGAACCTCACAATCTCGCACTCATTCTAGTCGACTTCCAGTCGCTCCCACGCTCATTTTCTTCCAACCAACGCCATTATTCTTCAATCCAGCCCTCAAATATTACTAACTTTTATCAATCTCTTATATTTTCGGATTAAGAGGTTGTTTTTACCGTTTGGTGAAGAGTATTTAAGTTTTGGGAATTGGGTACGGGTGGATTTTCGGGTTTATCTCTCCAAATCAGGTATTCTCCTTAAATATATTCTCATTTTAGTTTTTATATAAGTGTTTTCGTTTGCTATAATGAGTTCGTCATATAGTTTGCTGTCTTTTAATGTAATTTAGACTGTAAATGTTGAGGTTTTCAGAGGTTGAAGATGACTGTAATCTAGAATTAATCCGTTCGAACGATATTCGTGTGCCGTTCGAACGTATGTCCTTAGATTGAACGGTGACTAGCACCGTTTGAACGTTATGTTGGTCAGTATTAAAATAATTAACATTTTAAATGCAGGAATTGAATTAAAAATTAATTATTTATAATCTACATTTAATAATACTTAAATAATTAAAAGATTAAAGTAATCAAATGAGAATGAATTAAATTACAAATCATCTAAGATTTAATAATACTTAAATATTTAATAGTTGAATTATTCAACTATAGGTTAATACAAATAGTTTTGTTTTAATAACACAAAAATACTTAATCTTTGAATTAATAAAATGAATTTTAAATAAAATACAAATAATCTAGATTTAATAATACTTAAATACTTAAAAGTTAAAAGTAATCAAATGAATTTGAATTAAAATATAAATTCTGAATTATATTTAATAAAATGAATGTTAATTACAATACAAATAGTTATAATTATTAACTAGAATGTTAATTACAATACAAATAGTTATAATTAATAAAATATTTTGAAAGATATAAAACAACTATCTAATTATTTGATAATATAAATACTTAATTAACATATGTTGCATTGTTTGTTTGATACATGTTAAATATTGGCATATCTTATATTGCTTGTTCATCAAAATTAGCCTTAGACCCGTTCGAGAGTTATCAATCCGCCTTAATTGAAAGATTGATAACTCTTGAATTGTCCAGAGTGGACAGTTTGGAATTGTAAGATCATTCTCGCAAACTATCGATCTATATCTGTTATACGTCCAACATTAAGATTTTGGCAGATTTATCCCTTGTTCTCCAGATATGCAGTTTCGGTGATGTTGTATCGACAATTAACAAGTCGGTGCACACAACCAGACGAGCATATTTGGAGAACTATGGGGAGGTGTTGTCGAAATTTTGTTGGGTGTGACAGATTATAGAGGATAGGTTTGCGACTATGATCTTACAATTCCGAATGGGATAGGACCAACTACCCGGTGTAAGGTGGCATACTCCTTGATTGATACATGATACATGCTTGTTTGTTGATGCACACGTGATTGTTTATAATGAAGATAGTCAGCATGGATAAGAGTTGGATGCGAGTTAGCGATCGTTTGGGTCAGAATTACAACGTATATGCTGAAGGTGTTAAGAAATTCTTAGAGTTTGCATTGGGTACATGTGATAGTGATGGATGTATTAGATGCCCATGTAAAGAATGCAGGAATTTGCGCTCTCATAAGATAGACTTGGTGAGAGAGCATCTATTTGTGAAAGGTATTGACAAGGGTTATACTGATTGGGTCTTACACGGCAAACCATATCCAACTTCATTCGATGCTCCATATGAAGAAGAAGAGATCGATGAAAATGTACAACCAGATGTTGTTGGAGATGAGTATGATGAGGATATGGAAGAAATGTTAGGTGACATCAGTGCGGGAATGTTTATGAATGAAGGTGGCACGGACACATCAAGTTCAAATGATGGGGGTCATAATACTTTTGCACGATTGTGGAATGAGTCACAACGTGAGCTATATCCAGGATGCAGAAGACACAGTAAGTTGTCATTTACCGTAAGATTGCTTCACATAAAATCAATGTGCCAATTATCAATTAAGGCTGTCAATATGTTATTCAAGTTGTTTAAGGAGGCACTGCCATCAGATAATACACTTCCTCGTAACTTCTATGAAGCAAAAAAATTGAAACGAGGACTTGGATTTGATTACAACGTAATACATGCATGTAAGAATGACTGCATATTATTTTGGCAAGAGAATGAGCAGTTGAACAAATGTCCCATATGCCACGAATCAAGATGGACATCTGACAAACAAAATGTGCCGCAAAAGGTAGTACACCACTTTCCATTGACACCTAGATTACAACGATTATATATGTCATGTGCAACGGCTGCAGACATGATATGGCACTCATCAGCCAGAGTTAGAAACGATGATATTTTATCACATCCTGCTGACTCCCAGGTGTGGAAGGAATTTGATAAGGAACACGCATGGTTTGCAGAAGAACCACGTAATGTGAGACTTGGGTTGGCAACAGATGGATTTAATCTATTTGGGAACATAAGTACTAGTCACAGTACTTGGCCAGTTGTACTTATGCCGTATAATCTACCACCGTGGAAGTGTATGAAAGATCCATATTTCATGATGAGTTTCCTCATTTCAGGTCCGAGATCACTGGGAAATGATATAGACATACACTTACAGCCATTAATTGCAGAATTGAAATATTTGTGGGAGAATGGGGTTGTCACATTTGATTCATCAACAGGCAAGTCATTCAAGATGCATGCTGCCTTTTTATGGACAATAAATGATTTTCCAACTTATGGAAACTTGTCAAGTTAGAGTACTAAGGGGAAAATGGCATGTCCAACTTGTAACAAGCATCCTAAATCTGAATGGCTCACTTACGGGAGGAAATTATGTTTCATGGGTCATTATTGATTTCTACCTGGTGATCATAGATGGCGGGGAAATTCACAAATGTTTGATGGTACTGTTGAATGGGGTCAACCTCCACCATATTTGTCTGGTGAAGATTTACTTGCACAATTTGTAGATGTTGGTTGTAATGAATTTGGTAAAAAACAACGAAAGAGAAAACGAGCTACATCTGAGTTGAATTGGACTAAGAAGAGTATATCTTTCGATCTTCCATACTGGTCAAAGTTAAAATTACGGCACATTGATGTTATGCATATTGAAAAAAATATATGCGAATCCGTATTGGAAACATTGATGTCAATTGAAGGAAAAATGAAGGATACATTAAACTCAAGGAAGGATTTGAAGCGGTTGGGAATAAGATCGGAAATGCAGTTGCAAGAAAATGGTTCGTCCATTTACATGCCGATTGGGTGGTATACATTGTCAAGGAATGAAAATGCTACTTCTTGTGAGTGGATAATGAAAATTAAATTACCGGATGGTTATGCCTCGAATTTGACAAGGTGTGTGTGAACAAATGACTGGAAAATAACTGGGTTAAAAAGTCATGATTGTCATGTTCTTTTGCAGCGTATCTTGCCTATTGGTATTCGTGGGTACTTGACTAGAGACGTGCGCGTGGCTTTGATTGAGTTGGGTTTATTTTTCAAAGACTTATGTGCACGAACATTAAATGTAGAAGCTTTGGATCGAATGGAACGGGAAATTCCCATAATATTGTGTAAGCTAGAAAGTATTTACCCACCGTCATTTTTCGATGTCATGGTTCACCTGGCCATCCATTTGCCACGTGAGGCTCGACTTGCAGGACCAGTTCAGTATAGATGAATGCATCCCATTGAACGATTTCTTGGGAAGTTGAAATAAACAGTTGGTAACAAGGCTCACCCAGAAAGATCAATTGCAGAAGCATATATTGATGATGAGTGGCATACCTTCTGTTCCAAATATTTCCACGGAGTTGACACTAGGTTTGATCGGCCAGAAAGAAACTTTGACGTTGACAGAGCAAGACAACGAAATGTGTTTTCCGTGTTTTCCCAACAAGTACGTCCACTTGGTGCAGTGCGTGGTTATGACTTATGTGGAAGAGAGTTTGAGAAAGCTCAGTGGTGCGTGCTGAACAATTGCCCTGAGATAGAGATTTACTTGAAGTAAGTATTAATCTTTTCTTAATTTAGTATTCGCTCATTTACTTTTGCAAAATTCTAAGAATATAAAATACATGTGGTAATCATCAATTTCAGTGATCATATTAACATGCTCAAGGAACTAGGAGTAAATGATATAGACCAGAAACATGAAGAGGAGTTTCCAAGATGGTTTGAACAACGGGTAATGACATTACATATGCGACACTCATTCAATACAAATAGAAAATATTGATTATTTTTTTATTGATATAATAGAAGCTTTACTTAATATGTAGGTTGTACAAATGCATGCCAATAATCAAATCGATATATCAGATGAACTGTATGCATTAGCGCGTGGCCCATCGAGATGGGCTACAAGATATTCTGCATGTATTTCTCGGGGTAGTAGGTATCACACAATAGATCGAGATCATTATAGGAAAATACAAAATAGTGGTGTCCTAGTTGAGGGAAGTCATGATGGAGAAAATATTGATTTCTATGGAGTGCTTGTTGATATAATTGGAATGAAATATTTGGGGGAGCTTGCAGTGTATCTGTTTAAGTGTGATTGGTGGGATTTAAGCAATCCTCGGACTGGAGTCCGTGATGATGAATATTTCTTGAGTATTAATACATCAAGAAAATGGTACGATGATGATCCATTTATTTTAGCTTCTCAAGCATCTTAAGTATTCTACTTAGATGACCCGAAGTTAGGAAATCAATGACGAGTAGTACAAAAATATGCTCCAAGAAATATATATGATGTTATCCCTCAGGCAGAAGGTCGAGATGAAGAAGAAGATGATACCTCTACTCAAGAAGCATACCAAGAGAGTCAGCCCGTCTTTAATTTGTTTGTGGATTTGAACCAGTATGAGATGATTCCATTGAATAGAGAAGATATTGAGGCTGAAATTATTGCTGCGACACTTGAGCAAAATGTTGATTCATCTGAAGTATCTACAGAAGATGAGACTGAATTGTCAAATGATACTGATATAGATAGTGATTGACGAATTATGTTTTCACATTACGTGATTATGAGCACTATTTTACTTAATGAATATTGTATCAGTTTTTTGAAATTATGCCTCCAAAGAGAAAGGAAGTTCGCAACCTGTCTCCACCTGTTCCTAGCTCTCCTTCAGACTCACCATTAGAGATTGACTCTACAGAACAAGGTAAAATTCTAATAGTCATAAAACTTATTAATTAAGATTATAATAGAAAATTGATTATAATGTTATATATCATGATGACTTCACAGTACAATCTCGTCAAGGTCGAGGCACTACGAGAGGCGTGACGTTGGAAAAATATCGTAAGGTGGGTAAGATCAAAGTTAACATTCTTGATGAACATACCGGAGGCGAAAGACAACCAGCAGCTTGGCTTGCATCGCATGTGGGTGCTCTTACACGAACTTAGGCACCTTTGGCAACAAGTTCATGGAAGAAAGTCCCCCAAGATGTAAGGACCTTATCAAGAAGCGTTGTTTGGTAATGTTTAATAAACAAAATTTAATTGGACTTATGATTTTATATTACTTTAAAGTTAGAATATTATAAATGATAATATTTTTGTCTAAATTTTTTTCTGTAAGGATGATTTCGAATTAAATTTTGGTCGGAGAGAGGAGCATAAAACTGTGGAAGAGCTTATGAGTAATGCATTCCACAAGTATAAGGCGGGGTGTCATGAGCATTATAATAAATTTGAGAATATTGAAGAAGCACGCCGACATCCTTTTCAAGATGTGCAACCTTCTGATTGGGAAAAGTTTTGTGACATGTTTGAGGATCCATCATATAAGGTATAATTAATTTAATTATTTTAGTCGTCCTATTTTTAATTTCGCTTTCTAATATTTTCAATTCTTATGTAGGAGCGAAGTTCTATAAACAAAACAAATAGATCAAAATTGAAGATTACTCATCATGCAAGCTCAAGATCTTTCCATCGCCTCTCTAAGAAATTGGTATTGCTATTCTTTTATTTGTATATAGTTAACTGAATATATGAATCATAATGACTTTATATTTTAACAAATCTTTATTATAGCAAGATTCATATGTCAATTATGATCTGACAAAATTATATGCTGCATCACATACTAATCGTAATGGAGAGTGGAGTCATCTTGATGCCCGTGAAAATTATGTAAGTATTATAATTTGTTTTAAATAAATATATTTGAATATTTATGATGATATTAACTCTTTATCTTATGTGTAGGATAAAATGGTTGCCCTGCGTGCTGAATCTGCGTCAGATCAAAATTCCTCAAATAATGATGTTGAGATTTTTACACAAGTTCTGGGTGAACGTTCAGGATATTTGAGGGGTTTGGGTCGCTGTGTAAAACCTTCTCCCTCTTCCTCTTCTTCCGGGTCTGTCTCTATAGCGCAAGAGAATGCGAATCGCAGAATTGAAGAATTGGTTGCAAAACAACAAGAGTCAGAGGCTCAATTGGCGAGATAAGGAGACATAAAGATGCGCCTCAAACAACATGAAGAAGAACAAGCAAAGTTTAAGAGAGATATGCAACTTCAAATGCAACAGCTTATGCAACAGTACAGGCCTCCAACCAACTGATGGTTTTTTACGTCTAGATTATGACATTATCTAATTATGTATGAACAATGCTAGTTTCATGGTTATTTATTTCTTCGCACTTATTATAAAACTTTTATGAGTAATTAAACAGTTCCTAATTTATGTTTTTCAAATAATATGGATGTCTATTTAGTTTTTTTATAATTATTGGTTTTAATAAAAATAATATCCGTTCGAACGATCGTGTCACGTTCGAACATTAATGGGCATGCCGTTCAAACGATAATGTACCGTTCAAACATTAATGAGCAAAATCGTTCGAACGATACCAGATGCTCAAAAAATGTTCAAACGCAGGTCATTACCATAGCGTTCGAACATTGATCAGCATCGTTCGATATCTTCTACCGTTCGATCTGTTTCTTTACCGTTCGAACGTAATTCTATTGATCGTTTGAACGTATCTTGATAACCGTTCAAAAGAAACATTAACGTTCAAACGGTATATGATAAGCATTCGAACGCCATTCTGGAACGAATTTTAATCATGACAAAAAATTTTATCGTTCGAACGGTCAAGTTCAAAATCGTTCCAAAAGATATATTTTGGGATGAAATTGTGATTTTCGTCCCAATATATCTTCTGGGATAGTGATGTTGGGACGAGCTTGGGATGAAATTTTTTTGTTTTAAAATATATTTCGAAACAAAATCTATATATTTTGAGACGAAAATTTTCATCCCAAAAAATATTTTTTGTTGTAGTGATCGGTGATTATTAATTCAAATAGCCCAGTAAATTTGGAAAAACACCTATTCGTTCGTCCCCTTTAGGTGCAATTCGGATATGAGCCTATAACTTTTCACTTTGCATTAATTAAGGTGGGGAATGATGATCCAGGGTACTTGCTTGATCAAGTACGTATGCATGAGGACGTTATTTCCTTCCTCACCTAATGAATCATCATCCAATTCCCACTTTCAAAACTTGTTTCAATTGTGCCATGTAAAATGAAAAGAAAGAATTTTCAATTATTGTTGGAAAGTACTATGGATTAGGCCATCCTTGTTCCAAACGTTCACCGCGCGCACTGTTGGCATGTTTAGCACCACACCAATAATATGGTAATCTGCCATATATGATGATGGTGAGATGAAGTAATGGCACATGCATCCATTCAATTGAAAGGACTCCCGAGTCCTTTCAATTAATGCTAGTGAATCGCTCTTTCTATTCTAACAATAACTGATCATGTTTTAATCAGCAGCTCAGCTTCACGTAAGTGTGCATGTACAGACCTAGAATATAATATAGTCAACGGCTGAACTACGTTATCGATGTCCCTGCAAGAATTTTTAAAACTCAAAATATCCCTCAAGTTCTTTCATAATTCTATCTAAATAGAAAATGCCCCAAAAAAATTCATAAATTCATCTCTCGCTACAACAGATTGGGCTTTTCTTGGCAATTAAAAATCGCCAACAAAACTAGAAAAATTCCCGCCAACCATATATGCCGACGATTATAGACTCGTTGGACAATCGCCGGTACTATTTAACTATTTCCAATATACTCCAGCATAGAATAAAAATCGCCGCCAAAAATTGTGTATTTTTCAACGATTTTGAAATCACTAGCACAAGAATTCAAAAACATAACGCCATTTGGCAGTGTTTTAGAAATCGCTGCCATTTTCTATCCCAACGATTTTTGAATCACTGGCAAAGAAATTTGGGTTATTAAATTCCTTTGTCTACGATTAAGGAATCGTTGGCACACAAAATGGCAGTGATTTACAAAACGCTGGCAAACGATCTACAATTTATTTTTTCTTATGGTCCCAAAACTTTGTATTCTTACAAATTATCTATTTTTTCTTATGGTCTCAAAACTTTGTGATCCATATTAATAAGATTATTGTTTTTCATAAACAAAATAATGGTGAATGAATTTTTTTTCATGAAAAATATGTTATGTTTTAAAAATTTTATTTCTATATATATAGCAATTATCAAAATCTAATTTTTATATATAATTGTGTTTTTATCTTAAATTAAGATTAAGATTTATTTATAAATAGCGCATTATAAAAGTTGGACCCCTCAATAAAATTTTGAGTAATACTCTACTCTATACTCTTATTCTATTTTTATCTATCAATATAAGATGTGATATATTTATCATTATTAAATAATAAAGAATCATCTAATAAATGGTCATTTAATGATAATAAATATATCATATCTTATATAGTAAAATGAGAATAAGATGATGATATGGTGTATAAAATTTTTCTCAAATTTCGGATTCACCGCTGAATACAGTCCACCCAAAGTTGCAAAGCCAGTCGATCGCTTTGTATTAATTGCATGTCCAACGACTCATCAGTTGTCTCATATACACCACGGAATACACAACCCATGTACGTCTGCAAACTGCAGAATGAGTGCGTCATCGATGGGTGTCAAAACTTCATACGCAATGGTCTAATTAATTTTAAGCCTACCAAACCAAACCAGGCTAAAATTTCTTCATGCATTAAATCCAGTTCGTTTTGAGCATAGAAAAAGAAAGCTCTTTTCATTGGCTAACCCATCACTGATATTAATGGTCCCAAAACTAGGTCGCTGATCACATTGGTACATAACTTAATGAGATCTAGAATATGATTGCATTCAAATATCTAAAAAGTATAAGGCTAGGGCCGTAACGCTAGTCCTAATTATATATTCATATTCGACATTGGGAATGAAAGGCAGCAATTTCTTCTGTGTCACCGGCCAATTTGCCTACCAAATTCTATGAAATTGGCTTCAATTAATTATTAAAAGGACAACTATATATATATTATATATATAACTCCTTTTCGAAAAATATTTTAGATATAAGATCATAAAAGTAAATTTATAAATTGATCTAAATTAATGTGATACGTTAGATTATAAAATTACTTTTACTATAAAATAAATTTAACAGATTCTATTAAATCAGGTCAGTTTATAGATTAATTATATATATATATATATATATATATTGTTTGTATTTATAGCAGTTTGATCTATTCCTCTTCATCTATTGTTTTTGTGGCCGAGTGGGTCTATGACCCACTACGGATTCTACCGGACATTTAATGCATTTGCGATGGAAAAGCTTAGCTAACTAATTAGGCGCTTGTTTAAGCTCCTCATTTATATTTTATAATAATGATAATTTAAAAAAGAAGAAGAAGTGATAGTTACGGTGTTGATTGTATAAAAGATACGTAATTATTTTGAAAAAAATAAAATAAATATAATACTCACATAAAAAAATTAAATTTTTAATAATAAATTTACTTTTTTTTAAAAAATAATTATACAGTATTTATATATTTCATAACTGTATGTAACATTATTCTTTAAAAAAATATAAAACCGTATAAAATTTCGTTCTAAGCTCATTTTATTTATTTCCTCCCGAAAAAATAAAAAACTTTGCAACGCGGAAAGGGGGGGAAGAACTAGTATTGTACTGAATAAACCTATTATATATTCTCACTATTTTGTTCAATAAGTCAAATTAAGAAGGCCCACATGATATAAAAGTTAGGATACTGATCTTTTTCCTTGAATTAGATGTCATCATTCCGAATAACAATTGCTGATGTATTCCCAATAACAATTGCTGATGTGATACGTCGTAAACAATTCATAGTAGAAGTCACTTTTGTAAACGCAAGAATTTGGTTAGGATTGAGGGACTAAAATGATACAATTTATCTTATCTTTGATTTTATATTTTGGATGAATGAAATTATCTTGATTTTATCTATAACTATTTTGAGTTTATCTAAAAGTTATTTGGAATTGTTTTAGATAAGTCAAGAGTGTAAAAATCGAGTCTCAAAGAGTCTGTAATTATCCAAATAAGAGTTTGAATGTGAATCTACTATTGTAAAGAATATTTAATACTAGGTGTTAGCATCTTGTCAGGAGAGTTATTCGCGACAGAGTCGCTCCATCAGCAGAATCCTATTACAACTCAAACTGCTTCCAGGTTGTTTATTTAAGGGATTCGATTGGATAACATACTTAGTGATTTTGGCTAGGAATTATTGAAGAGTATATTCTAAGTGCTTGTGTGTGAGAAAATTCACTTGAGAATTTTCTAATTATTTTTCTCTCTTCAAGTGTGATCGTGCTCCATGTTGGAGATTGATTGATCTTGATTCAGCCACTGGAATTCCAAGAGAAAAACCAATATTTGAATATCGTCAAAGGTTTTGACTACTACTGTAGTAGAAGCAAATAGATCGTTTGTTCGGTCAAGTAAGAGTGTCAATTGATAAAGGTTTTGTAATTGAAATTTATTTGTAATTGATTTTCAAATAATACAATTAACTTTTCTAAGTTTGGTTGCACCATAAGGTTTTACTTTTAAAGAGTTTTTTACAACATTTCCTTTCATTATCAAAATTGGTGTTATTCAAATTATTTAATTTAAGTTATTGCTTAATTATTAAATAATTACACGATTGAAAACTAACCAATTTGTTGAAGTAGATTGGTAGATATTTCTGTTTATATACAAAGGTACTTGGGTAATTTTAATTGGCATCAGAACATGGTTCACTCATTCGAGTGTGATCTGTGCCCTTGTATATTATGTCGTCATTGTTGACAGCTCCAGCACACTTTGATAGGAAAAACTATGCATATTGAAAAGTACGTATAAAGACTTTCCTCAAGTCATTGGATGAATGTATATGGTATGCTATTGATGTTTAGACGAAAGATGAGATTAATAACTGTAACTGAAATAACAAATGACTTAATGCTATCCTCATGGTTGTATCTCCTAAAAAATTTAAAAGAATCTTCATATGTAAGGTTGCCAAAAAAGCGTGAGATATCTTGGAGGTTACACATGAGAGGACAAGAATTGTAAAAAATTCAAAATTACAGTTTCTAACCTCAAAATTTGAAGAAATTAAGTTTCTGAAAGATGAGAGTTTTAATGGTTTCTACTCAAGCTTAATGATATTGTAAATTCCAGGTTTAATCTCAGTGAAAAAGTGGAAGACTCAAGAGTTTTGAGGAATATTTTGAAGTCCCTGCCTAAAAGATTTTGCCCAAAGGTTACTACTATTAAAGAAAACAAGGATTTGGATGCAATCAAGATTTAAGAACTGGTCAGTTCTTTGTAAACATATGAGTCATCACTTCATCAAGCAAGAAAATGTAAGTCTCTTGTTTAAAAAACTATGAAAGAAGATCGAGAAGATTTTTCTGATGAAGAAAATCTAAGTGATAAGGATATAGCTTTTATTGTAAGGAAATTCAGAAAATTCTTGTTTAACAAGAAAGCCGATGGAAAGCAAAAACGAGGTAAGCAATTTCATGCAAAGAAAAATGATTTTGAAAATAAAGATAAATATGAGAAGAAAGACAAAGTAAAGTGCTGTGAATGTTCAAGATATGGTTACATAAGAGCTGAATGTCCAAACTTTAAGAAAAACAAGGGGAAAGCACTAAATGTCACACTTAGTGATAGTTCAAAATCTAAAACTTTTAGTTCTTCGACTGATGATGAAAATTCTTTTATGGATTTTTCTACTATTGTTAGTGATTTTCCTAAAATTATGCTAACAAAATATGTGAGTGAATACGATGATAGTGACTTTGATATAGCTCTTATTGATGCTGACCATGAGTTTAGTGTATAGAAAGCATATAATGATGTGAAGAAGTAGTCAAGTTGAAAAAACTTAACAAGAAGTTGTACAACAAACTCATAACAGTGGAGAATGAAAAGAACAATCTTTCCGAAGCACTAAAAATTTCTAATGTTGAAATATCAAGATTGAATGCTCAAAAGGATACACTAGGAAAAGAACTGAAAAATTTCTAGGAGTGCCAACAAAAATCTGCAACTTAGAAATTGGAAGAAATATTAAGCTTTCAAAAGTCCAATTATGATTGTACTTGTTTGGGGTACACAACTTCCCAAGCCAAATAACCTCTAACCTCATCATCTGCTACCACTACCTCTAAAGGTATTGTCTTTGTCAAAGGAAGCCAAATGTGGATGCTTAAAATCAAGCCGCATCAAAGTCAAATCACTCTAAAAACTCTCATGAAGGATCAACCTCAAAGAAGCTAAACCAATGTAACTTTGAAGGTAAGTTTGTTCCTATTTGTCATCATTGTGGTATTGTTGGCCATATAAGGCCATATTGCTATAATTTGAGTAAAGTGCAAAAAAAAGGAAGTGAAAGAAAATCAAAAAGGAAAAGAAAGACTCTAGAAAATTAAGTTGATGAGTTGAGTCATCAAATAACCTTCATAAGTCTCAAGCTTGGTGAACTAGCAGAATTTTGTCTTCACAACAATGAAAAGATCATACAAAGTGGTGTTAATGAAAACAATAGATCAAAACTCAAAGCAAAATGGGTGGTCAAAGAGAATGCCATGTGTCTAGTTGCTCACACAGCCCTTAAATCAATGAACAATAATCTTTGATACCTAGACGGTGCATACTTAGGACATATGCCTAGAGACAAGACCTTATTCAAGAAGATTGAATTCACTAGTGGAGGCACCGTGACCTTTAGAGATGGTAGCAAGCCTATTGTTAAAGGGAAAGAGAGTATTAAAATATTTGGACTACCTATTCTTCATAATGTTTATTTGTTAGTAGTCTTAAAGCAAATTTACTTAGCATTTATCAATTTTGTGATGATAATCTTTCATTGTAGTTTTCAAAGGATGAGTGCAATGTCTACAACCAAATTGGAGGATGGATTTTAAAGGGAACTAGAACGGCAGATAATTGCTATGGAGTCTACTCAACATCAAATTTGAGTTGTCATAGAGTTTTATTGGATGAATCCGAGTTGTGGCATCAACGTCTTGGTCATATTAACTTTAGAGACTTCTCAAAAATCTCTAAGAGAGAGGTTGTACCTGGATTGCCCAAGTCTTTTAAAGCTAAGAAGATAGTTTGTGGATCATGCCAAGAGGGAAAACAAACAAGAGCCCAACACAAGAAAGTTTTCGATATTCTCACCTCTCAGCCACTTGAGCTGTTTCACATGGATTTGATGGGTCCAACACAAACTGAAAGTCTAGGTGAAAAGAAGTACGCTATGTTTGTTGTGGATAACTTTTCTAGATTCACATGGACTATTCTTTTAAGGGAAAAATCTAAAGCATTTGACTTTACCAATAAGTTGTTCAAGAGGCTACAAATAGAGAAGGATCTTTCTATCTCTAGAATTTGTAGTGATAATGGTAAAGAATTTGAGAATACTAACTTTTCCTCTTTTTGTGATGAATAGAGCATTTATCAAGAAATTTCTACTCCATCACTCCATAACAAAATGGAGTGGTGGAAATGAAAAATAGAGTTATTCAGGAAATAGTACAAACCATGTTGAGCAGCCAAAAGATGGCTTTATATTTTTTGGGGGAAGCTATGAATATGACAAGTCATATTATGAATAAAGTTGTTCCAAGGCTAGATACCAAACATACACCGGTTTGATGAAGAATAAAAGCCTACTGTCAAGTATTTTAGAGTCTTTGGTAACAAATTCTACATCTTACGAGACCGTAAAAACTTACATAAGTTTAATAGCAAGAGTGATGGAGTGTTCCTCAGATATGCTTCAAATAGCAATGCTTATAGAGTCTACAACCTACAGACAAAAATAGTCATGGAATCTGTCATTGTGGTTGTAGATTGTGTATGACGTCCCCAAATTCTACTTGGAATCTGACGGATATTTGAAACGTCGAGACATGCAAAACAAAGTTACTTGTCCCTGTTCATGACATATAAGATGCAATATTCCTAACATACATCTAGCATTATGCAATATTTGTACCAGATAATTTTTTTCTTTAGTAATACTATGCACCAAACTAATAATATCCCAAGTACTTAAAGCATACTTCATACATAATGACATACTAAACAACTGAGATCGCAACACTAGTCCAAAATGGCTGTGATAAAAAAAAGTACTTGAGATTCAACTCCGTAAATACAAGTAGTAATCTAAGTTAACTATTATACTATCTTCGACGCCGCACCGTCGCTTAGTCAACCGTTTCTAGTTGGTTGAATCCTAGCTATCCTTCAAATCCTATAACAAGATCTACCATTAGGGGAAAATGGTAGTTGAAACTATCCCAATGAGATTTGATTACAGATCTCAACAAGTTAATAGAAAACTCTCACACAAGTTAATGATACATGCATGAAAGTAAAAGTATGAATGCATAATCATTGTCATAAGTAAGCATAGTATAATTTGACATAAAGTATAGCATAACTTCACATATGACATATCATAATTGACATAAAACATAGCATAACTTGACATAAAGCATAGCATAACTTGACATATCATGTATAGCAATACGTGACAGAATATCTTGCTCAACAGATGAATAATTTGTGACAGAATAAATTCTGTGCAACATCTGAACATGAAATGACTTGGTGTGACATGGCATATATGATAACATACATACATGCACTGTAGATCTTTTGCTTATCACTCATACACAGTAAACTACTAGTAAGTTAAAAGCTAATTTACTTCGGTCTTCATGTTTTTCGAGTAAATTCAAGCACGATCACAATGAACTAAAAATAGTGAATTCTAAAAGTTAGAAATTAATTACTAACAATTAGAAATATGAAAAAATGCTAACCTAGAGCAAAATTACCATTTTACCATTTACATATGAAAAAATAACCATTTTGCCCCTAACTCCAGATTTTGCATCCTAACTCCAATAATCACCAAAATTTACATATCTCATGTAGATTTTTTCCTAAACTCAAATATCAAATAAGAAAAATTTAAAACTAAACATAACCATGAAAACTCTATAGGGGCGTGAACTTACATAGGCTATTTCCCTTGATTTTTGTTCTTCTAATTTCAAAACTCATTATTAAACCAAATTTTTGCAACAAATATTTTCCTATTCTTATTTTAAAATCATACTTAAAACATCCACTAAAAATATGTTAGTTATCAACTCCAAACTTTTTAGAAAAATGATCCAAACTTTTTAACTAAAAAGGTAAACCCTTTAATCATATGGTTTAATCTATTTCAAAGCATCTCCAAGAACTTCAAAAAATCCAAATCTTACTCCATATTCATAACATATTGCTAAGAATAATAATGTTTTGAATCATGAACAAAAGCTATCAAAATCACTAAAACTATACTTGAACTTTTGTAAGTTCAAAAACAGATTTTTGTTTCTAATTTGTTTTGATTAACCACTTCATCCATGACTTAAAAATATGTGATATTCAAACCAAAATATCATATGGTTTAGTAATGTGTCCTAAAACATATCTAAACCTCAAACTCAAGATCACATAGTTAAAAATCAACCAAAACATAAATTTAGCCAAGAACATCAACTCTTTAACCTATCCGAATATCTCCTTATATAAAAATCCATATCTTTGAATCTAACATCAAATATTTTCAAACTAATCTTATCAAATGTATATAAGAGGGTTAGGATCCTTCAAAACATAAACTATTTTTTTCCTCTTCAAGTTTTTAAGTTTCTAAATCTAAGCAAATCTTTCATCAAAATATCTAATCATGCAACAAATCATTAGCCAATAATCATATACATATGTTAGCAATATTCCGTAAAAATATTGGACCATAATCTATCCATAATTAGCTTGGTCAAAAACTTCAAAATCTAACATACTCTATAGTTTATCCCCCAGAATGACTTTTATGGGGTTTTAATAACATTTTACTAATCAAATAATCTTCAAATGGAACTAATAAGATATTCACATAAACTAGACTCAAAATGAAACCACTTTCGTGAAGGAAGCTTTGTGAGAAAACAATTAAAAAAGGTTCAAATCAGGCGTGTAAAAGAGTTCAAAAAAGCTGCCTAAGAGTGTGTATGGTGTTCTTTCAAAGAAAAGTGTAAAGGAAAGATGAATTTCATGAGAGTGGACTGGAGAGCTTCTTGCACCAGATATGGAAGATGAGAAGCCTAAAGTGAAGCTTAAGTGTTTGTCTTTCTTACCCAATACAATACACAAAAATCAGCCCAAGATATTTCCTTACAGTGGAGTGTATAATTGAAAGAGTGAGGTGGCCCTTTAGCTTTTCCCTTCTAGAACCTTCTAGGCCCTCTTGAAGACATATTATCATCCATTTGGGGGATAAAATTCCTTGGTTGAAAATTAATGCTAAGGTGGCCAATTTTGTGGGCCTTAATGGGCCTAAACTGAATAGGCCTCAATCTAGGGTTTTAAGAGGATTTGGGTTGATATCAAGCCCACATTTAATTTCTCTTGGACCAATCAAATGTCAATGGTTAAAAAGGTTGGATAATGATATTCTAATATAAATTTGAAGGATTAATAGCATGTGAAAGTAATTTAATTAAGCGATTAAACACAATACTAGAAACTGATTCAATTAGGATTTTGAGGTCAACTTTAGGATTTGGCATAAATTCTTTTAAGATTTCAGTTTCAACCATGCTTTTAGGTTCTCAATTAGATTCCAACCATATAAGGTTTTACTAGGGTGTAAATCCTCTTTGGTTTGGCACAATTTGATGAGTCGGATGGAATAGGGTTCTTGCTTAGATGGCATTATCTCACACCTTGGTTCCTTCAAATCCATCAAATGTTCCTCATGGTGTCAAGTGTCTAATACTATTCATCATGTGTAGCTAAGATCTTGCCAAGTGTTCAAATAAAATTTCTTTAACCTAATATGAACATTTCATGCTGTGATTTTGAAAACATGCACTTGATGAGCTTATCGAGGTTACTACTCACTCCGAAAAAGTATATAATAAACTTAGTATTGAAAAATCCTAAATATTCATATGAACTTACAGTGAAAATTGTTTACCAAAATTCAACCCTGAAGTGCCCCTAAAAATAAATTCACATTTTCAAACAAGCTTTTCGTTCAAAAATATGAAAATTGGTTATTGCACCATAAAATCCTAAATAATCAACTGAGTCTAATGACTCTGACCATAATGCATTTTGATATTTCTAACTATTTCAAATAATTAAAATCACATTTCTGGCTTCATAGTGAATGATAACACCGACTATATTAACAAACTAAAAGCTACGCGATCGGTCGATTCATGAAAACTTATAAGGTTTCCATGAGATTCCTAAATCCAATAGAAATTCTACTATTGAATTTTTAGCAGACTGTTGCATGGCGTTTCAGCCGAGACTACCAAAAGAGAACTTGAAAAGTTGAAAGAGTTAGTGGCTCGTGAAGAGGATTCACAAGTGCAAAGTGATGAAGACCACATGGAGCAAACACCACAAAACTCTCCTCCTCCACAAGACAAGGAACCCTCTTCAAGGGTTACTCACAATCATCCAAGAGAGAATATTCTTGGTGAGCTAGATGAAGATATGAGACTTAGAAAAACAGTTCTAAATCAAGTTTCCTTTGTGTGTTATTTATCACAAATTAAACCCAAGAGAGTTGAGGAAGCTTGAAATAATGAAAGTTGGGTCAATACCATGCATTAAGAACTCCATCAATTCACTAGGAATGATATATGCGAGTTGGGTCCTAGACGTAAAAATTACAACATCATTATAGCCAAGTGGATCTTCAGGAACGAGTATGATGAGCATGGCACCATTGTGAGAAATAAAGCAAGGCTAATTGCACAAGGCTACACACAAGTGCAGGGGATTGATTATGATGAAACTTTTGCCCCGATTGCTCGTTTAGAATCTATCCACATACTTCTTGCCATTGCTTGTCATCTAAACTTTAAGTTATATCAAATGGATGTCAAAAGTGTATTTTTGAATGGAATTATATAAGAAGGGGTATATGTTGAACAACTCAAAGACTTTATTAATCACATGTATCCTGATCATGTTTACAGGTTAAAGAATACACTTTATGGACTAAAACAAGCACCTCCTGCTTGTATAAAAGATTGACAGCTTATTCACTTAAACATGGTTTCACTAGAGGACAAACTAATAGGACTCTCTTTATCAGGAAATCAGGTAAGCAATTACTCATTGCTCAAATTTATGTTGATGATATTGTGTTTGGAGCAACACTTGATTCTCTTTCATATGATTTTGCTACTAAAATTAAATCTAAGTTTGAAATGAGCATGAATGTTGAGTTAAATTTTTTCTTGGGCATCCAACTAAAAAAAACTAAGGGTGGGCAACAGGGCCTCGCACCTCGCTACCTCGTCCCCATTCGCCACACCCCCCGCACGACCCCTAGTAGGTGAGGGGGGCAAGGAAAGCCCAACCTCGCTCCACCCCCCTTATATATATAAACATAAATATATTTATATATATAACATAAATATATTTTTATATATATAAATATAAATATATATTTATATTTTATAAATTGTGTATATATAAGTATGTATATTACAATTTGTTAGACTTGTTCACAAAGTATGTACTAGAAAATTTAAAAAGTACATAGTTTAAAAACTACAACTTACATAAAATATGCACTAGCAAATTTAAAAACTATATAGTTGAAAAACTACTACAATACAATTTACACAAAATATGCATTAGAAAATTTAAAAACTACATAATTTTTAAATTATAGTCATATTTACAAATTTTAATTTATAATTTAAATATAAAAATATATTTTTAATCACTTTTGGATTTAGAAATAATTTTTAAACCTAGTAGAACATAGTCTACATTTTAAGTAAACATGAGGCAGGGCGGATTGGGAATCTGCCCCACACCTCGTCTAGCAAGGTGGGGTACCCCACCTCCGGGATGCGGGGGTGGGGGGTAGATGTGAAAACCCCACCCCCACCCCCATGCAAGGCGGAGTGCAGGTAGTACCCCTAAAAGAAACTAAAGAATGAATTTTTATCTCACAATCTAAGTATACTAGAGAACTTGTTAAGAAGTTTGGGACGTAAGGAAAGAGCCATGCTCATACTCTTATGAGCACTTCAGTAAAAATCAGCATCGATCCTACCGGTAAAAGTATTGACCCTACTCTTTATAGAAGCATGATAGGAAGTCTACTTTACATTACATCTAGTAGACCCGATATAGCTTTTTAGTGTTGGTATGTGTTCTAGGTTTCAAGCTAATCCTAAGGAATCTCATCTCACAGCAGTAAAAATAATAATTAAATATCTAAGTGCAATTGTTGATTATGTGTAACGCCCGTCCTTGTGGTGGGTCTTTTAGAAAATGATTTTAAGAAAATGGATGGGAATTACTGTTCCTTTTGAAGTTTTCTTTCCTTTCATGCCAGGATACAAAAGACTCAATGTTTATAAATAAAACTTGTTTTCTTAATTAAAAGGTTACAATGGAAAAACATTATATTCATAATTAAAGTCTCTCGTACAAAATAACGTACCTAGGTTTTCGTGCTATTCCCCTTAAGCTGTGCCCATCCTAACACATCATGCTCATCTTATCCCTGGGAGGGCACACATAAAAACTAAAATGAGTCAATGACTCGTAAGCATTACTTCATACAGTTAACATATATGAACGTAGGTTTTTGATCATGTATTTATCACGCCATACATATCATATACTTATCATGCATAGACATTCAATTTGTTTTAAAACGTTGAGAGGTAGGGTTTTTCTTTAAAAATGTATTCTTTCTCAAAACAGTTCCCTCACTGCCTTCATTTCTTAAAGAGAATGTTCATGCATATATCTTTTCTTACATACATTCATGCATACATCTTTTCATGCATACATGCATTCTTTCTTAACATCCATGCATACATTCTTTTCTTATCACTTTCATTGGCCGTTGCACACTATTGCGTCCCGTATGTTGGGGTTAGCGATTTTTTGGACCTGATTCCACTCATGGCCACGGGTTGGGAATCCATTTCGTCAGGGTGCAGCACTAGGTGCACTACCAGTACTACTTACTCGGCATTGCAATTTGCTCAGTCCACTCCTTTGGTACCTTTTCCTTTTCCATTCATTCCTTTTTCAGTCCTTTCCTTCCTTACAGTTCATTCAGTCCTTTACAGTCCTTACATTCATTTCTTACAGTTCTTTCAGTCCTTTCATTCATAAAAGTCATTTTAAGAGCATTGGACATTTTAAAAAAAGTTTTTTTTTCTCATGGCATCATTTAAAACGTCAGTTCGTGCATCATTTTAAAGCATCAGCTCGTTTCATTTCGTGAACATATATACAATACGTACCACTTATAGCATCCATCTACATGCATACACTTACATACTTTGGGTGCATGAAAAGGGGCTACCAAGGAGGGTCGTTATGTACTTGTACTTGAAAAATTATGCTTAGCTTTCTTTCTTAAAAAGTCTTCCGCATCATTTCGTAAAGTATTTTAATGAAAAGCTTTCGTTTTTGTCTTCATTTATTTAAGAAAACTTTAAAAGAGTATGAGCGCAATACTTATCTGGACTTCATTCCATGTAGTCGATTCGTGTGCATGTCAGATGACAAACTACATGCATACATATAACCTCACGTCATTCTCTATCTAATACATAAGTAACTATACTAGAAATAGAACTATGCCTCACTTGGAACACTCTACATCTATCTCTTGGCTCTTACGTGCCATTTACTATGCTAAAACCTTCGGAGTTTTATTCCTTAAAGTGAACCTCCGTAATTCACCTTAAGGTTAAGACACTAAGACCTCTATCTTATTCTTCTATTTCCACATTCCGACGCATGATTCCAGCCGAAATAGTCACACATTCCAACCTTAGGCGATATACTCGTCCCTACCTTCATGCATCCTAGCCTATACTCAATCCTGATTCTCATTCATGCATGCCACATGACTTTAAGCTAACTCTGACGCTTAAACATCATGCAACCATGCTAAGAACAGATTACTCATTACATATGGTAAACCTGTCCGACACACGTGTCTCGTTAGAGGCACATGTATCTTATCCCTCTTATCACCTAAGACCAACTTATAGTCTAATGAACGCCCGCTTATATAAACAAGCTCCATACTCCGATACCAACTTGTTCAGACCCGATCAATAGGACTCTTCCTACTTCCCGGCCTTGTACAAGTTCATCCCGGCACTTAACAAAAGGATTGAATCCACAAATGCACCTCTATGACGTCACATAGCTTGAGACAAATCTCGAGTTACGGCATGACGCCCATCATGCTTCAGCTGCACTACTCTGATACTTTTCCACCACTTTAGCCATAAGTCAACCATAACGTGACAGCCATCACCTCAGACTACAGGCCACGTCACATTACTTCAGGACACTGTTACACAGTTCCCAATGCTACACAATACACGCTATGCTCCTCATCTACACAACCATCCTTTTATACGTGACACATCTTACGGTGCATCGCTACAAAACACACCCTTCACATATCACGCTGCATCACAATTACAACATACACCTCATACCCATACTGCACAGCACAGTCCACAACGCTACATGATTATGCCCAAACACTTCGTTACATAGCCACACTTCACTACACAACTACGTAACGAACTCCATAATTATTAACAATACAGTCTACAGTCCAACCAACCAACTAACATTAATATAAATAACGAGATAGAGGGTTATACCATCAACAGGAAAATCCATGCGTCACTTGCTGCCCATCATGATCAAGATGCCAAAAGAGTCGTACATGGCGATTAAACTATTTACAGTGGTGGTTAGCCATGTACAGTGGCTACCCACCATGTAAAGTAGCGGTTTGAGCTTGGGAATAGCTAGGCGTGGTCTTAGAAAGGCTCAAGGTGGCCTTTTGGTGGTTTGAGGTGGTGGAGCACGGTGGCATCACGTTGTGAACAATGTACCCGAGAGAGAGTGAGGGTGCTTGAGGTGAGGTGGAGGAAGGCTATGGGATTTCACGGGAAGCTAAAGGGAGGAAGAGGGAGGCTGGTGGAAGTGCTTGGTGGTAGGGAAGGTGGAGCACGGTGGTGCTAGGGCCGTCGGTGGTAGATCTAGGCCATGAGAGACCCATTTCAGGTAGAGAGAGAGAGAGAGGCTCATGGGGAAGGTGGAGGGGTGCTGGTAGTTCCTTGGTGACTAGAGGTCATGGTGGTGGTGCTTGGTGGCCCAACTAGCCATGCACGGTGAAGCCGTGCATGAGTAATCCCATGCGTGAGGTAGCCCAGTGGAGAGAGAGAGAGAGAGAGAGAGAGAGAGAGAGAGAGAGAGAGAGAGCTGGGTTGAACGGAGACTATGGAAAGAAGCTCACGAGGTGGTGAAGTTGTCGGTGGCAGTCGGTGGCCACGTTGACCGCGTATGCAGGCGGTCTGAGGGGATAAATGGGTTTTCATACCCATTTCGTTGAAGGGAAGAGGCGAGAGAGAGAGGGTTGCCGGTGGGACTCACCACGGGTGGGGATGGACTGGCTAGTGAGAGGGGGAGCTGCAGATGGTGGAGGTGAGGTTGGGCGGCTGGTATTGGCGCCGGCTGGGAGGATAAACCGCACCATTAAGGTGAGGGAGTAGCATTCGTCAGGTCCAAGGGAGAGAGAGGAGAGAGAAGGGAAAGGGAAAAAGTGAGGGGAAAAAGAGAGGTGCTTGGGTATTTAATCCAGGCTCTTCGTTTTGGGATCTTCAAAACGATCTAACGGTGAGTTTAAATACTGCTTTGAAAATGCGTAAAATAAAACACTAAGAGGAATTAAAATAGAATATTATTTTATAAACTAAAATTTATAAAATAATATTCCTTCATCATTAATTAAAATGATGAAGTCTCGTTAATCACTCAAAGAGAATAAAACTATTTAAATTAATTCAGAGTTTTCAACGTAAAGTTAAATATCGTAATATTTTTAAATGACTAAAATATTTTAGTTTAAATAATTTTTCACAATTATAATATTTTTAGAACTCATCAAAATATTATAATTGTATTATTTAAAAACAAGTTTAGTCCAATAATAATGGAAATATCACATATAAATATTTTCAGAATATTTAAAATATCTGTAAGCTTTAAAATAATTGGCTTGCTAAAAAATCCGCTTGATATCTTTTAAAGCATGTCATCGAGGCTCGGCACATAAATCGAAGCTCATAATTAAAGAAAAAAGAATGAGCGGGTTATCACATTATGAGATTTGGTATTCTAAGTAGGGGTGCTACCCGCACCATACGGTGCGAGGTGCCCCCCCCCCCCCCCCCGCCCCCCGCCCCCGCATGGGGCGGATGAGGAAAATCCCCCCCGTCCCCCGCCTCCGGTGTGCGGGGGCGGGGTACCCCGTCCCGCATGACGGGGTACGGGTGTGGGGGGCAATCCGTCCGGCCCCCCGCACCCCCATTCTGGGCCTTGGGCCCAGAAGCAATTTCTGGGCCATTTTGGGCCCAAAAATCTCAGCAATTGGCCAAAATGGCCCACAAGTATGTATTTTTGGCCCAAAAATATCTTGTAGGCCATTTTCATTTTTCAGCCCATAAAATTATAAGTAAAAAAGAAAAAAAAATTTAAAACCCAAATTAAAAGAAAAAAAAAAAGTGTTATGTCTAAGAGTCTAATACGTAATAAACTAATAATAATAACTAAGCTATTACAAAATTGAAAGGCTAAACAATTACAAAATTACAAACATAAAAGTGTCCAAAGGACATTGTATCAACATTACAAATTATTGAATACAAAATTTTTACAAATCATTAAAAATTGATCATTCTAAAGAGGCTTGTCAGTTGTGGCTTGTCTTTGAGTCAAGGGGTGTGACAGTTGGAGCGGCCCGGGCTTGAGCACATTTTTATGTTGCAGAGGTGCTAGACGTCTCATGTGTTACTACAAAAATTAATATTAAAATTAATAACGATGAAATGGAAATGAATATAAAAAAATTAAAATAATAAAATAAAAAATAATTACCAGGTGGTCCAAATCCAGACTGATCACCACCCTCATCGGTCTCCTTAAAATCTAAAATATTCGGAACATGAATATCCTTTCTTATCGTCCAACTCTGTGTGCATATCAATGCCTCTACAGTTGTAGGAGACAATGAACTACGGAAATGATCCAATATACGACCTCCAGTACTAAAAGCTGACTCTGAGGCAACGGTGCTAATAGGGATGGCCAAAATACAGTGGGCAATCTCAGAAATGATGGGATATTTCTTTGACGCATTCTTCCACCATCCTAATATATCGAAATGATCATCATCATCTTGGACCATATCCGCTGACAGATAGTTGTCTAACTCAGAAACGACCTCCGTAGATTGATGGACTAGTGTGGGATTCTGTGCGAGGGTCTTAGTCCACGGCATTCTGCGCTTCTTTGTAGGAGGCCCGGTCACGGTGTCTGTAGAAGGAGTTGGGGTCGGTGTATGTGTCTTCGATGTAGTACCACCCTTAACTGCCATAAACTCGTCAAACAATTTTTTCAAGGTATCTCGGGCCAATTCACCAATAATGTCAGTCCATACCTGATCGTGAACAAGTCCCAACCCATATAACAAGCCTGAAACTTTCAGACGAGGATCAAGAATAACAGCCACATATAAGAAACTATTCATTCTAGTCAAATCTCCCCAATACTTGTCATATTTTAGCATCATGGTCACTGCCATCCCCCTCATCCTTTCATTGGAACCCCTACGCATATCTTCTAATTCTTCTTTTACCCTACATATTTGTTGACAAAACTCATTGGATGTAGGGTACAAAGAACCAGATATATTCAACGTGACATCATAAAATAATCCAAGAAAATCAACGAAAGTAGAAACTACCACCCAATCATCATCATTAGGCTTTTGTGATCCCTCGTGCTCATCAAAGTATTTGACATATTAGATGTCTTCATCACCCAATAATTGAAAGGCTGCCTTATATTCCTAGGCCGCCTCCAACATCAAGAAGGTTGAGTTCCATCTGGTAGGAACATCAGTACAAAGACCCTTCTTCGATGTTATGCCCGCAGCCTTTTCAGCAACTTTGAATTTCTCCAATCTAGAAGGAGAATACCTCACCCATTTGACAGCCATTCTAACTCGTGCAACCGAATCATCAACATCTTTCAACCCCTCAGTCACAATTAAATTCAAAATATGTGCAGCACATCTAACATGCAAGTATTCACCACCCAAGAATGTCTTATTTGCATCTTTAAGATAATTCTTTAGATATCCCAATGCGACATCATTAGACGACGCATTATCAACTGACACAGAAAAACCTTTTCCAACCCCCACTGCTTTATTGCGGCCTCCAATGCCTTCCCAATCGTCTCACCCTTATGATCAGTTATTTGACAAAATTTAATAATCTTTTTGTGCAGAACCCAATCAGCATCAACAAAATGCACAGTCAACGACATGTAATTCATATTTTGGATAGAAGTCCAAGTATCGGTAGTGAGGCAAACTACCAAACCCGCGAGTTGGCCCCTCAAAACATCTTTATCACGAAGGTACATCTTCTTAATATCCTTTGCCACAGTGTGACGAGAAGGAAGTACAAATCTGGGTTCCAACTCTTGGACAAATTCTTGGAACCCTTTACCCTCCACAAACTGAAAAGGCAGCTCGTCCATGATAATCATACGAGCTAACTTCCTTCTACACTCATCGGGGTTATACTTCGTATACCCCTTCAATGTTGGCCCCCCGGCCCCACTACTCCCATCAGTCATTTTAAAATCTAGTCTAGATTAGCCCTTCTCTACTAAGGATTTTAAAATTGGACTCTTCTTGCATTGTTCCTCTAGATGGACCTTCAGCTGGGATGTACCATGTTTCCTATAGTGACATCCATACATTTTCCCACAGTGATTACATTTAGCTTGTGGGTTGTTGGGGTCCCCACCCTCTAGTTTGGTAAAGTGTTGCCAAACTATAGATACAGGTTTCTTGCCCTGTGTGGGCTTCGGAGCAGGGCAAGGTGTACTCGTTATAGGGGTAGGAGTAGGGTTAGTTTCTAGGGTAGGGGTGTTGGCTGGGGAAGGCGAGCTATCACTGAAATCCGAAGACATTCCTGATTCTCCAACAAAAAAAAAAAAAATTCAAAGTGCAATCCAACACAATCAGCAAAAACTACATACATAACTATTATTGATGTATTAAGTACTTTTTATATATAATGATGATAATATGAATGGCTACACTATAATAAGTTTTTACACCTCATATAAGCAATTCCAAATAATTTGATTAGGAAGAGTCGAAGAGAGATGCTTCATATTTTTAATAGGCATTATTTTAATAGGCCACTTTAATAGGCATTTTTTAATAGGCATTATATTCTTCTCTCTTTTCTCTTTTTTACCCTTTTTTAAGTTTTGGCAAGCGTAGGGGTTAATTTCATGTCATTTATATATAGGCCAAGGTAATTTAGGTTAATCATGTGTACGTTATATATATCATGTGGAGTCATGAGTATAAAACTTTACCACAGTACATATGATAATTTTATTCAATCATTTAAAAATACTCAGACTTTCTCAATTCGTAATTGGAAATGATATGTACTTAAATGATTGAATAAATGACATGTACTTAAATGATTAAATATGTACTTAAATGATTGAATAAAAAAAATTATCATAATTTTAATCACCCAAAAATTATCATTGTCTTCATCACCCAATGATATCATTCAATTAAATGATATGTACTTAAATGATTGAATAAAAAAAGACATTCATGAAGGCAATATTTGATTTTATATAATTTTCAAATTGATTTTTTTTTAATTTTAATTATCTAATAGTTATAATTATTTAAAACTTTTAAATAAAACAAAAAAAATGATAATATGCTTCATAGTTTTGTTCTCTCATTTTTACTTTTCATATATTTAATTTTATAAAATTAATTTCTTAATAGTTACTGACATTAATATTAGTATATTGGTATATTTTTTAATTTTTTAAAATCTTGAAAGATGTTTAAAAATGATTGAATATGTACTTAAATGATTGAATAAAAAAAATTATCATAATTTTAATCACCCAAAAATTATCATTGTCTTCATCACCCAATGATATCGTTCAATTAAATGATATGTACTTAAATGATTGAATAAAAAAAGACATTCATGAAGGCCATATTTGATTTTATATAATTTTCAAATTGATTTTTTTGAATTTTAATTATCTAATAGTTATAATTATTTAAAAATTTTAAATAAAACAAAAAAAAATGATAATATGCTTCATAGTTTTGTTCTCTCATTTTTACTTTTCATATATTTAATTTTATAAAATTATTTTCTTAATAGTTACTGACATTAATATTAGTATATTGGTATATTTTTTAATTTTTTAAAATCTTGAAAGATGTTTAAAAAATATGAAAAATAAAAAAGATCAAAAAGTGCAAATTTGCCAAAAACTTAATTTCATACTTTCAAGAGTAAAAACCCTAGCCAAGAAAAGAAAGATGCCAAAAACCCTAATAAATCATACCGTGCGTCCATGATGATTACTATCTCAAACAAGTTTCACAACTCCATAAATCCATGAAACCCCTAAATCAATTTAGGGTTTCGGATTGGAACCCTAATTTAATTTAGGGTCCCAATCCGAAACCCTAACCCCTAAATTGATTTAGGGGTTTAAATCAGAAACCCCTTAATCAATTTAGGGGTTAGGATTTCAATGAAATTTACAATAAAAATGGACAATCCGAAACATCCAAAATGCTTGAAATCCGAAACAATCACACAATTTGACAAATCAACGAATCCACAGCACACAATCCACAAATCCCATCCTCCATCTCCGATTCAACCCCATCCTTCCTCCAATCTCCGATCAAAACTCAAAAAAATATATATATATATAATTTAACAGAGAAAAATTAAGAAAATCAATGACAATTTGACAAAATTATATATACCGTGCGTTCGGTGTGCGTCCGGCGTGCGTCCGGCATGGCAGAGGGAGGAGGGACGGCGTACGGCACGGCGACTTAGGCTCGGAGGGAGGGGATTGGGGGTTTTGGAGGGGAGGGGAGGGGAGGGACTCGGGAGAAGGGTTTGAAGAAGTTTCTGGGTATGGGTTTCGAATGCCAGGGGGGGTAAGGGGTAAGGGGTATAACTTAAGTGAAATGGCGCCGTTTTGTCAATGATAAAACGGCGCCGTTTCACTTAAGTTATACTTAAACTTATATATATATATATAAATATAATATATAATATATATTATATATATTATATATGATACGGGGCGGGGCGGGGGAAAAACGGACCGGAAGGGACGCCGGCGTCCGGCCACCGTTTGACCCCCCACCGGTCCCATTCTCTTCCCCTCCCTCTGGTGCACCACCCCACCCAAGCTCACCCCCAACCGGCCGGCCATTTGGCCGGAAAAAGCCCAACAAAGCCGCACGGTTTTGGCTCCGATCCGCCGCCGTCGCTCCACCTCCGGCCACCATTTCTTCACCACTTCATCACCGGTCCCTTGCCGTCCTAACCCACCCATTTCCGGCCTCCAACGACCACCGGAGCAGCTCCTACGAGCTTGCTTTCCGATTTGGGTATTTCGGCCATTTTCCGGCAATTCCGCCGCCACCCACGGCCGTTCATCACTTCCAATAGCTTCACAACCATCCCTAGACCATACCCTATCAATCTCGTGTCCTAGTTTGTCCCCGTTCAAAAGTGGGTTTTTCAGACCCACGGCCACAGTGAATTTTCACTGTGACGTTGCTGTTTTTCCGCCGTTTGCAACACCGCTTGTTTTCTAAAATTGCCATATAGCGCTGTAAGTATTTTCCAAACCCTATTTTCAGATTTTAATATATATTGCTCATTCAATTATTTACTGTTGTTGGTTGTTGATTCCGGACTGAGTCCGAGGAGTTTCGGGGGTCGGATGGATGGAGGACGGAGTTGCCTGTTATTTGATTTATGATTGTTGGTTTACTTTATTATGCATTGTTATGGCATTGCATGGTGCATGCACATGTGTTTGTGGAATTGTGTGAAAAGCCTGTGTATTGGCGTGAGTGGTTTTACGGGTGCGTGTGTATCACGAGCCCAAGCCGGGATGGGTTATTATCTCGGTGGAGCTCCTCTAGTCACTCGGGAGCGGAATAAACTGAGTGATGTCCCCTGAGTTGTCGAAAGCGATGACGGGAGTGGGGCTAGGGGATGCTTGGCTACGAACGCGCCGGGCGCGGAACCGGGCATCGCCCTACTCACCGACTCCATGGCCCTTCGCTGGCGAGGGCTAGAGGATGCTTGGCTACGCACGCGCGGGGCGCGGAACTGGGCATCGCTTGTTAGGTGTCACACGCGCGGTGGTACTCTGCGGTGTGGCACTGGAGCCAGGGTGTGCGGATGACCCCTAGGGGAGGTCATGGTGCACGCGGTTAAAATTAAATAATGGATTGTGAGGCCAAATGGGACTTTTGGCGTGGGCCAGATGGACTTCTGGCGAGATATTGGGCCGGATGGACTTCTGGCGAGATATTAGGCCAAATGGACTTTTGGCGGCCAAATGTGACTTTTGGCGTGTTTTTCGGAAAGGATGTGTTTTTGGGCCAAATGGGTTTTTGGCGTGTGTGGAAAACTGTGTCTTTGGGTTTTGTGCATTGGGCATGGTTCATGCATATTGTTTGAGTTCTATATGTGTTATTATCTGGTAGTGTTTGGGTTTTACTTACCTGCGGTACCATTTTTGGTTCCGTAGCTTTTGGTGCAGGAGATGAGGATGAGGAGGAGGAGACTGAGCCCGAGGATGCGGCTCCGCCGGGCTGCTGATGTGGTGTTTTATATTTGTCAAAACTGTATTTGTGTTTTGTAATATTGTATCTATGTATGTTTTAAACAGCTTGTATTACGTTAAGAAAAATTCTGGTACTTAGTTACGACTTTCGTTATCCGCTGCGTGTTTCTCTGTACACATATGTTGCCTTGCACACACTCGGCACCCGACGATGGGATGGTGACCCGGGTTGTCACCATCCGGACGTCTCAATTTCCCCGTGTTCGGGCGTGGGGATTTGGGGGCGTCACATCCGTCCCCGTCCCCCGCCTCCGCTGGGTTACACCTTCCGGGCCGGGGGGCCCCGCCCCGGCCCTGACGGTGCGGATGACCCGCCCCGCCCTATGCGGGGACGGGACGAACTGGGCGGGGTAGCGGGTAATGGGGCCCCACTGCCCACCCCTAATTCTAAGGGCACTAGCGTGAGACTAGTTGGCTATTCGGATGCTGATTGGTCTGGAAATGCTGATGATAGAAAGAGTGTGTTTGGGGGATGTTTCTATCTAGGTGGTAATTTTGTAGCTTGGATGAGAAAAAAGTAAAATTCAATTTCCTTGTCTACAACTGAAACTGAGTATATAGCAACATGAAGTTGTTGTACACAACTGCTACGGATGAAAAAAATGCTTGAAGACTACGGGTTCTCTTAAGATACTATGACTATTTATTGTGACAATTCCAATGTTATTCATATCTCAAAGAATCATGTTTAGCATTCTAGGACCAAAATATAGATATTAGACATCATTTAATTAGAGACGTGGTCAAGTCTAAAATAGTGTCTTTGGATCATGTGTCTGCTGAGCGTCAATTGTTTAATTTGTTTACTAAACCTTTAGATGGCCTAAGGTTGAGTTTTTAAGGAAAGTCATTGGTGTGTGTGACATCAAATGAGAAGCACACTACACACTTGGATTAGTCTAGGACATGCATGTTTCATCTTTTTATTTTATTTTCTTTTTCTTTTTCTTTTCTGCTTTTCAAGTTAAATCATATTATACTTTGTTCCTGTTTTGTCAATCCGTTTTTTTTTTCAGTTAAGAAAATTTCATACTTGGTGTGCCAAGTTTTGAGCACTTGGGTTCTCACACAGTCCATTCCTTGAGCTGAAGCATCTCTCTATTTTGTGCAGTCAACCTTGTGTATGTTAACCTTATGGTTTATATTGACAAATTCAAATTATAATGCACTATGAGGAACTTAATTTACATTCTCTATTATTATGTTCCATAATTTTTTAAGAGGTGCACACCAAAGAGTGAGTCCATGGCTTAAATTGATTAATAGTAGTTGAACCTAGTACTAAAAGCAAGAGATCTCCCCTTGCCAAATATAAATGTTTGATCCACATAAAAAAAGTCAATGTTTATTCATTACAGAAAAAGACAAACACCTTACATGAATCTATCTCTTAAGTACTTATAGGAAAAATCATTACTATAATCATTGCGGAAAAAGATGAGTAAGAAAAATGAACATATCAAGGGTTGTGCAAACTTGTGTTCAAATGAGATACTCTTTCAAGTATCTAGGCCCTAGCATAAAATATTAAAATTTGACTTTTAAGGTGAGACACAATCTCTTGGGAGTATCTATGGAAAGAAAGAAAGAAAAAAAAATAAGGAAAGAATGAAAAATACATACATATATATATATATATGTAAGTATTCTCACTCACACACTCACATGAACTTTTATATTGATAAACTTATGAGGTGTGACCAACCATTGTGATCGTTGCAAATAAGAGTGTATTTTATTTTTGGCTGTGTGAGTGACACTATGCTTGGACTTGTGATCAAAATTTTGAATTTCATTCTAGTGATCATTTCAATTGAGACATTAGAACAGAATATTTCGGTACCAATACGTTTCGGTGTACCGATTCGGGATAGACGTTATATGAATAAATTAGTTATGTAATAACTACATTCTAAAATAAAACCAATATAAATTTTAAAAATATACATACCTAATAAACTTAATAATAATTATTAATAATCAATATAAGTCATAAACACATATATCTATAAAAGTCAATAAAATACTCAATAAACACACCTACCCATTCCTCATTCAAATCAATGTTGCATGTCATTCAAAATGATAATCACATGGGACGTACATCCTTCTTCCCCAACTTCCCAAAAGCAAATATTTTAAAAATATGTAAGCCACTTTTTTTTTTTTATCTTTAGCCTGCAAATCCCATCTCTTTTATTTATTATAGGGTAGATGTAGACGTGTTGATGCTAACACATATTGAGCAGAAAAGGAATTAGTGAAGAAATAAGAAGATGATGAAGTTACAGATATGCCATGGGAAGAAAAGCGTGTGTTAGATTTCCATACCGAAATGGTGATTCTAGCTGGAACACCATAATTCGGCCGAAACACATCAAAACGACTAAAATTAAATCTGGTGCTAAATATTCAGTTACATCGTTCTGATAACTGTTCTGGAACGGCAAGGTCAAGCCATTCTGGCTGGAATGGAATGATTTTCAAAACTTTCCTTGTGATGCACTTAGGCATGTACATTGACTCAATTTTTTTATAAAAAAAATGGAAAAATATTTTTCAAAAATATTTTTTTTAGGGTAAATCAGTTTTCATCTTTTATTTTTATATTTTTTTGTTTGGTTAGGTTGTTTGGTATATCTTATTTTTTAGTACTTTGCATTCTGGTGTACAAGTCTAGAAGGTGTGGTCTGGTTTTATTAGGAGTTTTTTACATTTAGGTTGACCAAAGTTACATCTAGTAGTTGGATTATGCTAGTGTTCATGTATTTAGGATGGATTTTGGTGGGTTAAGGCATTTTGCATTTTGGTTTTCATAGTTTGCCCACTAAGTGTTTGGCTTTATGTCTCAACCAAACTATCTCATTCATTTGGTCCTAATTTTACTTGCATTTGTACTCATACATCATGTGCATTTCATCCTCAGAAAATTGAGACACGTGGGTGTTGTTCATCATGTTTTTTCCTTTACTATCATCTCGGCACATCTAGGTTTGATATAGATTATTATACTTTTGATAGTGTTTATGTGTTTCCTCATATGAGATTTAAAGAGAGAGCAAAGAGAAAGAAATGTGCTCAGGTACCCTCACCTAAAAAATTTTCGAAGTGGGAAGACCCTCTTAGGGAGGCAATACAGGCTAGAGATACTTCAGCTCCTCCACCTAAGACTCCATAGCCTGGAGCATCCTTTGAGCGCTTCTACTCCTGAATCAACATTCTCTCCTCTAGAGCCATTTGGGGAATCTCTCAAGTACTAGAACAAATCAGTCTTCTCTCCTAGAAGATTGAAAATTTTGCTACAAAGTGGGAGGCCAACCAGTCAAAGCTAGAGCAACAGGTTGTTGCTGTACATTTTGATTGCGTACTAGCAAATGATAGACTAGTTCAGCTCTCTTTGGATGTACAGCAAGTGATGGAGTGCGTTATGGATTCCAATGTGAAGTAGGCACCCCTTGACTAATCGATGATAAAAAGGGGGACTGCAAGTGAGAGGGAGCAGTAGTGAAGTAGATAATCCAATCAATCCTTGGTTTTGTTCATTTCTATCTAGGATGTAATTTTAACAATGCTCTGTTTCTTTCATGCATGCCTTGATTTAGTTTGGTTTACTGAACATATCTTCATAATGACTAGAACATGAGTAGATTTAGTTTATTTCTCACTCTGAGATGTTGAAACTAATTTTGGTAAATGTTCTATATCAGAATTTTTTTCTTATGAATTATTTTCTTGGATTTTCTACTCGGTTTCTTGGTCTACTGATTGTGCTCTTTGACAGGTTTATTTTATATTCATCAAGTTGGTTTTGTCACCAATTTTCCAAAAGGGGAGATTATAAATGCAAGAGTTTGGCTAAGACTATATAACTAAGATGATAGAGTTTATCCTATAATTGATTTTGTATTTTGGATGAATGTAAATTATCTTGACTTTATCTATAACTATTTTGAGTTTATCGAGAAGTTATTTGGAATTGTTTTAGATAAGTCAAAAGTGTGAAAATCGAGTCCCAATGAGTCTATAATTATCCAAAGAAGAGTTTGAATGGGAATTTGCTACTACAGAGAAGATTTAGCGCCAAGTGTCAGCATCTTGTCAGAAGAGTTATTCACGACAAAGTCGCTCCATCAGCAGAGTCCTACTACAACTCAAACTACTTCCAGATTATTTATTTAAAGAATTCGATTGGATAACAGATTTAATGATTTTGGCTAGGAATTATTGAAGAATATATTCCGTGTGTTTGTGTGTGAGAAAAATTACTTCAGAATTTTCTAGTTATTTTTCTCTCTTCAAGTGTGATCGTGCTCCATGTTGGAGATTGATTGATCGTGATTCAACCACTGGAATTCTAAAAGAAAAACCAATATTTGAAGATTGTCAGAGGTTCTGGCTGCTACTGCGATAAAGGCAAACAGATCGTTTATCTAGTCAAGTAAAAGTGTTAATTGATAAATGTTTTGTAATTGAAACTTGCTTGTAACTGACTTCAAATAATAAAATTGACTTTTTCATGTTTGGTTGCCACGTAGTATTTTACCTTTAAAGAGTTCTTTAAAGGGTTTACCTTCATTACCAAAATTGGTGTTATGCAAATTATTTACTTTAAGGTATTGCATAATTGCTAAATAATTGCACGATTGGAAACTAAGCAATTTGTTGAAGTGGATTGGTAGATATTTCCATTTATATACAAGGATACTTGGGCAATTTTAACTTTAAATGTGCTACATCACCAAGTATCACTAGAGATAATAAAATTTAATATGAAAGGTAGTATTATTCGAAAGTATAGTTGTTTTGAGAGTACAAGAAATAAGAAAAGATGTGTACATTGTGTACATTCTAAGCACGGTGGTTAATATTTATTTTTACAATTAAAAGAAGTTTGTCCCAACTAAACTAATTCTCCAATTAAAGCATTAGTATTTATATTTACCAATCACATAAATTGATTGTAGAATGTCATTAAGAATCCTCGTAACAATTGCTGATATTTTGATCGGATCAATTATATTTGTCACAAGCAATGCTTAGATGATTAACGCTACTATCTATTGAAAATAATAAACTACTTAATATTGAAAAGAAATTATTATGATCTTGAATAAAAGACTCATCTTAAATCGAGTTGTGCATAGGAAAGCAAGACCCCAACTTCCATGGATTGCAAAACAGAGGTTGGAACTAAACATATAACACCCCGCTCCCTAGGTTTAATAATAAAATCACTTTTAGAAATTCTCGAGAAAGCCGAAGTCCTACTACTAAATTTAACTTAAAAATATTTTCTTTTATTTTAAAGGAAGCGCTAAGTACTAAGATTACTAATAATAATAAATAGAGTCGTTTTGTATTAAAATACTAAAATCATAAATGAGAGCGTGCAGAAGCATTTATTAAAATTTCTCAAAGTCAGTATCATAAAAATCATAACTTCAAATTTATGTACATGATTTAGGCCACTACCATGCCTCCCTAGACTAAATCTCATCCTGTAACTCTACCTTCATAAATGTTTTAACCTATGGTGGTTTAAAAATATAAAAAAAAAAAACTAAAAATGAGTCTATGACTTAGTAAGAAACCCATCATAATGTAAACATACTTAATATAAGCTTTTCGTAAAATATTTCATGTTGAGAATTAAAATCATGACTGGTCATAAATATGTTGATGACATGTATGACTTATCTTGGCTTATCTAACTTATCTTACTTATCATATTGGCCAACACACTTAACCCTGTGTGTAAGGTTGTGCACTGATCTCACATCCCGCTACCACAAATAGGGCCGTTAATGGTATTCTAGAATACTATGTGTGATGCCCCCAACCTCCTCTTGGGATGGAACAGAGACTTCAAGCTTCGGGACATGTAACATAAGGTTACACACCCCTATACATGACAGTTAACATACAATACATCATATAAATGCAACTAGCAAAATGCAATATTCCCAGCAAATTAAGGATGACAAAATAAAACTTATGCCTGAATAACTAAAAACATTCCAAGTCATTAATAACCATCATAAGGTCAAACCAAAATAGTAGCATAATCTTTATACAGCTAATCATCATAAAAAGTCTCTAAAGCTAGATCAACTGCTTCATGTGTTCTAGAGCATGGGTCAATGCTATAAACATCACGATAAGGTCCAATCTTTTCTTGAGGTTTAGCTCCTCCTCAATCAGTTGGATCCGCCGTTCCATCCAGTCCGTCCTCCTCGAGTCCTAACACAACTTCTATCATTCCGAGTAGAATGATGGTGGGTCTATAAGTGGTGAGATTTGTGACGCCCCTAAATCCCCACGCACGAACACAGGAAAATCGAGACGTCCGGATGATGACATCACGGATCATCATCCTATCGACATGTGCCAAATGTGTGAAAAAGCGACGAAAGTGCACGAAAAATACGCAGCGAAAAGCAAGTCAATAACTAAGTACCAGAATTTTTCTTGTTTAATACAAAGCTATTCAAAACATACATAAATAAATATTACAAGACACAAATATAATTTTAAACTAAATACAAAATATAACATCAGAATCCCGGCGGAGCCGCATCCTCGGGCTCAGCCTCCTCCTCCTCATCCTCGATCTCTGCACCAAAATCTACGGAACCAAAAATGGTACCGCAGGTAAGTAAAATCCAAATACTACTAGATAAAAACATATTAAACTCAACAACATGTATGCAAGAAAAGCCAATGCACATGTCCCGCAAAACCATAATTTTTACCACGCACGCCAAAAATCCATTTGGCCCACAAAACATATCCTTAAAACCAAGCCTCGCCATTATCCCAGATAATGGCCCAAACCACCATTTTCCCAGAAAATGGATCAAAAACCTCGGAAACCAAGCATCGCCATTTTCCCAGAAAATGGCCCACATCCGAAAACCATAAAAATAACCCGGTTATGCATGCACCATGATCTCCCCTAGGGATCACCCGCATACCCTAGCTCTGTGCCACACCGCAGGTAACGACTACGCATGTGACACCTAAACGAGCGATGCCCAGACTCGCGCCTCTCGCGTACCTGGCCAGGCCATCCTCTAGTCCCCGCCACTCTAGGGATCACGGAGTCGACACGACAGCGTTACCGTATCGTGCGATCCGGTCGTCGCCCTGCGACAACCCAGGGGATGTCACTCAGTTTTATCCACTCCCGAGTGACCAGAGGAGCTCCACCGAGATAATAACCTATCTCGGCTTGGGCTCGTGTAACACACGCACCCAAAAATCATTTACGCCAATAAAACGGGATTTTCCCGATTAAAACAATATGCACATAAACACAATATGCAACTCACTCCCCATAGCACAAATAATCAAGCAAACACAAACAAGCAAAACCAAGCACTCCGTCCTCAATCCATCCGACCCCCGAACTCCTCGGACTCAGTCCGGAATCAGCCAACCAACAACAATTAATTATTGAATGAGAAAAATATATTTAAATCTAAAAGTAGGGTTTGGAAAATACTTACAGCGCTATACGGTAATTTTAGAAAGCTTGCGGCGTTGCAAACAGCGGAAGGAAAGCAACGTAACAGTGAAAATTCACTGTGGCCGTGGGTTGTAAAATATCCACTTTTGAACGGGGACAAACCAAGGCTTGGGATTGATAGGGAATGGTCTAAGAATGATTATGAAGCTAGTGGAAGTGAAGTTTGGCCGTGGGTAGCGGCGAAAACGGTGGTTGATGGCCGGATTTCCCAAAATGGAAAGCTAGCTCGTGGGAGCTGTTCCGGTGGCTATTAGAGGCCGGAAATGGGTGGGTTAGGACGGCAAGGAACCGGTGATGAAGTGGTGAAGAGGTGGAGCAACGGCGGCGGATCGGGGCAAAAACGGTGGGGCTTGTTGGGCGTTTTCCGGCCAAACGGCTGGCCAGATGGGGCTGGGGTTCGGTGGGGTGGTGCACCGGCAGGAGGGGGTTCGACCGGCGGGGGCGGTGTCGACCACGGTGGCCGGACGGCTGTGGGTCGGGGCTGAGCTGAAACCGGCGTGGGAGGGAGAGAGAGAGAGAGAGAGAGAGAGAGAGAGAGAGAGAGAGAGAGAGAGAGAGAGAGAGAGAGACGAATGGGGGGGTTACGCACGGGAAGAAAAAAAAAAGAAAAGGAAGAAGAAAAAGAAAAAGAAAGAAAAAAGAAAAAAAGAAAGAAAAGAGAAAAAGAGAAAAAGGGAAAAGAAAAGATGTAGGAAAGAAATGAGGTCCAATCCTCACTCCGGAAAACAAAACAAATCCGCCGAGAACGAGATTAAAAACCGTAAAACGAATAAATAAATCAAACACAACATCCAACAAATAAAAACCAATTTTAAAACGCAATAATTTAAAATAAATAAAGCAATATATTAATTAAATTAAAAACAACCCTTCAGTGAAAATACACGCAAAAGCGGGTCATCACAAGATTTACTTCAAATCTCATTAAGTTAAAAAAATCGTGTATAAAAATAACTTATGCATGATGAATGATGAATATGAAATGCATATAATGCGGAAAAATCAGTGTATGTCTCACATCTAGATTCCTCAACATTTTCAGAAAAACTTGAGACACACATTTTCTTACAAAGAAAATTTTTTTCACTTCACTGGCAAAAATATCATAATGTTTCATCATTTAGCAATTCATACTTAATCGTAACATCATAACATATGGTATTGTCACAGTTTCCCATATGCACTATGAGTACATGTTGGTGACCGTAGTACAACTCGCGTTGAAGCTACGTTATATGCAGATTTGTTCTCAATGCATTAGTAACATAATATTTAACTTCATAATATGCATTAGTAACATGTATACTCACCAGCCTTAGGTGTCATAATATTTAACTTCACTCCGGCGTTCTTTAAAAAGAACTCATTCGAAGCCCTTTGATTGTTTTTCGTCAACCCAAGGATTACCACTCCATTCTTAAACACTCCAAAGTGGATAGAGGATTTTCACTAGGATAATTTACCATCCTAGCCTTTAGGGTCCTAAATGATTTTCATGCTATGTTGAAAAATGTATTTCATAACATGTGCATATGTAGCAAGCTTTCATGTGAAAATGACATTTATATGCAATATGCTAAAAATGGTAACAATATCACATATCATGTAAGTATGCACTTAATGTATCATATAACATAATATTTTACGCTCAAAATGACAATTATAACATGAATGTGATATTTATCAATAAATCATAAATAATTCATCAATGTGTAAATTAGAGGCCAACTTACAAACTCTCTGAATTTGAAAAATCGTAATAGCTGAAATGAAATTCATACTAAGTTATGATTTATAACACTACGGGAAAATGTTCATAATCAAAAGGTTTTAAAAATAGATATTTACAAAAATACCCCTAAACTCTCAAAAATTGCAAATAAGGCCCTAAATTTTTTACTATTTGCAAACAAATCTCAAATTTAACCAAAATTCATGGACCTCATATTTTTCATATTATAAAACCATATATACCCTTAGAATTGTAAAATTCAAAGTGGAATTAGTTCAAACACACAACCCATGGCATACACTCTAGTTGATGCCTAAGTGTGTTTTCAATTATTGATCCCTATTAATGCATGCTTATACAATTTTCTTTAATCTCAAATAATATCTATAGTCCTTAATGACATGATAGAAGCAAAATATTAGGTGATCAAGTTAATCCAAACACTTAATCATGGCCAAAAACCTTAATCTTCATTAATCCTCCATTAATCAAGCATGATGTTCTTAGCCTAAATCACAAAGGTATGCTTTCAAACTTCACCCAAAACATTTATTTTCATTCCTATCCCAATCACAAGGCTTTCTAAATGCTCAGTGATAAACCCTAGGTGAATGAATCAAAACTTCATGACTTAATCATAACTTAATTAAAAACCAAGCATGCTTAATTATCAACATAAAGTAGAATTAAAAACTATCATGACATGCTTCTAATTTCAAAATAAAACCTCAATGATCATTCTAAGACATTAATAAATCATATCATAATATGTTAAGACATGCCATGGCCAAAATTTCCACTTAAAACAATTTAAACTCTTAAACCTTTATAAATGAACCCCGATTTTGAATTAAGCATTGTAACCTTATCTAATCTCAACCAAATTTTATTCCAATACTTGAGAACAAGACTTGACTTGTAAACTAAGATCTAGGGCAAAAACAATGTACAAATTTCGGGGCCCACTCAAGCTTCCAACACATGAATACCAAGAACTTCAAGAACATTCAAGCACACACACACCTTTCGGTTTCTCTCAAGAACTA